>NC_067283.1:62076437-62386584 GCF_020740795.1 Apus apus | reverse complement strand
GTAGCTTTAATGCTGTGTTGGTATTTGCAGGAGAATGTGTGTGTATGTTTGTTTAATGTCTTGCCTGTGTAAATTTCTTACCTCTTTGCCAGAGTTTAAAAATGAATGGTGCAATTTTTAATTAGTAATGCCTTCAAATAGTCAATAAAAAAGCCATCAGGATTAGACTTTCAGAATATTTCATGTTTTTGAGACAGTTCCTGGGGATCCAAACTTGCCTTGTCTTAGAAATTGCCTGCAAAGCTGCATTGTCTGTGTGTTATCTCTAGGATAAACTTATTTATTTTATATGTTAGTCTTCTGAAACAGGAAGGCCATAACAACAGTTCTGTGCCTGGACGTGTGGAGAACGGCAAATGATGTAATAATATAATTCCCTGATGGTGCAGCTTCCCAAAAAGCTGAGTCTGACATGGGCATATTGCTTGTGACTTACTAATCAATGATTGATTTTAGTCCCTTCATTGATTTTTTTTTTTTTTTTTCAGTCATGAGTTTGCGGTTTTGTCCTTCTCCCAGTTTTTTTTTCTTCTAGTCAATTATGGTCATTCATATTGCATAGTTTCAGTCATTCTTATCCTATTAATTTAGGGTAGTGGATTTCTAGAAATTCTGACTTTCTTCGGATACATAAACTTAGCTTTATTTACCCCAAAGCTGCAATATGGTTCCACTTTATTTCTGCTTTTGTGTGACTTTTCAAGGTTTTGTCTAATTTTTTTCTTATCAGATAAAGCATAAATAAGTTTGATTTATAAAACCAAATTTTTGAAAGGCTGGTATATTCCAGGAACTTTTGAAAGATGCCATGAGTCAATACTAGTCTCCATTTCTATGAGACTTTTTCTTTTTTGCACTCAATAGAGTGACTGGATGGTGGACTTGACGGCCTGTGTGTTTTGCTATTTGAACTGGAATTTCTTTCCTTTCTTCAATTTTCCAAGCTTTTTTTTTTTTTTTTTTTTTTTCTCCTACCCATTACTTTGAACACAGCAAGTGTATTTCGTGCTGTAAATGAATCGGAGATGATTCAGTGTCACAAATACTGTCATAGCATAAGAACAGAAAAGTAACTAAGACCAGGCTGGATAATATTGGCTGTTTAGAGGAGACTTTTTCATTGACACTGTCAGAAAAAGCAGAAACATTATGAAGGTTATGAAGAAGGTACCTCCAGCATAAAAAAAAGAATAAAATTGAGATGTGCTTGCAAAAGAGCTTAAAAACATGAAATTGAATAAAAACATGAAATAAAATCTAGGCAATTGTAAAAAATGGCCAGAAAAGCTGTCTTTATCAGTAAATGAAACATATTAGGTAAGTAACTCTGCAGCTGGCTCACAATTGCATATCAGGATGATATCAACCACTTCAGTTTACCTTGTTTTCTAAGACGACATCACGAAATACAGCACTCCATGATACGCAAATGCTTACACTTTAGTAAGTCTTGCTTATATTGTCCATTAGGAGTTACATTGAGTAAAACTGATTTTCTGTTACAGAGCATTTTCTAATCTAAATAAAACTCCGTAGTTGATGCCACATTGAGCATAGCATGTTTCCTAAGCTTTTAAAACAAATCTGCAGCACTTGTTTATGCATATGTGTAGAGAGGGTGCATTAGCAGCATTGAGGCCTCCTTGTGACCTTGCATTAATCACAAGTTTTTACTCTTGAGTGGAAAAGATGGTGATCCATAACACTGGCAGAGACTGACACGAGCTTCAGGTTTGTGTCTGTGGTTTATGCCAGGTTAATGTAGTGTTAACCAAACTACTCAGGAAATCTGCTCTGGCCAAAGTGATCTTCACTTACATGCTTAATTTTAGCACTATGTGTTCAGCTTTACTTTTATGGCAATACTCTTATTAGAGGGCTTAAATCTTTAATTTGGCAAACCCAAATGTGTTTGCCATCTTGCATGTTGTTATTTATAGGCATTGGGAGTCTTTGTCATGGGCAGAGATACGGTTTTGCTAGAACTTTGCAAACTTAAAAGTAGCTCTTGCCACACAAGAGTTTGCAGGGTAAATATTATTGCTGTGTTTGCAGCTGCTTGGGAGTTTGCCAGGAAGGGGTTGTAGCATATGCATGCAGAGGGGCTTCTTGGAGAGTCTACCTTTCTGCAAATAACATACTCCACTCACAAACACTCTGTGCAAACCAGTATTTACTGTAGCAATCCCCCTCTCTCCCTCATCCACCATCATAGAAGTATGCTAACATCCCCCTCCTCCAAGGATCCAGTACACAATGAATAATAAAAAACTTAATCAAAATTAGCTCTTGTTTTGAACTATCAGCTATGCAGTTTTTTGGCTAGTTTGTTTCTGTCTCTTTCTGTTTGCTAGAAAGCCCAGGGGATAGCTTGTAATGAAGCAGTGCACTCAAAAATTTGCAAGCAAGGAGAAAGCCTTGCTGCATTCTAAGTTGCAGAGTGTCACAGTTCCCCAGATTGCAGCAGGGTGCTGGTCTGCCAAGGCAGTACCTGCAGGGCATCATGGGGCAGGCTGGCATTATTATCATCATCCTGGCTAATTTCTTAGCCTTTCACAGGGCTTACTCTGACTTGGAACAGCTGTGGGATTTGTTGGTGTCTTGTCCTTTCGAATTTCCTGTGCTGCTCTCTTCTTCTGCAGCTTCAGGAGCTGAGTGTCTCAGGCTTGGGGAGAGGTGGTAGAAGTTTGCAGGGAGGCAAGACACACACTTGTAAAACTTGCATTTGAAAATAGGACCAGATTATTATGATGTTATTAATGGTAATATAAGTATTATATATCAATTTGGAAGGATTTGTGAACTATTTTCTCAAGGAGATGGGAGACGTCTTTGTGTTACAGGAACTCAACAATAGTTCCAGTTCATCACTAGCTGCAGTGCTCTTCATAGTGTTAGAGGATAACAGAAAGTGTTCTGTGGAAACACTGCTTTTTTTGTTTTTATCTTTAAAAATAGAGTAAGAGGATTTATGGGGTGGGGGGAAAAAGCCCTATATAAGTAAAGCAGAGTAAGCTGTGTTATCCCAAGAATCACTCAAGATTTGGTTTAGAGCACCTGCTGTTACCCATTGTGTATTCTAGCTAAGTGTTGAGGAAGGCCTGCAGGCTGAGGAGCCACAAAATGGAAATGTTTTAAGCTATGGCTGTTTGTTCAACTGAAATTTATCTTTCACAAAGGTAGAGAATGTTATTTTTTTCATGAAACACAGCTGCATCATTAAACTGATCATCAGCCTTCGTAGGTAAGAAAAGCTGTGTATATGTAGCACATAGAGAAGAACAAATAACATACTGAGTTAGATTAGTTTGATGATGCCATTACTTTTCTTGCTGCTACCCAGCTTGTGACCCATTTTAAGGACTCAGCTGCTAGAATGGTTATTATAAAAATGAAAATGTTATCATTTTTGTCTAGAAGTATGCTAACAAAATTTTCATTAAAAACCTGTTACCTTCTGCATGTTTTTTAGACACTGTGCTCTGAAATGTCAAGGGCAGAAAGAGAGGATATGAGAGAAGTGAGGAGAGAATATGAAATGTTAAATTAAGGTGATACATTTCTGAACTAAGAAACCCTTCAGTATAATATGAAGGCGTGGAGGGGCAGTACCTTTGTCTAATATGGGCCATAATTGAGGACTAATGAGTCAGATTTAATCTCTTTTTCTCTGAGGATGAGTTTATTAACTTGTATTGCATCTATTTTAAAACTATATTTTTTCATTTTGGGTCATAGGCGTTTTATGTGTACACTAGGAGTGTTGAAAGGCAAGAGATCAGGAGCAAGCAGAGCTGAGTCTGCCTGAGCACATTACATTCCCATAGAGGTTTTGCAACCTTTGTGGCAGGCTTGGACTTGAACCTTTTTACTTGGAGAGCAGAAATGATATGGGTGGCATTTGGTTTTGCTTTGAGACTCAGCTGCACTTTATTCAGCTTGTTTCCTACCTCTGCTTTTGGTTTCTGGACCAAGTACAGCACCAGTCTGAATTCTTACATATTCTTACATATTCTGTTCTCTGTTATAATTTCTGCCTTCCAAATCCCTTTGCTTCCTTTGCAAACTCCATCAATGCAAAGCTATTTTTATTGAAAAGTAGTAATGATGCTGAACAAATAATATGGACTTAGACTCCTGTGTTAGACTGGTACTGTGATACAAAAGCTTTCACAGGTGACAAATACTCATCTTTTTGCCAAACTTGCTTTTGTTTCCTATTCTGTTTTACCAACCAGTTGGAGCTCTAGTTTCAATGTAGTGGAAGACAGGTCTTTAATTTCCAAATATTTGATGGTGTTCCCATATCTTAACTGTGGTGTACTGCAGCGTTTCATATTGACAGCTTACTGTTTTGTGTAAGTTAATGGGGGAAACCTACATACTTCGGCAACTCAGAAAAGAGGTAAATTGTGTTTTGACATTTGTAAAGACTTTGAAAGATACTTTGGAGCGTGGTGAATTATAATGACTGATGGCTATGGCAGCTCGTACCTCAGCTGATTGCTTCACACTCTGTGCCTTCCACCCTAGGAATACAACTATTGTTGGTTTGTAGTTATCTGTTATTTTAAAATTGCCTCTGCAACTCTGAATGCAATGTACAAACTGAGGTTTTCTGCCTGGGGAAGTAGAAGTCAGGGGATGTCAAGGTTGCTTGTATCACCCTAAAGCTAAATGAGACTCTAATTTTTAGTGTGATTTGGTGGTCTTTCACGATTGTGAGTCTGCATGCATATTGTGTATGTGTGTAATCAGAAGCATCAAGTTATGGTCTTATTTCTATTCAGAAACACGAGTGCGGTGGCAATTTTTATATTACTGATTTTGAAATCAGTAGCTTGAGGTTTTGTTGTATTCAAGGAAAGGTGGTTGTCTCATGGGGGTAATGAATCTGGTGAGAACCTAGTGTATGGCCATCCTGCATTTAACATAGTCTGCTATTTTTGTAATTTCCACATCTTACTACTTGAAAAAATAATTTATTACTTTTTTTTTTTTTCTCAGTACCATAAAGGAGCATTTCCATTTTCCATGGTCTAGTTAATGAAGGAAACACATTCTTTCCCACTAAAATAATTGCTAAATATCCCTAGTGTCCTAATATTAAGATCACGATGCTTAACTGACTGTGAGAGTAGGGCAGAACTTGTCACTCCTAGCTGAAAATTTGAGGTTGAGCATCAGCATTCATCTCTGTGGAGATCCCAAAAGAAGCTGCTAAACTTTTTGTTTGCTAAACTTTTCTGTAACCATATTGCACAGTGAGAGATAATTACGATTTCTTAAAAATAAATATGTGAGCCCATAATATATGTGATTTCTAGTTAAAAAGAAAAAAATGGTGGAGATTCTTCTATGCCCTGAAGCAGAAAGTATTGCGTAGGCTGAGGCTCCTAAATGTGGAAAATGAAGGCAGAGTGAAAATTAGACCAGCTCCCAACAGTTTGCTCATGCTTTTACCAACTTTTTTTTTTAACGTCTCTAAATTCTAAGTGTGAACATATTTTATTTAACAACATGTGACAGAAGGCATAGGCTTTTCTTTCCATTTTCTAACAACCCACACTTTTCATATGCTAGTGGATATTAGTATGGAGTGTGGTTTCCACCATAGGAAAATAGTTCCCAGCAGTGTTTGACAGGAGATGGGAAGAAAGGATCCAGATTTATGTTCCATTTTAGTTGAGGTACTGAGTATTTAACCAAACGCAAGGAGGGAAATTAAAACGAGTGTAATTTTTTTCAGTTCATCAAAGTATCTTTGATTTATCCCATATAATGATCCATAGTGGAATCAGGGCTTTGCAGTCAATGTTACAAAGTGCAGTCATTCATTGCCATGTTAATGTTTTGTCTCAGGAGCTTAGTTCTGGTTTGCAGCCAGAGTGCTGGGAATCAGGGCTGATTATGCCCACATTGGTCCATGTTGAGGTGCAATCCTGGGAGCACAAATTGGATTAATTACAGGTAACACCAAGCCAGAAGGTTCACATTCAGAGTGTACTGAGTGTACAGGTACAGAGTGTACCTGTCCCAGGCCCCTCTCCATCACAGAGACATATTGGAGCTGGTCTGAAATAAAACTCCTGAAATGTGCATTTTGGAAATGTTGAGTCCTTAATACCAACTATATTGCTCTACTTGTTTGCTTCTAGTGGGAAGCTTGATATGATAATACAGGTGTAGCTAGGAGGCCTTCTGAGTGTCTTAGAAAAGGAGTAAGAGAAGTGGTATAGAATGGGATTTCTTTTCTAGCTTGGATGAACTCTCTGGAAAAAGTTTTTTGTTTCCAGACTTCATGTAGGTGTTTGTAAAGTTGTGTCAGTGACTCACTTGGAATACTCCTTTGGTTTTGGGTAACAATACTTAAATTACACAACACTTACTTTATTTGATATCACTAGATTGTGAAGTATCTGGAGTTCCTTTCAGTGAATTTTGGCAGTTGCCAGCTGGCTTCTCTTACGTGATGGTGGATAGAATGTGTTTTACTTCTGACTTCTTTCTTTTTAAAAGTTCATTACTAAAATGAGTAGTTTAAAATTGAACACCGTAGCTGCTACAGTAATGCAGATAAAGCACCAAATATTCATTGTTAACCACCACTTAAGCATAGTTAGCATTCCTCTTGCTTTGCTATTAGGTAAGACTCCCATGCAAAGCCTGCCTTAAATACTTTCTTGTATCAGTTGTTTCACAGCCTTCTACTTATGAGCTTTGCTTTTTGTTGGTCTTGTGACTCCAGGTACCCTTATATACACAAGTGTACTTCTATTGGGCTCCTGACCCTATTTCGGGGTCATGAGCCCTTGTTTGTGGCTTGCTGCATTAGAACAATTTGAAAGAGTTGTCTTATGCTAATGCTTTAGGAGGCAAATGCAAATAACTGTCAAGAAAGCAGTGAAAGATTAATCATGCAGAGGGCTGATGTTCTCCAGAATAAAACTGTAAAAAAAATGGAGATAGCTCATACATGTTCAGTATTGTAGGAATAACTTCTGTTCCACTCCCCACTGATTAAAAACAAAATACCCTCCCCACCCTGTATGAAATATATTTATGAAAATACATACAAATCAACAGCATTAATTTCATGCAAATTCTTGTATTTTCTTTGGAAAGTAAAATAAAGGCTCTAAAGTGAACATCATGTGACAAACCATTCCCCCTCACTCTTACCCAGCTCTACTATCCTTTCAAAGATAGAGGTGCTGTCTCACATGGAGAACTTGTGTCAAAGTTCAGCCTGGAAGGACTTGTTTTATAGACCTTAGACAGTGTTTTCTAATGAAGATAGGAATGACATTGCCTTTTTAATGTCACAAGTGTAATTAATTCTTCTGTCATTTTGAAGGAAGAAAGTTGGGTATATTGTTCTAACATCTAATTTTCTTCATGTCTTTCATACCACAGTAGGAACTGGTCTATCTTGATTTCAGTAAAGCATTTGACACCGTCTCCCACAGCATCCTTGTAGATAAGTTGATCAAGTATGGGTTTGATGATCAGGCAGTGAGGTGGATCAAGAACTGGTTGAAAGGAAGAAGTCAGAGAGTTGTAGTCAATGGGGCAAAATCTAGTTGGAGGCCTGTGACTAGTGGAGTCCCTCAGGGGTCGGTACTGGGACCAGTGTTGTTCAACATCTTCATCAACGACCTGGATGAGGGTACAGAATGTACCCTCAGCAAGTTTGCTGATGACACCAAGCTGGGAGGAGTGGCTGACACACCAGAAGGCTGTGCTGCCATTCAGAGAGACTTAGACAGGCTGGAGACTTGGGCGGGGAAAAACCTGATGAAGTTTAACAAGGGCAAGTGTAGAGTTTTGCATTTGGGGAAGAAAAATGTCATGCACCAGTACAGGTTGGGGGCTGACCTGCTGGAGAGCAGTGTAGGTGAAAGGGATCTGGGGGTCCTGGTAGACAGGAGGATGACCATGAGCCAGCAGTGTGCCCTTGTGGCTAAGAAGGCCAATGGCATCCTGGGGTGTATTAGAAAGGGTGTGGTTAGTAGGTCAAGAGAGGTTCTCCTCCCTCTCTATTCTGCATTGGTGAGGCCGCATCTGGAGTATTGTGTCCAGTTCTGGGCCCCTTAGTTCAAGAAGGACAGGGAACTGCTTGAAAGAGTCCAGCGCAGAGCCACAAAGATGATTAAGGGAGTGGAACATCTCCCTTATGAGGAGAGGCTGAGGGAGCTGGGTCTCTTTAGCTTGGAGAAAAGGAGACTGAGGGGTGACCTCATCAATGTTTACAAATACGTAAAGGGTGAGTGTCAAGAAGATGGAGTTAAGTTTTTTTCAGTGATGACCAGTGATAGGACAAGGAGTAATGGATGCAAATTGGAGCATAGGAGGTTTAAGGTGAATATCAGAAAAAATTTTTTTACTGTGAGAGTGACAGAGCACTGGAACAGGCTGCCCAGAGAGGTTGTGGAGTCTCCATCTCTGGAGACATTCAAAACCCGCCTGGACGCCTTCCTGTGTGATGTGCTCTGGGTGATCCTGGTCTGGCAGGGGGGTTGGACTAGATGATCTTTCGAGGTCCCTTCCAACCCCTATGATTCTATGATTCTATGATTCTGAGTAAGTCCAGCTCTCTTGGTCTGAAGGTGTAGTTTAGCCCTGTTCTGGATTAATTTATGCTGTATGTACTCAGTTCATTTAAATTAATGAAGCTTTGTTACTTGAGAAAGATGACTGTGTCATTGTCTAGGGAAAAACGGAAGAATTAACTCTGATTCAGGTTGGTGATGCTACCTGTGTTACTTTCTGTCTCCAGTCTTCCAGGTGGTTTGAGGCATCCAATTAGTGAAATCCAGAAGCAGTATTAGAAATACAGGGGGCCTTTTTAGCTCTTCATGATTCTAAATGCCTTACTGTGATGGCAGCACTTTTAAGGAGGCAAAGAACCCGTATCTACCTCATAGCTGACCATGTAACATTTGCAAGCAGCCTAGGATGGTGTCCTTTTTGTCTTTACTACTATGAGTCCTTGTGTTCTATCAACAAGAAGGTTTCACACCATTCAGATATTATTTGGTTCATAGGAAATATGTCTGAATGCCAGTCAACAGCAGCATGTCCTCTGCAGAGACAGCTTCCAGGTCCTCTGGATGGCAAACAAAATGTGCAATGAAGGTCTGCAGTTCTGTGAATGTGTCTGAGACCCCTGTGTTATGTGCCTGGCTGTGTTGGTGGCACTGCTGGGCAGGCTTTGCAGTAGGTCTTACAGATGTGGATGAGGGCCCATGCTTCCTTTTCCAGAGGAGCATGCATCTCTGTACAGTCGCCCTACTCCCCACTCTACCCTTGGACTGACAAAGTATCTTAGAACAAAGGGCAAGTAGGGCACCCCCATCCTTGGTCGTTATATCTGATGGTTTGGGTGCAGGTTGGTTGACTGCCATCAGTAGTGGTTCAATACTGTTGAGGAAAGAAATGCACCCATGAAAGCAAAAGTGGCAGTGTAAGAGACAGTTCAGGATAGGTGCTGGGGGGCACTGCCTCCGAAGATCTCTGACTGTGTATTACATGGATGTAGGGCTAGAATTTTTTGTTGAGGATCACCCATGTTGGTAACATGTGTTGCATTGCTGTAGTTTCTGCTCAATCTCTCATAATATTCAGTGATACTGGTGTACATCAAGGGTATCCCTTGTGCTTGTTACTCTTTTAAAGATAGGATTCTCGGGTGAAATCTCTCCTTCATCCTTCTATAACTTGATAGCCTTCTCCAAGCCAACTGTTGCAGTGCCTATGCCCTTTTGTGGCTGTTGCCTCACCACAGAGATCCAGTGAGTGCCAGGCACACTGACTGGTGCTGGTCTGCTTTATAACTTTTCTCTATGGACAAGGTCAGGCTGAAGATACATCCTTAATTCTTGTGAGGGTGACATTAGGATCTACTCTGCCTCACACAACTGCAAGGCCACCTTGCTTTCCAAAAGTAAACTCAGCTCTTTGAGGTTCTTCCTGTTGCAGAGTCCCAACATGCTCTCTAGTCTTGCTTTCCACCTCCTCAATAACTAAGGTGTGAACTGCAAGAGGAGGGAGAGGGACAGATCTGTGTTTTATTCCTTTGTGAAACAGCATGAAGGAAGGTCATCAGTGGTCAGGCACACCTGAAGCAGGACCCAAGCTTGGGCTGCTTGGAAGCTGAATACTGTGTGGTAAGTGACTGGCATTTGAGTTCAGTATTGAGAGATTTTCCTTTAGCAGCTCCAAATACATCAGGTTTATAGGACTTTGGAGTAGTTAAAATGTCTCCTAGGGAAAATATTAGTACTTAAGGGCTTGTGGTCTTGAGCGCTTCTGTAGAGTCTGTGTTGCAGTGCGTGCGTGAGGTGTAGGGTGCTATTCACTGAATGTCTTCACAGTTACTGAACACTTTGATTTGGTGCTTGCTTGTTCTGTCACTGTATGGTTTTTAACATGATTTTATTTAAATTTGAAATTGTTAGACTGGCTTTGCAAACCTCTAATAATTTTCAGTATAACCTGTTAAAATTAGAGGACAATTCTAGCTGTGGAAAATAAATCACATTGCTATGACTGCCTATCCCACCATCCTGCTAATATATTAACTTGAGTGAAATTGAAGTAAGTACTTCAGCTGCTAAATGCAGCTAACCACTGCTAGAAGAGAGGGAACAAGCCTGCTGAGATGCAACATCAGCCTTGCTAGCTTTATGCTTCCCACAGTTCTTATTTCTCTTTTTTCATTTAGCAGAAAACAGTTAGTCAAATATTCTTTTCTGCCTTGAGAATTGTTTTACCATAGGCTAAAATTTCTGTGGTTTGAGGCAAATAATTTATTGTATCCAAAGCCTCCATTCTGAGACAGACCTGCTGAAGAGCAAAAAGCTTTCTCATGGAGGTCTCATCAGTTCTTTGATAGGTAACTGAACTGGCTTGTAGTGGGAGGTGCTTGGTAGAAGTTAAACTGTAGTAAGTCAGTATATTACACTAATAAGAAATTAATGACAGTAGTTTCTTCCATGTTCGGAAGACTGCAAATATTGCATCTTTGACACACTGAAATACAATGCCAGTGTGTTGACAGGGAACAATGTAATTAGCATTTTCAGTAGCTAATGAATGAACACTTGATTTTTACAGTCTGTGGATAAGTTAATGGAATATGTTTGTTTTCTAACTTAATTTCCATGCACTCTCCCAAACTGTAAAAAATAATATTTAAAAAATGTATTTAATTAAGTGTCAGTGGAAACTCCTAGTATTCTGAATTTGAGAAGAAACTGCTTTTTTTTATACTACCTGCATTATTGGTGAGGGAGTTGTTTTCAATGCACACTGAGCTTCTAAGTAGACTTTCGAGGATTTAAACATGACAACATTTTGTGAAGATATTTAAGAAACACTTTGCTTAGTCCAAGCTAGTTTTATCTTCTAATAGAGACCCTCTGAGGGTCCTCTGGCATTCATGTAGGCCTTTTGGAAGGGAAAAATACATAGTTTAATTATTTTGGAGTTTCTGGCAAATGATCTGTGTAGTCAGTTATGGAAAAAATGGGCTGCCAGTAGCTTAATGAAATACTGGGTAACATTTACTTTCATTCACAGGGAAGATCAGAATTGTCTATCAAATGAATTTTATCTGAGGCTAAATGACAATTTAGGCAATTTCAGTTAATGCATCAAGGTGATAATTGCATGGATTGGTTACAAACCCTGCGTGTGAATAGGAGCTTGCTTTTCTTCATTAAAAAGCAGCAGCAGAAACAAAATAATAGTATGTGTGGCATTTATAAATATGCCAGTTAAATAGAATATTGTCTGTAGAATCTGTTGGTATTTCCTCTATCTGCCTCTGTAAGACTTTCCTGGCAGAGGATTAAAAGGATGAAAGAATTACTTTATGAACTTAAGGTTCATATTCTATCTCTGAGAGCAATTAATTCCTTAATAGTGGGAAATGAAGCATAAAGGCATTTAATTTTTATAAAGCCATATTCCTTTTAAGTAGTTATTGGTGGTTACTTAAAATAGACACCTGATATAACATGAGATAGAGATAGGCAGAAAACTTTCTCCTTTCTGCCATCAGTTTTCTTGACAAAATATAATACTGTAGAAATACTAAAATAGTTAAAAATGGAGCTTGACATTTTTGCTTGTATTTCCAGAAAAGCTGGAAATGCAAGTGATAAACATCTGTGCTCACTTTTCCCTTTCACTTTGTGAATATATTAGGCTGTAAGATGTGGGCTAGTCTATGCTCAGTCAAGGCAATTTCATTTGTGTGTTCTTGTGCAAAAAGGTAACATCTTCCCAGAATATGGAAATTAAATTTAATAGATAAGAAGCTATGAGGACTGTCCATTGAGAAGCCTGTGTTTTCGAGTTTTAGTTTTGCTTCACTTTTGCAGTGTTGCTGTGGTGAGCATGAAATACCTGTTTGTTTGCTATCATTGCCTTCAGTAGTGATAGCTGCATTTTCCCAGGACTGCCTATGTGGTTTGTGGGTGAGGGGAGATTTTGATGTATTTAGAGCCAAACCTTTGGAAATCCCTGAAGGCTAAGGCTGGATCCTTGAGCTGGTCTGGGAGCTTGTGAAGTGTATGCTGCACCTACTGACATGCTCTTTGGGCACCGAATAGGGCTTCCTGTTTGGTGAGAACTCGCGTGTAAACTGGAGCTTCTGCTGCTTTTACCCTGTCCCACACAATAGTAGTCCCAGTGGCACCTCATTTCCTGCCAAGCAGGAGACAAGAGAAACTTATCACTCATACCAGGACATTGCTAGCGTTGCTAGGAACACTAATCAAACAAGGTTCAAGGTTTCATACTGATGCAACCAATGCAGTACATGTGGCTTAGATTGAGGGGGAAGGTTGATTTTTTTTTTTGGGCTTGGTTATCCCAATACTTCCTCTGTTCTTATCATTGTGACTTCTTTTGTGCCAGTTTCTTACCCGGTGGACACGGATCTCTTGCTGTTCTGTTGACATTTTCATGACGGATTGGGTGTACTCTCTAACAAGGGGAGATAAAGCTGGATGGTTTGTGTTAGTGTATTGCTACCAGATGTGACATCCAGCAGCTGCACAATAGCATCCAGAAATCTGAGGGTGGAGTAGTGTATCAAAGACTCCTCCTTCTTCTCTCTGCTCTTCCTCTGCAAGTAGCAACTGGTGGTGTTTGCTGGGTTGTGTGTGTATGGAGTTAACTGTGATCCTTGTTCTTTCTCATAGTAGCTTGTTGGAGGCTGTGTTGTGTGGCTGTGTGGGGTATTTGTGTGTCTCCGTTTGAGGTAGTTAAGGTAGTGGGGTGGAATTTAATCACTGTCCTTGAGGCTTTCAGACTGCAGAAGTTAGCGGTTGGTCCATTTCCTTTAATAGCAAATCAGTTTTCTGTTGATGATCTGGATTAAATAAAAATAATATTGCAACATTAGCAAAGGAATAGCTATGCTTTTCATAAAAAAGCTATGTTATTAGGGAAGGGGAAAAAATTACTCTTCTGTTACAGCTGATTTGAATGCCATAGAATAATGAGTGTAATTAGTAGAAAGATGCACAAGACCTTATCTAATAAGATGGGAAAAACAATGTGAACTTGGAATGTCCTTATTGCACAACATGTGCAATGTGCAGTATGGTGTCAAAGCAAGAGCCTTAACTGTAAGAGTTAAGCCATTGCAGTGAAAAAAGAAGTGATGGACACTCTCCTGCTAGCCCTAGGAGTGCCAGTCTGTATTCAGTGATAGATATTCACAACTAGTTTATCCACTTGGGTTTCTGCATGTTGACTTAATGCAGTGTTTTGTTTCGGAACCTATACTAAAGATTGTTTTAAGATAAATGACCATAAAATGATCCCCTCTTCACATAATTTTTCCTACATCAAGTAGTACAAACTCAGAAAACTGAGCAGCAAATCTGTGCTTCTAAAGAAATGTAGAGAAGTTTAGGTTTTAAAAAAACCCTACAACACCCCCAAAATGAGAAGCCTCTGTGCCACAGTAACTCACAAGAACTTAACTCTGGTCTGGAGTGTGATCAAACAGTGATCAATATGTGATTAATGTATTTCAGTATTTATGCTACTCAGCTAAGCATTTTTTCCTAACACGTAATTATATGTATTTAGTTGCTGTAGCAGAGTAAATATTGGTTTGGTACATTCCTGTGTTAAATTTAAATAGTGAGAAGTGATTTTTTTTTTGTACACTCTGCCTTCAGAATCTACTGAAAGAATGTGTTTTAGATATGCTTAACAAGGTGGCAATGTCAACACACAAGCTTGAAATGGGAAGTGTGTTGCAGAGTTGATTTTCTTTTTTTTTTTTTCTTTTTTTTTTTTTTAAATTTACTAGTGGAAAGGACTGCCTAAATGGTTGTTGATTGTATGCAGTAAGAGTTGTCAACAGTTAAGCATCACATTTAGCTGCATTTCTCTTCAGTGAAGTTTTCATCACTTTCTTCCTGCTCCAACTTGAGGCAGTGGTTTGAGTGATGCTATCACACCTGGGAATGTCAACCAACTAATGCAGATTTAGAAGGTGCTAGGTGCTGCTGATTGTTACACCCTCTCCCAGGGGCACTGCAGAGAGACAAGGGCTTGTGAATGCATCTGAACTGCTTCACTGCAGTGTCCAGTGTCTTCAGTTTGAACAGCAGCTGATGGTGATGGAGCACACATGCAGCTGTTCACAGGGCTTGGCTTGCTGCTCAGGCAGATATTAACAGTCAAGAAAAGAGAAGAGTGGGAGAGATACTAAGCCTTAAACGACTGCAGCTGTTTGAGGGCATGTCAAAAGCTCTTAAAGGCCACCGCAGTGGGTGGTGTTCCTATGAGTTGGGTAGCTCATGTTCTTTAAGCATCCCCTGTATGGAGTGTTTCAGAGGTCCAAAGCTGGAGGCCTAAAGGATATGATGTGCAATGTGGCCGCTCTTCAATTTCTTTGTCACCAGACAGACAACATGGTGAGACTTTGGCTGAACATTGAAGAGGGTAACCAGAGGGGGGACTAAAGCAGGCAGAGCAAAGCTCATTTAGAAAATGGGATTGTAAATGCTCCTCAGCTCTCTCAAAACCACTGTGTGTGGTCACAAATTGCTAGACAGTTATGTCAGAGGGAGAAAGAACGGTTTTGTGTTTAAGGCACCAGGCTGGTGTCAGGAGATCTAGTTTAACTACTATAAATGTCCTGTTTTTCTCGATATCCCATGCTTCTGTGTTCCCTTACGGAACAGAGGCGATCACGCTTCTTTCCTTGCGTGCTTTGTCAGCTCTCTGGGGCAGGGAGTGTTCATTGATTGTGCTATCTGTAGGACAACAGGGCTGTTGTGGTCAGTAAGTGCTGTATTCCCACCTAACAACATGGGGTAAAGAGAAGTGTCACCTCCAGTGCAGGTACAGAAACACGTGCAGCCTGGGGAAGAAGCAGGAGCTAGAACTGCACGTGTGGTAATTGCTGTGACTCTATAACTGCAAGGTGATGGGGCAGCATGCAGGACTGGGGTGCTATGGTGGACAGATGCAGGTTCTTCAGGTCAGATAGGAAGGGAAGATGAGGACTGAGGAGGGTTACCTCTCAGTGAAGGAGCAGTTTGAATTTATGGAGCAATTCTGAGGGACAGATGACAGGCAGGTAGGGAGCTTGTGGGTCATAATCTGGTGGGGTGGGGAAGTAAACGGGACATCATGGTTGAGAGTTTCTTACATTGCACCTGATGAGGATGAGGAAGAAGATAATTTGAGGAAGTTTCTCATTCACAGCCTGTGGTTCTTATGGGTAATTTGAAGGTCTTTGACATCTACTGAATGACATAGTTGGATGTAAGTTAGACTGGACATTTCTTGAGAATATCAGGATTAACTTCTTCATATAGGCCTTGGAGGTGTCAAACAGGTATGACACATGATTACATCCATTCACAAAGAAGGCAGAAGTGATTGTGAAAGTGACAATGGCAGCCCTGGCTGTAGCCACCATGAAATAGAGGAGTTCAAAATCCTTAGGGGACTAAGAAATGCGAGTAGCAGGGTGACAGACCCTGGGCTTCAGGCAAGAGTGATTTAGTTTATTCAGGCAGCTGGCACCAGACACATTGAAGCTCTAAACCACAAAAGAGGTCATGAAAGGTGGACAGGCCTTGAAGGACAATCTCTTCTAAGTGAAGGAGCAGCCCTTACTTGGGAAAACAAGCAGATGTATTGGGAGACCAGATTGGCTAGGCAGGAAGCACATGATGGAGCTCCAATGCAAAAAGGCTCCATAGAGGAGGAGGAAGCAGTGAAAGAGGAATTTAGAAACATTGTCCAATTGTACGGGGCTGGTGTTACAACAGCTCACCAAGTGTTAACACGTGCAAGTTGTGTTAAGGGCCACCGGAAGAGTTTCTATCACACTAGTAGGAGAAGGCTGAATGAGGAAAGTGTGGGCCTGCTGCTGAGTGGGATGAGTGAACTAGTGGCAGTGGGCACATGTATGGCTGAAGTACTTGTGCCTCTTGTGCCTCAGTTTTCACCAGTGAGGCCTCACAGGCCTCCCTACTTAGTGAAGAGTCTCAAGGAGGACAACAGGGCCAAGCACAGCATCACAGGTAACTTGGGATCTCAGCCTCTGCAAGCCCAGGGAGACTGTGTCATCTCCAACACTTTGAGGTTTTCAAGACTCAACTGGTTAAAGAGCGGAGCAAAATGATCCCTTGGCTGGCTCTGCTTTGAGCAGGAGACTGAACCTTACCCCTGAAGGTCCCTTCCAGCCTGAACAGGTCTGTAGTCCTCTGCAATGTATGTAGTTGGAAGGGTTGCCTGCAACCATTTAGCTCACTTAACTGATGAAATATGTGTTGTAACTCTGTTGTAACTCGGGAGTCGCCACTGACTCCAAAAGCTCTTATGGTGCTGACTGGGCTCCATATGGACCCTCTTCACTTGTACTTCACATCACTCATCAAGAAAAAATTGCTTGAAGCTGCCAGCCATAGTTAGTCTGCTTGACTCTTGTCTGATGAGGTCAGTTTTGGTGGGAGGAAGGGAGTGCTGCTCCACTAATCTTTTCTTTGAGTCTCACCTGTGTGATGCTGTAGTCATCTCACTTCTTGTCCTGAACTTTTCCAAGCTGTTCCCCCATGTTTTTGAGAACCCCAGACTCTTGCCACTAAGGACTATGTTTCAGTGATGGATGGGGTTTGTACTGATAGTTTGCTTGTAAAACACTTTGGGAGTTTTCCCAGTGAGAAGCTCTATATCAGGATGTGAGAAGTTGAAGTGTGAATCACCGCTCTGCCTTCTCTTGCCAAGCTTCCTGAGCTGAGGCTGTGGGGCTTAAATTCCAAAGTGTTCTAGTTTTTCTCAATGGGCTTGTGAAGAACTGCTGCTATTTTTTGTGTGAGTAACTATGAAGAAGCTGTGCATAACAGGCTACAGGCTCTTTGGATTTCAG
This sequence comes from Apus apus, assembly GCF_020740795.1. Classification (NCBI taxonomy): domain Eukaryota; kingdom Metazoa; phylum Chordata; class Aves; order Apodiformes; family Apodidae; genus Apus; species Apus apus. Next base: position 62,369,168 of record NC_067283.1, on the reverse strand, counting down.
GATAGTTTTTAAAAGCTATTTTTAAATTACAAGGCCTTTAAAGCCTTATGTAGGATTATGTGATAATGAGGAGCTCTGCGTCCCCTCAGGGGAAGGATGGAATTGAGGGAATGGGGTCAGGTCTCCCTTAGGTCTACAACATTCCTGCCTTTATGGAGTCTGCAACAAAAAACTCAACTGGAAGTACATTTTCCTGGTGCCCCCTTTTCTCCACATGCTGACTTTTTTTTCATTTTTGAATGCTGTTCAGCTGTCTGTGGTGTTATTTCCAGCAGTTTCCTGATAAATTTCAAGGCATTGTATCTGTTAATATATTTTTAAATTTTTCTTTCCTCATGTGTGTGATTACAGTCTTGGGAATTTTCTTCCAGTGTTCTGCCAATGTCTTTAACAGTTGTTTTACTGTTAGAAATTTCATAACGGATGTATTTCCTGATTTTAAACTCTGTAATAGGAAGAAAGGAACCACAGTTTTCCCATCTTGGTGATAGCCCGAAGCAGGATGTGTGGCATACAGGCATACAACAGACTTTCATGAGGAGGAGGAAATTAACTGGCTACAAAGTAGGGAAAGTGCACCAGAAGTCATTGATCTTCATTTATTTTTAAGTGAAGCTTTGGCTCTCTAGGCAAAGGGACAAATGATATAATAAATGGAGTCTCCCAGCATATTAATGTGCAGTGTTTAGATACCTGTGTTGATTGTGACTCTGGTAAGATTATGCAGCTCCATCTATTAAGTGTTATCATTGAACCCTGTTTCTTCTCCTTCCTCTTTTTTGTGAGAATGATATTTTAATGCTGTTAAATGAACTAACGATGCATGTTTCCATGGCCAGGTTCTGCTGTTTCCAAGTGGTGTGCAGTGGGATTGTACATAATTTACCCAGTTATGTCCTGTCAGCTTTTTGGTCCTTATTCTTTTTGGTGCCTGGAAAAGTGAGATAAAGCAGCTTATCTTCTTTGAGACCGGTGCTGCATTCAAAGCTGCTTCAGAAATGAAAAGGAACATTCAACAATTTTTCTGAAGTTAATATAAACTTAATATAAAAAAAACACAGTCAGAAGTGTAACTGTTAATGAGGCTTGAAATATGCTTTATTCTGAATAATCTGCAGATCAGTGGAGGGAGGGAAGAGGTGTAACCTCTAGAATAGCCTAGTACTTTGGAAAAAAATGAGTTTTCTTTTTAAGTAAACTTTGGTTGCAACATTTCTTATCCATAGTTTGCTGATTCTGTGATACTGAGTGTCTATAGGCAACCCATTGAAATCTGTATGGATGAAAAAATCTAATGAAGCTGTTATTTTGATATGAGAATGCAGTAGGAATGATACATTCTCACTGGGGGACACCCCCACCCTCCTTGGGCCCCCTTGAGTTTTAGTATAGTGTTGGATTTAGTATAGTAATGCTTATCATAACGGTGTGGGTTTTTTTTATTATTATTCATTTGTTATGTATTTTACTTTTAAAATTATTATTTCATTTATTTATTTTTTTATCACTGTTGCACTAAATTTGTTTTGATAGGTGATATATGAGTTCCTCAAAAGTAGGAAATTAATATTTTAAAAATTGTTTTTGTCCATTTTCTGAAGCATTTTCCTCCCTGCTTCTTATTAAAATTTCGTTTAGGTTATGTTTTATGAGGCCTTCACCCCCTCTAGCATATTTTTGTGCCTTTTTTCCTCACTTGTAAAATGGTACTAATATTTCTTCTTTCTTCTTCGGTATCTTTCCTCTTTATTTTTGCTGTACAGCCTATTTTTGTACTGAGGCTCCAATGTTGACCCTCAGACTAGACTTTGCACTGCTTGTTACTTAGGAATGCAGCAGATGCTGTCTTGACAGGCTCTACTTAAATGATGGTTGAATATTAATTCCAAACTTTTCTAAAAGTGTCAGAATTCTGACAAAGGTAAGTGAAGGAGGAGTTTGCTGTGATAATGGCTCAGGAAACTATTCCCAGTTCTGTTTTGCAGGTCTGTCCATGTTTTTCCTCAGTTCAGCTATGTATCTGAGATTGGATGATGCTTCATGGTGATAGAGTTTTTTGTGTACATTAATATTTTTGAAATATTTCAACTGTGGGACTCCAGCCATGCTTTCGACAATTCCAATAACAGTAAATTAATGGTATAGAAATGTTAATATGTATATGGTTTGCTAAAGTTTTGTGATGCCCTGTTAGTAATATGAGGAAAAAGATCATATTACTAGTGAGACAAGGCCTGTAGGAAGGTGTGTATGTAGAATAAAAGATTTCAAGGAGTTCTTACTCAAGTGAAAATATTTTTAGCAGTAATACTTCTGTTTGAAGGTCTTGTTTTGTTTGCCCTCTCTTAAGCACACGCAAATGAAAGTAGGTTGGCCTTTTGAGTTTGTTCCTTCTCTGCTGTTTATCACGAAGTGTGTGTGACACACTTCTGCCATCTTCATGGGCAATTCTGGAGAGCAGCTGGGAATGCCCTGAGGAAGCCAGTTAATGCTTCTATTGATTTATTTCCTGGTATCTTCCTTCTTTAAAAGTAAAATACATCCAATAAACATGAGAGAGGATTAATTTGTGTAGCGTTGTTGACAGCTGGAAGGAACATTGGAAGGGTGAAATGTCAACAAATGTCTCACCTACAGAACTTGGCCTGTCAAAGCTTATAAATGACATGCACTAGAGAAGCTGTTGCTGATTTCATATTTTAATGCTTTCAGTCTGGGGAGGTTGTAATTAATATATACAATAATCTCAACTGGAGTTGTAGACTGTTTTTGTCTTGGTTTTGTGAGTTCTTTGTTTGTTTTGTAAGGGACAGGTGGTGGTGTATCACCACAGTAAAATTATGTATTCATCCAAATGATTGTACTTTTACTAGTTGACACAACAAGATCTGTTAATGAAAAACCTGAGCTGCTAAAATAAATTTGTATGCACATACTAAAAAATATTTTTATACTTGAAAAAAATAAATTGAGAGAAGGCAGTTACTGTTCATTGACTTCTAACTTTTGCTGTCTTATGGGCAACCAAGTGGAACAAGTAACACACTGAGTAATATCATGCTAAGGCATGGCATTATCTTTAACTCTTTCAACTTCTTGTGGCCCAGTATAATATAAGAATTTCATGTGAGACTTATTTCCTACCAAACATGGGTTGGCCGTCATGGTGGCTGGTAGTGAAGTGGTTGTAAAGCTGCTAGGGTGCCAGTTTTACATTTAGCCCAGACATGCAGTGAAGAGTACAAGTCCCAAGGGCTTTGTTCCTTCCCTCGGGTTAGTTTCTATATTTTTACATTTAACCATCATTGGGTTAAAATCTGCAAGCGGTTTGATAGTGGAAACCACGTTGTCCTCCTCCTAGGCAGTGTCCTGACCTGATAAACCATTCTGTGGCCGAGTTAATCCTCAGTTGTATTCTGTAAAATGGCGCCATCTAAAAAAGTACTGCTCTGAAATATTTTTATGGGTCTGATGTTCCTTGGGGAGGGGAGGACTATGGGGTTGAGAGGCTTATGTGGCCTCTGTGAACCACTGGCAGCCCACAGTGCACACCTAGCCATTCTCCCTGTAGGTTGGACTGTGTGATTTTTTTGGTGGGGTTGTTTGTTCTTGCTTTAGGATTGTTTTTAGATAAAATTATTCAAGTTGTTGCTGTATTTTCACTGATGGTCCAGTTATGGCTCAACAGTACTTGAACAGTTTTACAGCTTGTGGCTGAAGAGGAGCTTCCATTTTGCCCTTTCCCACTCCCAGGCACATGTTCCTACAGTTTCCCTCAGGCCACCAGTCCTCATGCCCTCATCCCTTTGCCTTGCTGTGCTTAATGTGAGGAAAAGTGATCTGGAATAAAACAGCTCATTGTTTCTTCTGCTGTTTTAATGAGCTGGTGCCTTGTGGAGCAGCTTAGCAGTGGGAGGGCAGGGAGAAGCTCCACCGTGGGAGATGTGCTGGAACAGGGCAGGAGGGCAGAGCAGGGCAATGGGCTTGCCAGTTTGGCAGGAGAAGGAAAAAGGGAAGGGGCTTTTTTTCATCCCAGCAACAGGCAGCAGTGGGTCTGTGCCATGCTTGTGGTCAATCCTTCTGTCTTATTGGTGTGTGTGGAGTGCAAGTTAATGGTGGAAGCACAAGTGCCTGTGGGCTTCCAGGCACGGCAGGTGCTAGGTGGGAAGTACATGGGGCACATGTCAGGCCTTTAAATTCTGCCCAACCTCCATTTGAGGTGCATGAGTCCATCCTTTGGGGATTTCCAAAGTGTTTTTCTGGTGCCTTGGCTTAAGAGGCTTGCACAAAGCATTCAAGAAAACCTGTGGGTGGAAGACAGAATTTGACCGTAGGCTGTCCTGAGTCCCAGAGGCAAATGACTAACAGCTAAGCCCTCCTTCCTCTTGAAATGTTTTCCTTTGATAAGAGTGTGAGCTGAGCTCAGCGGAGATGCTGAACAGACACAAAGGCTGTTTGTAGTGGGATGGCCAAGAAATGAGGAAGTGTGAATGGAAAGGATGCAAATACGCAAGTGGTGGGGGTCAAACCCTGACACATAGTGCACTCCCTTTGTTTAATAGTCATAACTTGCAGCAATGACTGGCCATTTTCAGGCCATGCTAATTTGATTTTTTTTCTTTTTGCTTTTTCCTCCCCTGAGGCAGTTCAGAACTTCTGGAATAACAAGAATAGGCAACATTTTGCCATTACTGCATGCTCCTGCCACTCCCCACTGATTTTTGTAGTGGGATGTGGTCAATGCTTTCGCTCTGTGCCATAGAGATTTGGAGTTTTGATTAAGGGAAGGAAGCAGTATGTCCAATCCAACCAAGAAAATATTGCTTTTCCTTCATGATGTTCATGAAAGGCAGACAGATCTTGCAGCCTACAGGTTTCTTTGTAACTGTTGCACAAAGTCCTGCTTAGTCAATTTTTCATTTGACCTTTTTTTTTTTTTTCCCTTCTAGGGTTTAGCAGCCCTGTTGGGCCCTCTGGCTCTGCGTCAATATAGCAGCTTGTAGACAAATAATATCAGGCTTTAGAGGTGCAGGAGATACAGTAGCATTAATGTAACATAGTTGTAAATACCAGTTGGGCTTTATCAGTGTCTGGTCTAATGTTTTTTGTTGAACGTTGCTTGCTCTAAAATAGCACTTCGGGTCTCCTGTGTGAGTTTTGACACCGCTGGGTTCAGCTGAAGAAAACATTATCTTTCAACACCATGGGTTTAGTAGAGCCTAAAGTACTAACAGACTAAGTAAGTAAATCACGGAGAAAGCAAACAAAGCAAGAGAAAACTGGGAAAGATGCAACCCAGGAAAAAAGCATGTTAAAAGAGACAGGCAGGAGGGGAAAACCAAAACAGTTTAACTTCTCAGTATATGCATGGCCGCTCTGATTTGATGTGTTTCTTCCTTTTCCTCCTCCCACTGTAGCGTGCCTGTTGCCTTTCAGTATTAACCTTCAGCCTGTGTTGCGTGTTACTGCCCGGCGAGTCCTGCTTCTGCCCTTGCTCTCCTGCTGTGCACACCAATGAGCTCAGGGCTGGCAGCTGGGGGAGATTCCCTGTGATTTGGAGCTGTGAAGTGCTGTATCAGCACATGGGAGATTAAGGTTTTTAGTAAATTTTTTCTTGCTTGGAGAGAGGAATTAGTGAGCCTCCAAATTCATGGGATTTCCAGTAAATCTGTGGCTGCTGAATGTATTTATTCCCCCATGTTGCTGGCTCTGCTCTTGACAGGTGCTGAGAGGAGATTTATGGAAACAGCAAATATTTGCTAGGGAGGCCTAAATATTTGAGGATTATTTAGATGTGACTGTTTATCATCATCTCTCTTAGTTCTAGTTCAGTAATTTAAATGCATAGGCTTGAGTCTTTGCACATTTTTAATCTACTTCTCTGTTGGATTTTATACAGGTTTCATGTCTAAATCCTGCTACCAATGGACTATACAGGTTTGACACACTAACTTGGAGATTAACTCTTCTGTTTTTTAGTTCTTGTGAAGCAAAATTATGGGGAGAGCAGAACATGACTACAGATGAACACTGCTAATAACAGTGTAAAAACTTGGGTTGTGTTCAGCTGACTAAAAGTAATTCTGAAAAAACTCCTGAAGAGGAATTTCTGTATTAGTTCTGTCTGTATTTCTGCAGGACTCCTTTTTACAAAACTTATTTTTTTTTTTCCCCTGATATCCTTTTGTAGCTAAGTTGTACATCACTAGCTTTTAGAGGAGGTAAAAAAGATGAAGAGAATAAAACCAGGTTACTCATTTTGGATGTCCACATCAATAATTGTAGAAGGAAATAAGAATAAAAGGAAACCATGAAGCTTCCCTCAGATTTCCAGTGAAATATATAAAAATCAATGTCAGCTTTGCAGTTATTTGAGAGATGAACAAATACATGCTGAAATGCACCAACCCTGGAAAAGAGGTCTAGTACTGGTGTCCTCTATGGAAAAGCCCACTCCAATGCCATCTTTTGGCAAGCTTTTCCACCTTGGTCACTGTTCCTGACCCTGACTTTGACTGTGTATGGCAGCAGGTGATTTTGGAGGTAGCAAAGTCCAGAACGGGTAAAACCATATTTGCAGTCTGCCAGTGATACTCAGCAGAGAGACAATGCTGTTTGGACTCTTTGCCACCTGTTTTGTGTTTCTTAGCACAAGAACAGCTGATTTTGCAGCCTGGGCAGGGCTAGGGTTTGTCAGAATCAAGCAGCTGAACTTAATGTGGTGAAGATAAAGATGATACTGGCTGACTCACGGGAAATTAGGCAGAGAAATGGTAATATTCTCCCTATTCCTTCTGATTGTTGTGCATCTTCTGCTCTGCAGTGTTTTCCATCTACAGGTGCACTGCTTGGAGCATTGTGCTATGAAGTGCTTCAATAGCACAGGGTCTATTACTGTCTTTTTCTAGTGGCTCCTTGGTGAAGAGGCTGAGCTGATTTTGCTTCTTTACAAGCCTTGATGCCATTGTCAGCTCCTGCCATTTGATATTGCATTAATGCGTTCTGGGGTTACTTACCGTTATTTCCACAGGAGCTGATGCTACTGTAAAATGTGTTGTTTATTTACAAGTGTGGTTGTTGTTGTTGTTTGTTTTGTTGTGTTTTTTTTCTCCCCCTGTCTACTTTTGAGTGCCATTCAAGGTAGCTTATAAAATCATTCTCCCTTTTTTTCTGCCTCTTTTACTACAAGTTGGTTATGTTTGGTTTCAGCATCTGAGAGCCCATTTCAATTGGATGTAGCACTGTTTTGGTGTGGATGTCATGTTCCTGAATTCACTTTTTCTTAGGCCTGGGGAAAGCATAAAGTTACTGACCTTCATGGCCTGTTGCAAAGCCCATATCCTGGAGGGTGCAGAGCATGTCTGAGGCTTTGAGTTTCTGGGAGCCCTAGTCACATTGGTTGAGTTGATGCATGGGTGTGGTTTTGCAGTAGTTTTTATACATGCACCTTTGGTCATGGCAGGAATGAAGGAATGATATTCTGTAAATGAGTGTCTTTCAAAATGTTTTTGATTAATTGATTGCCAAGTTAATATTGTAGGCAAATCTGAGAATATCAACTCCAAGGTGAAATTAATAAAATGAGATGTGTTTTGATGAGAGGTCACAAACCTGGAAAGTTGACTTTCTCTTGTAGCAAAACTGGATTTTTATTTCAGTTTTGCATTCACATAAAAGCATTCAAATGCATCAAAGAAGTTATTCAAGATTTATTCTTGTCTTGAATCAGCATATTGCATTTCTCCTCTTTCCTTAGGTCTTCAATTTCACCTACAGCTTTCATTTTAATCCTTGAAGAGTTTGAGTAGCCATATGTAGTGAATATGTAAATGTATCTCTATTTGGGGATCTGTTGACCTGTCCAAACTATCACTGGCAAAAGTTGTGTGGATTTTTTCTTTTTCCCCAAAAACAGTATTCCATGTTTACTTCTGCCAGTTGGTAGTTGTATTGTGCTCTGTGTCAGACATTATTGGATAAGGATTAAAGGAATTGTTTGGTTAGTAACAAGGAGCTGTTACTAACCTTAATTATCAAAAACTGAATCTAAAATAGAATAAAGTTTGAATATTTCTAATTTTTTATACTTGTGTGTTTTCTTAGCATAACTAGAAACACTTGAAGAAAAAAAAAAAAAAGCCCTCCCATCTGCAAGCTTATAATCTAACTGTTGCCTTTAGTCTCACAGGCCTTTTAAAAAAAAATAATTCCCCAAACGAAAACATTCCTCCCACCCCCATATGTATGTACATATTTAGAAAGCCTGGTAAAGCAAATGTTTTCTATGGAAGGTATTTCTTTATGTGTGTGGATGGATAGGTGAAGGGTGAAATGAGAAAATTTCTAAATGTAGATTTGTCTAACAAACTATTAAGTTTTGGTTATGAATGAAGTGTAGAGATAAATATTATGGGTACTGCAACTATAATAGAATAGAAAGGACAGCAGAAGAAGCTATTGCTCCAAAGATTATACTAGTGCATTTTTGTGCCTCTTGTTTCATAGTAGTCTGTGAAGAAGAGAAGTTATGACTTATGTTTATGGAAAAATCTATGTGAAGTAACTTTCTCTGAGCCTCGTGGCCTCATGCTTGGCAGGAAATGTGTGGGAGAAGATGCAGCAGATTGTTTTGTTCAGAGAAGTAACCAGAGCCCCCAGCAAGCATCAGAAATACCCTGGCAGTCGCCATGCTGAGCCTGTGACCTGCTGAGGCATTCAGCTTTACTGGCTCTGCCTGCATCGTTTGTGTGATGACAGAAATGGTTAGGCAGTGGTTGTCTTTCATCTTTCCTCTCCACTTCTAAAATTGTCTGTCTCTGTCATTTACAGCACTTCAGTCTGCTTGACTGCTTAGCACCATGTGAAGTGCTCCAGTGCAACTGGACTTCCTGCCCTTTTTTCATAATGGGAGAAAAATACATCTAAAGTAATTGCTTCAGTTGAATTATTCTGGGCTTGGAAGCATCTGGGGAGGGGCTCTCTCACTCCTGCTTGTGCTGCCCCTACACCCTGCTGCTGGTGCTGCCGAGCCAGTCTGCAGCCAAAGAGAAATTCCAGAAGTACTTGTACGTGTGGCACACTCATTTTTGGTTGTGTGGGCCGAGTTTCCTTTGGCTGAGCTTCTGTCCTCTTTTACAGCTTCAACACTTCTTACCCCTGAGACATTGTCTTCTTTCTTAATTAATCTTTTCATCCCTTGTAGAGTCTGGACTTCCTCTTGATAACCTGTTTAAATTGTTTATTCATCCGAGTAAGTCTCCATTCTTTCCTTACGATTTTTTTCCCTTCTTGGAATAGGAGTGTGAATATCATTTGTATTTTTCAAATGTGACATTTATGTGTTTGAGCTGAAGTGTTTGAGCACAACCTCACTAATTTACTTGGTTTCTCAAAATTTACCATTCTGAGAAGTCCTCATTGCATTTACTTGTGTCAACTTGATTCTTCTCACTTAATTGTGACATACACAGCATTTTTTGACAGCTCTTCTATCCAGTCTTCTCAGAAAGGCAGTGGGTAAAATAGGTTCATCTCGTGTCTTTTCTTGTTGTTTATGAAAATAATATCAATAATAGGGGAAAGAAAAGCTCTCTGACATTTTTGTCAAATAAGGTGAAAGAAGCAACACATTGTAGTGTCAGAAAGAGAAAAAAAGATTTTTTTATCCATGTAGATGTAATTATGTTTCAGGTAAATTCTTTACATTTCCAACTGGCATGTATTCACTCACCTTACTAGTAGTTGCAGCAGGGTTGAACTCTCTCAGTATTAAAAGATACTACAGGTTAGTCTAGACCTCTGTGCACCTGGTGGCCTTTTGGTGGATAATAGGGATCTCCAAAACAGTTTCAATCAGGTTTTTTGTTTTTGAAGTTATTAACCTGCCTGAGGTCTAGGGAATACTCTAACCAATTCCTAGACTGAAGAGTCTCGGAGAGAAAAAAGGAGAGAAATCGTAGCATAGAAGAGGTATGTGCTATGGCATAATTTTTGTGCTTTCTTAGTGAGTACCTCCCTCTTTCTCACGTGGGCAAAGGTTACCTATGCCTTAAATAAATGCATTCTTTTTCAGGAAAGGAAATATCCCATATTTACTTTAACCCAACAATTTTGGGGCTAAGCTTCATACACTGACATCACTGGAAACAGGATGCTTGCACCTGGGGCACAGTGGCTTATTAATAAAATTGTGACCATAAACTGTGACAACTTTGTCCCTGTGTCTGTTTTCATTATTACTGTAAATGCATTCAAACCTAGGTGCCCATTTCCTTGGTGAAGGTGTTTGTTCTGAGCCAAGCATGTAGACTCACCTACGCATAATAAAAGCACTACTTAAAATCAGTGAGGGTAATGCTATTAAGTGCTCCAAGTTGGTAATACCAAACGTTTGGGAGAGTTTAGAAATTTGGCCCACGACATGCAGCAGCAAAGTCTTTCTGTGCGTTTTCTTCCCTTTCTTTCCTTGTCCCCTTTCTTTCCTTGGAGATGGAAACGCCTGTGTGGGAAACCTCCTCTCGTTCCTCGCATTTCGTTTCTTTCCGTTTCTGAAAGAAATCCAAGTTCTCATAGTTCACAGAGAATGGATTCAGTCCAGGGAGATCGCTGCCCTGTTCTCATTACGAGTCCAGAAGGCTTCACGCTTGCAGCATGTCGCTGTGCTGCGAAGAATACAGAGAGGGCAGAGGCGTCTGCCGGGGGGGGGTGGGGGCAGAGGCGGCCGCCCCCGGCGCTTCGGGACCGCGCAGCCTTTGCAGCCTTTGAGTTCGTGCTGACGGGAGCGCGAACTCGCCCCCAGCCACCCCCAGCCCAGCCCAGCCCGTTCTCACGGGCCGAAGGCGGCCGTGTGGGATGGGATGGGATGGGATGGGATGGGATGGGAAGGAAGGAGCGGGGCTGCCTCCCCAGCCCCTCCGTTCCCAGCGCTGATCCCTGCCCTGGCTGCCAGCGGGGAATTGCCGCCAGAGGCTAGGAGACCTACCCCGAACCGAGTCACGCGGTATTCACATTAAAATAAATATTTAGTGCCTGCTTTTCTTTGGGACCCTCTTGTGCGAGAGTTATTAACTGCCCGTGTGTCGCTGGAGTGCAAACATAGCTTTAATTGGAAAGGATGTTTGTGCTTAAAGCCGCGCGCCGCTGCTGACTGGAGTTCGTAACTCCGTTATTAATGGCTTTTCCTAATGACCTGGTCTGAAGATTCCCAAACCACGATTCCATAGCTCACATCAGGTCTGTGGGGAGCTGACACTGTAGCAGCTGCTGTTAGGATTCTTGCCAGAGAACAAATGCAAAAAAGGCCTAACTCACACTGAATCCTTTTTCTTTTTTTCTTTTTTCTTTTTCCTTTTTCTTTTTCTCTTTTTCTTTTTCTTTTTCTTTTTCTTTTTCTTTTTCTTTTTCTTTTTCTTTTTCTTTTTCTTTTTCTTTTTCTTTTTCTTTTTCTTTTTCTTTTTCTTTTTCTTTTTCTTTTTCTTTTTCTTTTTCTTTTTCTTTTTCTTTTTCTTTTTCTTTCTCTCTCTTTCTCTCTCTTTCTCTCTCTTTCTCTCTCTTTCTCTCCTCTTTCTTATTTTTTTCACCTCCAAGTAAGCAAGTACTGTCTACTACACTCCCTTTGTGAGTGGAAAGGAGAATTCCTGATGACATGAAGGGTGTAGAGAAGTGGTCCCTGGTAGCTCTTTCAGGAGGAATTCATTGGCACTTCTTTTCCTGCGCTTTTTTCTTGTAATGAATGATGATTTATGAGGTTTAGTGTGAGAATAACACTTACTTCTTCCCCCCCTCACCCTGTCCCCTCATATTGTTAGCTAGGTAAATTCTGGTGTGGAAATGAACATTTCTGGTGGTCAAAATACACAGAATGTTCCATGTATGGTCTCTTTTAAAATCCTGTATGGGGATACAGAAGATAGATGGATTTACCTTACAAAGATGTTTACTATTTTATGAATCTCAAGTATGATAGTCTATTAGATTTTTTCTTTCAGTATCACAATGTTAAGTACCTCAAAAGGCAAGTTCTGGCCAACTCTTATTTAAAGAGGGCTTTTGGAAATACCAAAGATGGACCACTATTTATTTATTTATTAGCTGCACATTTAATCTGTATTAATTTTCTTGGTGTCTTATGAATTTTTCTTATCGCTACCCTTGTCTCTTAGACTGGAGAATACTTTTCAGCAAATAAAAGGTTAACTCTTTTTCTGTGACTTGGGAAAGGAGAAGACTTTTTCAGATTGTGAGAATATTTGTTTTTATCATATCGACAAGGACGCTGGAGTGAAACAAATGCTTCTTTCAAAGACAGCAGCTGGTTCCAGCCTCCAGGTTTGAACTATTTTCAGTCTCATCTGCTTACAAGCAGCTGGAAGCAAGCCTATATGGATTGCTTATTTCAGAGGTTGATGTACTTTCTATAGGGAATGCAGAACTGGATCTTACAGAAAGGAATATATTAATGTTGTCAGAGTTGAGTTTTAATAAATTGAGCTTGCACCAAGAGGCTTTGAAAACATGCTTTTCTCTGAAAGTAATTTTGATCTTCTGCAAATAAAAACACCAAATGTTTGACCGTGGCCAGGTTGCATTTGTAAATGGTAGTTCAGTTATTTTGATTTATTGTGTTGGTTGATTTAGTTATAGATGAATTGGAAACAAACATACAAAAAATTGAGAACATTTTTGGGGGAGGAAGATTACTTTTTACAGTTGCTGGTAGGGGTAGGAATTCCTTTGAATAGCCAAAACATCACATAAGGACTTTCTTACTCATGGAGTGTGTATATGTGATAATTTTCCTTATTCCATGCGACTGGTATCTACCACCATATAAGTGAGTAGCAGGAAAAAGATTCAATTTGAAAGATGACCATCAAATATCTTTATTGGGATGATGTGTGTTGTTCAGCTGATGTATTGCTTTACAGAGAATATGTAGTGAGGAGGGATTATTTTCACTTGAACTGTTTGCATGATGAAGGAAAGATGAGGCAGCAGCAAAGTGGGTCAGGCTGAATCCTCCAGTCTTTGCACAGAATTTTTAAAAATTGAGATTTACTGAGAAACAGATCAGTTTAGCCCCTTTTTTCCTTGCTGTGTGCAGATTCAGTGTTTCCTGGTTTTAATAAAACTGGTAATTCTGTTGGGTATCTTTCTTAAATTCTCAGCAGTTAACATGTATTCAAGATGTTTCCTTTTAGGAAAGTTTTCCTCTTTCCATATGCTAACTAGGGAGCTGTAAGCAGCACTGTCTTAAAGCGAGAGCAATGCCTTATTCCATGAGAATGGCAGTGGTAAACACTGTAGTGGAAAAAAGCTGGCAGTAGTGTTTTCCTAGTACTGTTTGCTCACATAGTGAGGGGCTTACTGTATGTCACAATGGCCTCTGTTTGCAAAAAATACAATAATTCATTTTCCAAAAAGACCTAAGAATCATTAAATGTAGTTAAAGATATGTTTATGCTTAAAATGCAAACAAGCCTTATTTATTTTTCTAATAATTCTTTGAATATTATTGTTGAGCATGTGAATAAGTTCTTTCAAGTGATCTGTAAGCACTGAGTGGCGGTAGCTGAGGATGTAAAATGGCTGCCTCACTTGGCCACCCAGGGAGAATCGAACAGGATCCCATGTTCGTGAGGCCACCACAGAATAATATTAGCAGGGGAAAAGAAAAAGAAGATGTGGGCCAAATATTATCATTACATAATATTTTTCTAATAAAAAACAAAGCTGCTCTAAAGCTGTTTTAATACTAGTTTGCCTTGTACCCTGTTGCAAATGTAGTTGCACCCTACAGAGAACTGTTCCTTTAGATGATGACATTATGAGCTTAGCACGCATGAGTGGTCTGGATCTGTTTTGTAGACGCATCCTTTCCAGCTCTCAGTGGACTCGGAGTCTGGATCCTGATATTGTTGGCTACTTGAGTCAGGGCATCACATTACTCTTCCTACATGCAATTTCCTACCTTTGGCTCATGTAACCTTCTTACCTGAAATTCCATTTTCTTCTCTCACTTTAAAGAAATAACACAGGGATGTCACTATGGATCGAATATTCACTGCCCTGATTTGCAAAACATGTTCTTTGACTATGGCATTCATTTCTGCACAGCTATTTCACATCACTACTTTCTCCCACTTTTGATGTGACCTATATTATATGTGCATGTCATACTGTTTCATTGCATAAATTGTATGTCTAACAGTCTATTTCTCCTCCTCTGTTAAAGAACCTTGGCTTTCTGTACCTTAAGAGACTATATGGACACTTCTGTTGTCCTTCTGGGTGATGTGCTGCCACTATACCTTCTGACACCAGACATAGATCTACTTTCACAGCAGACCTGCTTTTAAATGTGTGAAGGGCTGCTGGTGTAGATGAAGATGTAATAAGAAAGGTTTGAGCAAAACAAAGCAGGCAACTGAGCTTCATCAACACTGCTGCTCTGTCTGCTTGTGACTTTTGGAGGGCAGGATTAGTGTGTATCTCTGTAGCACCTTTTTCTAAAATCAAAAACCCAGCCCTATGATGCCGGTGCTGCAGTAAATAAATGGAGACCAAAGGATTTCATGTCATCAAGATGACAAGAAAAGGAAAATGTTTTTAAAAGGCCCTGATCTAGGATGTGTCTTTATTTTTCTGAAAAGTTTTAGGTCACTCATACTGTATAATTTTTTCCTCATCTTTCTGTTACTATATTGGCAATTTGTGAACCGGGGAGAAGCACTATAGGTAGAAAATAGTTCCATGCTATTGATGCTGTATTTTTTTTTTTTCTGAGTAATGGCAGAAATGTGCTTTGCAACTTCCAAATGAATGTAAAGAAAAGGTAAAGCTGCCAATATAAGATTCATATATGCCCATATGTCTTGATCAGGTTTTTTTCCTCTTTCTTTTGTCAAAATACTTCAGCATGAACCTTGTTTCAGTATCTCTGCATTTACAATTATTGTAATTAATGTTAAACTAGTATTGTTATAGTAGTGTACTTCTGAGTGTTTCTGTTATTTTTTTTTTATTATTATTTTGAAATACAGTTGAGGGATGATAAATATAAATGTTGACAAATGACTATAAGACAACTACACGTGAGAGTTAGAGTTTGACATACCTAAAAGTTGTGAGTTGTTTTAAACGAGAAAAATCACAAAAGTGTGATTTTTGTGTTTGAAAGATTACCTAGGGTTTCGTAACTTCATGGTAAAGAAGAAATTGGAATTACATCCAGGTTTTCATTAGAAGTAATCTGTATTGCACTTTAGGATCCTTCAGAATGATAATTCATTGCAAACTAGAAATTAAAATGCTCACAGAAATGTGAATGGAGAGGAGGTAGAAAGGGGCTGTGAAGTTCAATATCATGACCATGTGAGATAAATAGAAGCCCATTGCAGTATTGGATCATAATAAGGGGCAGCTAATATCTTTTTAGCTATACTGCTAAATCCATTCCTGATTTAGAGTGAAGATATTTAAAGCTTGTGGGGAGGCATACTTTATTACAGGATGAAAGCATCCTTCTGGCACGGAATTGTCACCTGTACAATGGCTCTTGCAATACTCTTCCGCTTGCACCAGCATGAGAGAAGCTTCCCAAAACATGTTTCTGGGATTCTAGAAACTTCAGGCAGTTGCGCCTCGGGGCTTGATCCTGCTTCTCTGGGGGCTTCATCATCCTGGTCCTGTGAACAGCGTGTTCTGTGTAGCATGATTTGATAATTCTTAGAAACACCCATGTTGCTCACAGATTGCTGTGTCTCCAGGGAATGCCCTTTGTGGAGAGGTGTCAAAATTAGGATAGTACTGCTCATTTATCTGAGAGATGTGTCATATCTAGAATTCTTGTCTAACCACTGAAAAAGATTTCCTGCTTGCTTTGTTTTCACTCTGCTAAATTGATTAATATTGCTCTTTCTTCAAAGTTAATTCATAAGGATCTTAACATATTGTTTAGATTAAAGCAGCTTTATATTTGATCAGAAAAATACTATGTAATGATTATATTTGGATCTCATAATCTTTTTCTTTTCTCCTGCTCGTATTATTCTGTGGTGGCCTTGCAAACAAGGGATCCTGTTAGATTCTCACTGGGTGGCCAAAAAGCAGAAGGTTGCAAGTGTTAGAAAGAACCATATTTGTTTTGGGTGGAGGCTTCAAAGGCTCACAGGCTTCCTTACACAAGGATGCAGTCAGGAAGTGGAAAGGCAGGAAAAAAAATTCTGAATCTGTTTTATATAAAAAGGGGAACACTGCACCACCATCCTTGCTTTGCTTCAATGGAAAGGCAGTATAGTCATGGATGCACGGTATGTCTTTGATTGTGTTATTTACCATCAATAAACCATCCCAATTTCTTTATGTGTACACTTTAGTAATGTAAAATAGTGATACATTCACGCAACAAATTTTAAATAGCGCGCAAAAACTTAGCAACCTAATGTGTGTAGTTTGAGGTGTTGGATGGTGGGATGTATTCCAACCCATATGTTCTGCAGATTCCAATTAGTAAGACCCTCCTGCTGCTTTGTGGGATAAAGTGTGAGTTGGGATTTAAAGCTGTATGTTTTTTTGGTAGGTTATTGAAGGAATTACCTCACCCGTTCCTTCCATTACTAAAGATAATTCACTCATGTGGCTTGCCCAGGCTGGTCTGCATCTGGAGGGCTTGTGATTTTGTTGTAAATCACCTACGTTAATAATTTTATTAGATGATGTTACAATACAGCTGTAAATCAGAATTCTAACACAATATTATGGATGTCTGCAGGAACACAGGTCTTTATATACCATGTCAGACTATTGGCACTGGAAGAATTGTGCTCTGATATGTGCTATGGATGGATACAAGTAAAAGGAAGAAATTATTTTTTTGACCTATTCAATCAATTAACTCCTTTCATGGGGAAAGGAAGGAAATATTTATTATTAATATGCAATAACTTCCAAATGCTATTAGTGGTGTTATCTGTTATGTTTGAAATATCTGGGCATTTTGATCAAGAAACACATTTTACATGTGTGCTTTGTAGGTGTATTTGTTTGTTTGTTTGTTTAAGTTTCCTACTCCCCCAGCTCCTTGCTTTTCTTTTAGCAGGCTTCCAGTTAATGGAACCACAGGAAGTGATTCAGTCTGTAGCATAGGCATGGGCAGTGTGCATGTGCTTAAGGAGATGCTGTGGAATAGTAAGGACTTTCTTTCAAAGTCACCAGTGAGCAGAAATCCCACAAAGGAATGACTCAGGAGGACTCAGTGTACTTGAGTCACTTCTTTGAAATTGTTCCCGTTTGTCAGTATTTGCCTACATTAGGCATTATTGCTTGTGTTCTTTATGGTCATTAGTAGGTTGAACTTTACATTGCTTTTGTGATGAACAAGGTTTTTGTTGACGTGGGGAACTGAAGTTGCAGGGCATCCATGCAGTGTCTCATTTTGCCATTTGGGGCATGCTACAGAGCACTTCAGTGTTTCTGAGCTACCTCTGGGTCTGTGGAAAGCAGGATGTATGGAAAATACAGGGGTCTTGTCCTGTCTTTGTGTTGGGATGTATCTAGAGGCTCCTCTAGGTGAGGAGATGATGTGTAGCTGAGCTCAGTAATGGGGCTTCCCCTAAAGTTGACTTGCCCAAGGCTGCCTGGGCAGCCAGAACAGGGCAGGCAGCTGAGATTTCACCCATGCTATTGCTGGTTGGCCAAATGACTACATGGCAGATGCTGACCAATCTAATAAACTTAATTTTAAATCATAACTTGTACTCACTCATCCACTGATTCAATGAAACTGAAACCAAGGAGTGGCAGCAGACACTGCAGGGTTACAAACTAGTCAGAACCCAATCTGGTTAACTGAACATTGAACAGCACTACATGGGAAAAATCAAATATTTTTTTTTTATTATTTTTTTTTGTTGGCAATAGTTACCCTTGTTTTCCATTTCAGAAGGGTCTGGGGCTCTGTGAAATATAACTAGAGATTGTCATTACAAGTCCTACTCAAGTCAGCTTCCCAAGACCTTTTATGCTGAGCACTAACTCTTTAGTTGGCTCCAAAAACTCTGTGGATTCCTAAAAATGGATAGTACGGTCTTTGATTGTTGGAAGATTAATGTTATAGATTCTATTTATGTAAATTACAGTTCCATTTGTGAAGGTTTACTTGTAGAAGTCCTACATAAATACCTTCAAACAAATACTAAATGGAGGGGGAGGAGGGGAAGTAGGAACTACAACATTTTTTATTTCTTTTGTGTTTATATTTGGGTACAGCCACTGCTGTAAAACCGAGAGCTCTGGTAATCATTTATGCTTAGCCATTCTTACGTTGCTGTGATGGTGCCAAGGGACACTTATCTAATGATGCTTGCTATAGTATCAGCTATGGTAATATGATAATGTTGTTTCTAGTTCTTCTCTGAAGTTACTGATTTTTATCAGGGATTAGGATACTATCTTTATAAAAAAGGCAACAGTTCTCCCTTCTGAATTGGCTCCAAGTATAATTTAATTAAGTATATATATTCTTAGTGTTCAAGTGACTAAAAGTTGGATTTCTGAACATTAAGGTATTTTCTCTAATCTAGAAATGCATCCTAAACCTTTTAGAGGAGTTGGTTAAAAGTGAGTGACTGTCTAAAGATGCACAGACAAAAAAGAATAAAAATTACTGTTTGGCCTATTATTTGCCATTTCCTGCGGTATCTTTTTAGGACCTTGAATATAAAGTTTTCTTTCCTAACTGTTGTGTGCTTTTCCCTTTGTTTCTGTATCAAGACTTTTTTTTTTTTTAAAAAAAAAAAAAAAGTAGAAATGAATTTATAATTCCCTCTATGTTGTCGTAGTCATAGGAATTTTCTCAACTCTGGGTTATTCAACTATTTTGTAATGAATGTTGCAACACCATTGAATAGTTATTCACAGAAATTTTAACCCATAGGAAGAAAAAAACAAGTCAATGTTTGTTGCTGTTTTTTAGAAAAAAAGATTTTTTTGGCAGTGTAGAATATATATATCTGAAATAAACTCTGGAATTTTAAGTATAGTGAGAAGGATATCGGGAAAATGGCTACATTTTTTATGAGCATAACCTGTAAGGGGTATGTTTGCTATGGTTAATAACCAGGAGTTTTTGCTTGCCTAAAATATAATGTCATATATCTGTGCACAAAACTCTGTCACCTTTGGCCTGGGATTATTTTTGGTTGATCTCCACTGTCTTTAGTCAGAGGCAGCTGTGTTTTCCTGGAGTATCACAGGGATAGGTGCTGCCTCCGTGCCCTCAGGCCAGATTCCTCGCTTTTTACTGCCTGTAGTGCACCACGCCATGTGGAAATGGATGCTCTCGGCCTCTCAAGCTGTGCTTGCTGATCGCAGGGGCAGCGAGGACAGTCTTGCAGCACCGTCCCCGCAGGCCGGGCTGTTCGTGTAGTCCCCAGGAGTCCCTGCCCCAGGGAGGGGAGCAGGGATGTGTGCTGCCTGCTGTCTGCCGTGGGGAGATGCACCCAAACCTGGGGGCTCGGGTGGAGGAGAAATGTGAAAATCTAAAAGGGTTGGCTGAAACAACACAGGGGAGCTCCCTCTTGCTTTCATTGAAATGGATGTTAGTGTGGTTATTGTGGTTATGGTTGTTTTTCTTTAAATGACCGCTTCCCCCGTCCCTTCCAGCTTTCAGCTCTGCCTCCCAGCACTAGGAGGCCTTCAGCTTCAGAGGAGAAAGCTGTGTGAAGGTGGTGGCCTGTCAGCAACAGGGAAAGCTGATACACCTTTGACAAATCCAGTAAGAAAAGAAATTGTGAAAGATGCCTGCCATCTTAAATGACATTCTTATTTTTAGTATGCAGTAGAGGCCTATGTTTCTGTTTTGCCTGTATCTGAGGTACTGGTGTTGGTACTGGTATTATTTCTGTTTTCTGTCATCTCTAGACATTTAATAATGTGCAAATGTCACTACTTAACTGAAAACTAAAAGCAAGTTAAGTATAGAACTAAAGCCATCTGGTAGTTCAGACAGAAAAGTTAGATAATTAGCTGTTCTTGTCAAGGGACTGTGATTAAAATAGGCCATCTTCATAATAGTGACTGCTTTGCAGGGGCTTCCTCAAAACCACCTGGGATAATGATAATGAAAAGAACAAAATTAAAAAAGAGGGGGAAGTGGTGCCGTTATAGCTCATGCCTACTTTTGTAAGTGAAGTCAGCTTTCAATTTGAAGACTGTTTGTTATTTTGGTACTTTGGAAAGAAACATAGATTGGGTTTTCTGGCTTTGTTTGGCAATGTGACACAACTCAGTCAGCCAAGTTACTGCTGGGAATTCTCAATATTTCTGTGTCAAGTTTTGGTTTCATTGCTCACATCCTTATTAACTTGTGAGTGCTGTTGGCATAGCTTGTCTTCAAAGATGACTCTAATCAGTGTAGCCTGGTGGGTCATGCTGAGGGAATTTGTTCCTTTGGGGGAATTAGCACTATTAAGAAAAACTAGATGAGGAAAAAACCTCCAGAACACCATTACAGCATCATTCTTTATCTGGGGATGATCACAATATGCATAGTAATGTTAGTTTAATATGAATATGTATTGATATATATCTTTGAAGGAAAAAGCTGTTTAGCAGCTAGTACTTAGAAGTAATCTAATTGTATAGTGGGGAGGAAACATCTGCTTAGCTTTGGCAGCTCCAGCCCCCTCTGCAGCACTACTGTGGAAAGGCTCTGGCCTCCTCTTGGCCTTTCCTACTAAAATCTTGTCCTCCTCACTGAACAAAATAGCAGCAGGGAAATCTCCAAAGGCTGAACAGTGCTTGCTGTTCACTGAATATGGATTCCTTAGTGGATGCCCTATGCCAGATAGAGTAATTTTAATCAGTGAAGTCTGACCTGAATCTTCTTCTAAGTTGGGCCTCTTTGGGAACGCAGCGTTAAGGCAGCTATGCTAAATGGACTAGTAAGATAAAACAAATCAATAGTGAAATGGCAAGGGGAAATTGCTCTATCATTGGTATGATTAAATTAAAAATATTCTCACTTCAGATTGATACAGATCCTAGATCTAAATGAGATCAATTGAAATTTCTTTGGCTTTGGGATTTTTTTTTTTTTTTTTTTGACAGTTGCTACTTAACCATTCTAGCGAAGAGCTGCTCATGCTGTTTCAGAGGTTTGTAAGACTTCCAGTGTGGCTGTAATATTTTCTCATATAGAAATGCTGAAAATCTCTTTTGAAAATGTAAGCAATTGGAATACTTAAATTAAAATGGGAGCAAGAATTAAAAGTATTCTGGATTTTCTGTGCTTAGATTCTCCATGCAAAAAAAGCTGCTTCTAAATTATTTTTATTTAATGAAGCTTTTATATCTTTATTCCTTGAATAGGAAAGCAATGATTTGAAAAATTCAAGATATTGAGGTCTCAAAAGTGTCAAGGATGCTCAGCTTTTAGAAAAAATAAGTAAGCATTTCAGTGCAATAGGCTCAAAATAAATTGCTGTGGATATACAAATATTTCTGATCAGTTTAATGGGTCAAACTTTCATTTCATTAAAAAAGCATTAAGTGTATGCATACATGATCAAGTTAATGTAAGTCTCTAAATGCATTCTGTGTAAAACAGCAATGTGAGTACTTATCTAAGGTTTGTTGTAAGAAGTGTTGAATCTGAACACTGCCTTGGGAATTTTCTTTTTTTAATATTGAGAGAATTAAACTATTAAAAATTGCTTTTGAACTTTTTCTTGAAAACCATAGAAATTGGAAGATCCAGATTTTAACTTCCAAGTGCAGGTTGTCCCTCATGCTTTAAGTTCTGCCTGCTCCTCCACTGTTTCAATATCCTGCACTTGGTGACTTGATGACTGGAGTTCTGCTTTGAACTTTTGTTTGTTTGTTTGTTTTTAATTTGTGGCAAACTTTTGCATTATGCCCAGACAATCTGACTTTCCAGCGTCTTCACGTTTTTATAGTTGTTTACTTACATGGGAGAAAAGGGACTGAGAAGTTGACAACTAAACTGAAGGAAGAACATGCTTTTCACTTGTACTGTTATAACTGGCTATAGATAAATCTTGCAAGGGAGTAAGTGACTGTAAAGGTATGAGATATAGGCTGGGTGGCTGGGGTTGAGCACGTTAAGTCTGAGTGCTGTCATGATGGAAGTTCATTGGAGTTGTATTTAATCTGGTTTAAAAATTCAGATTATTTTAAGAACTAAAATTTGCTTTGTGGTATGACAGACCTTTAGATTCCCCCCCCCGTTAATTGTATTTCTCTAATGTGCCAGTGTTTTTTCACATCTACTCTTTGATGAGGTGTCTGATTACATGTTTTGGTTTTATCCTGTTTTTTGTATGAGCTGCTGAAATTCAGATTTTCTTGTAGATAAGCCTTTGGCCTTTCAGTTGCTTCTGCCTCACAAATAAATTAATTCCTTCAAGCCAGCGAGTCTGCAGCTCCAGCTGTGGCTGTGGATGAATAGTCTTGCAGGGTCATGTACTGTAGCTCTGAACCTAAATAAAGGGATTAACGAGAGTTCACTTGGATGAAAAATGCTTAATTTCACCACAATAGCTATGAGAATCCTTAGGGAAAAACAATAAAGCTTTACTATTAAAATTGTTAACAAATGATTATTCCACCCTGACCTCCCTTCCCTGCTGTTGGAACAGTGACAAAGGATGGGATTGAGCTAGTTCATGGTAGTATTTTAGTCCCTGGCATACAAATGATCTTCATCTTGAAAAATAATTCCTAGCCTAGCTCTTTTAGGAGAGACGATGGTATTTATGAAGGAAATAATGTCTACTGATGCATTTCACACAATCTTCTGCCCCAAAACTTCTCTTGGTGCAAAGAAAGATGGAGCATCATGTAGATAGTTACAGTGGGACCAAGCCTGAACGCCAGCAATGCCCAGATGGTGCATCCTCATTGCTGCAGAAAAGCATTTACGTTTTCCGCAAGCAGCACAAGCTGCTTTCATTGATCCATGGCAGAAAGGAAAGCTCTCCAGGAGAACTCTCTTCAGCTCTTCATAGACCTAATATTCTCTTAAGTTACACCTCTGCCCAGGAGTCTGGGAGAGCAGAGGGGGCTGCTGCTGGCCAGGGGCTTCTTCACTTGGTAGTGTCACTCTTGGCTGTTGATGACTGGGGTATGGCCACTTTCTGCTCAAGGAAGCAGGGCTGAAGGGCCCAGCCACTACTCAGGGCAATAGTCTGGCCCTTGAAGGCTTTCCTGTCTCTCATAGAGGTGTGAGGAGAGGATGGAAGGAGTTTGATCATAGTGATTTTGACTTTCCCCAGCATTTTAAGGCTTCCTCAGGCAGCACTATTATAGCTGAGCAGTCAAAGCAATACTGGAATCCATTTCCTTGGGAGGAAAACAAGTAATTAAAATTGACTATGCAACTGCCCTTCTTGGTTTAAGCAATCAAACAGAAAAATCTAGTTTTAAGGTTAAAGCTCAATCTTTTTCTTAAAGCTTTTTCTTCTCCTTGGACTTCGAAGGTTCTCAGGGAATCCTGGTTGGTAGGTTGGTGACCCTCTTGAACCCATGTCTACAAAATGCCACAGCCCATCTGGGTTGCTTGCCAGCAGTTCCTGGTGTTGAAGCCTAGGCATGAAAACTGATGCATGAACAGGTCTCGCTGATAATGGTCTGGGGTGCTTCTTGAGCACACACTTAGCACCAAGAACTGAGAAGCGTTTTGGGTCCTGTCATGTGCTTTTCTTTTCCTTATTTTTACTTCAAAGACTTTGTCCTTTTGAGACATGCTTATGGGTCTGGTGTATATTTTAAAAGAAATATAACTTGGAAAAATATTTCTCAATCTTTGTTTCATCAAAAGGCCACGTAATACTTTTTTTAGAGAAAAGAAAAATCTATGGATGATATTGTGCTTTTTTCAAAAATGGTTTTCATTTGTGACCAGATGAGAATCATACTGAAGTCTGAATGTTGTCCCAATCTTTTTATTTCTCTCCTGTTGTTTTCTTGCTTGCATGCTCAGGGAAGTGGTTTCAATTTTTCCTTCTCATGTTTATCTTTTGGACCACCTTCTGAATCTGTAGGGACCACCAGCAGCCCACAGGGATAACTGAGGATCTGCAGTCTGTATAGAAATCCACATGAACTTTTGTTCTTGGCTATATCCTTGCTACAGCACTCTCTGAGCCAAATATTTCTCTCATATAATACCCAGTGTGACTTTAATTAGTCACAAGTGGGAATAAATTAGGCAAGCTCTTTTATCAGCTTCATTTTATCATTGGTTGGTTTGATTTTTGTGGCTGTATGTTCAAGAAAGCTACTTTAGAGGTGTTCTGTTCTTCCTGCGTTCTTCAATGATTTTAGTGAAAGAAGTCACCTTGCAGAAATAGCAGTCTGTTGGAAGAGACTTGAGTTTTAAAAGCACATTTTGTGGAAACAGTTGGCATGGTATTCCTGAGTGGGTTGGTTTCATTTTAGTTTGACTGGGTTTCCAGAAACTTAGTGTTGTAAGGTGAAAATTTTAGTCCAAAGCCACTGCAGGTAACTGTACAACTGTCAGGACTTTCTCTGTTTATGTATGTTAAGTCTTTTGTTGTTGCATTCATGAGTTCACACTAACAGGATTTAAATGTTGACGGGGAGCTGCAATTTAGGATTACACCCCAGCCCCCAACCTCCCTTCCGGAAAGGCTGCTTAACAGCTCGACTGCACACCAAGTTTATAAGATGTGTTCTGGATAAAGCTAATTTACTTTAGTAATTAAAATGTTCTATAATCTATATCTGAGAAGTGCTGCTAAGTTGGTCACCCCTTGAAAAGGTGAGCTGGATTCTCTCACATCTCTTCCAGATATTGTACTCAACCACAGTGTGTACTCTAAGCTACATCTGGGTACCAAGTCATTGCCCTGAAACCTTCTCTCCATTATGTCTGGACTGTCTCACTGAAGGCTGAGCAGGTTGTGTGGGTGCAGAGGAAGCTATGCCTTGGCCAAGACAGGCTGCTGATGCTACAGTAATGTGAGAATGGGGGGAACACAACTTGACTTTTTTTTTTTTTTTAAAGGCTTGTTTGAGCCAAGAGCTAACAAATTTATTAATTTTTAAATTATTTTTAATTTTTTTTTTTAAATGTGTAATTTGTAGACTGTAAAAAAATTGTAAACAGAGCAAATACAGGAGGGGTCAGAATTTAAATAAGGATATCAGCCCACCACTCCATTTTTCAAGATATATCTTAATGAGACTTTTTAATGTAGACTTTTAAGGCAGTTATGTAAAATTGGTGATGTGAAAGGACAGAAATCAGAAAAAATACTGCAAATCTGTTTTTCCTTGCACGAATTAGGGACTTCTGAGCATTAATGTGCATATACTAATATTACATACATAATTGTAAATTGTGAAGATGGTGAGATGGGTATCTGCATGTATATTATATAAGCTTTGATTCCTAATAAGTGAAGTATAGTGAAACAGCCTTGTAGCCATATCCTGAGAGATTCTTTGCTAGCCTTTTTTACTAGAGAAGGCTGCTGAACTGTCCATGAGAGGTAACTGTATTGAAGCAGCAGAACCCAGGATGTTTTTGTGTGTTATAAATTGCTAGGAATTGGGTGGGACCTACAGAGGTTGCATCTTGCACTTTACGTACAATTAAGATAATGTTATAATGCGCATAAGGGAAAAAAAAAGTGTGATATAGCTGTAATTTACAATAAAATAGTGTCCTTCATAAAAGCAGACCCACTGACACACTGTTATGAGGAACCTAGAAAGCATGTTTTGCCTGTGAAGTTTATGGTGATATGCTTGCAGACATGGGAGTTAATTGCCATACATGAAATCTGAAAGGTTAATTTACTAGCTAGCTTACTGCATCAAGCAGCTCCATGCAACATTAGCAGTGCATGCTTTTTCCAATTTAATATTTGATTTAGAAAGATAATACTTTGCAGGGATGCAGTAGAACTGATGTATGTTGCAGAGCCTTTCAGTGTACTTGTGTTGTGGCTATAAAGTAAAAATGCAGCTTTGGAGAATGCTGTGTCCAGAATTTTACCTAGAGACTTGAAGAAATAGAGAGCTTTCCAAGTAGAACTGAAAATAAAAAAAAAAAAAAGACACATTTTACATTGAGCATAAGTAATTCTTTCTGTAAAGTATAACCAAACTTGGAAATGTTATTTCTTTTCCTGTGAGAACTGAAAAACTTCTTTGTATACAATCTGAATTAATATCAACAAGTAAAGATGTGGATTCAGCATAGTTGCCAAATCATTAAAACAACGAGGGATAACTGCTTCTCTTTTGATACATCTGTTTTTATACATATCATGTTGATTTTCCATCTATAATTAGTCATGTTAGTAATTACATATCTTGCATTTCTAGTTCTGGCTCAGATGAGTGTACCACAACTTCATTTGAATTAATGAAGAAAAGGTCTAAAAAAAAATTACAAAAAAATAGTCTGAACAAAAAAATCCTTGCAAGTACAGCATAAGACTGAACTCTGAAGTGCTATTGTTCTGCTTGCTGAGGATTTGGTGACTTTTGTATTATGTAACATGCTTATATTTCTTTTCAAACATTTAGGAATTCACTAGATCTTTTTGTTGTGTGTTTGCTGAAGCATGATCCGGGGACAGCAATAATGATTGATGACTACACATCAGGTAAGAAATCAGATGTATGCCATTTGGTATGGTTATTCATTAGCTTTCCTCATATTGTTTTGGTTAAGCTTCAATAGAAGCAGCCTTTAACATTACAGTATCAAAATTCACTGAATAGAAATTATAAATCTCTTATCTACATGAAAGTTTACATATGTCCCTCAGTAAATCACTATAAGCAGGTTTTTTATTTTCTTCTAGGTTTAATAACTCTGACAACAGATGACATTGCATGTTAAATTGAGTTTTAATGATCGAAAGATTATTACAAAATATGGTTTGTAATTTCTAATTCTTCCATCAACCCACCTACTCCTGCAAGAACTGGTTCTATCTACTTTAAGTTATACCAGATTGGAGCATCTATTCCAGATGTTTTTGACTTCTTTGAGCCACACTTGGCCTGCTAAAAGATGTATGAGGTTTGCCCCTTAGTGAACTTTTAACCTGTTAGTCTGCTGAAGTTTTGTTTAAAATATGTTAATGAAGAGGAAACCAAAACACATTTTGGTGTATTTGTGGTGAATTCTAGCTGTATCCTGTGGGGGAGATTTTGGCTCCCCAGTGAATTCTGTTCTTCTGCCCCTTGTGGTCCAATGTCATTCACTCAGATTTTGCACTTGGATTTCTAGTGGTTGTGACTAGTCTGGTGCAGGTTTCTACTGCATCCTCGTGTGTCTCCGTTTGTTAAATAGAGGCTTCATGAGGTTAATATTACTCAATAAATCCACTGCTGTCAAAGATATGAATGTGATGAAAATGCAATAAAAAGAGAATATGTGCCAGCACATGTGTTTCTTTTCCACACATCAGCAAACCCTCTTCCTCAAGTTGTCTGCTGATAAACTTTCAAGACTATTAGTACTACATAATTACCCTATGTAATTGTTTAGAATGATGGGAGCAAACAAGATGCTGCTGTTATAGTATTTACCCTTGCCACTGCACAACAGTGTTTCCTTAACTTGAATTTTATTTCACTTTAGTGTTAACAACTGCAGGCTTGAATATAAGGACAATTTTAGCATTTCTTGAGTAGTTTAAGTAACTTGTTCTTTAAGGCTGTGCCAATTCAGGTTACAGTTATCAAGTCATTGATACTCTTGGAAGTTAACCCAAACCTGTTAAAGCCTACACAAAGGCAAGCAAAGGCTGGTATTGATTCAGTTCTTGTGCTGTCACAAGTTTCCTGAGAAACTATGGGCAAATTCTTTAGTCCCCGCATCAGTGGGAGGTAAATGCCTGTGTACCTATGTGCTTGTATTTCTGGTGGAGAAGACAGTGTGTCCAGAGTTCTCTTTTTCTACAGCTCTGCTATGCCTGGGTCTACATTGAGTTTTCTGTGCCCAGAGGAATCACCTTGTTCTGGTAATGTAGAGCTGCTAGGCAGGCGGTGCTCAGAGTTGATGTGGGTTACTGCCAAATATACATTTGAGTTAAATTAAAATACTCAGGCATGTGTGTAAGTGGTACCTTAGTACAAGCATGGGTTTAGTATCTTCAGGCTTCCAGTTGTGCTCTTCTTCCATTTTAAGAGTATTGCAAGGATAAATATGGCGAAGACTGTATTGTTTTCAGATTGGATTCAGATGTGTAACTACTATAGGCACTCTGTTAAAGATGTGTCTTAAGGCAAAGGCTTTATTCTGCAACTTGCAGGCTGTAAGAGCATAAACACAGCAAACATATACGCATGTCACTATGAGTTAGATCAAGGGACCAGGTTAAGCCTAGACCTTTAGGAAGACATGGCAGCCTCCTGTCCCAGGGAGTGACTGGTAGCTGATGCGGTTCAGAATTCCCCAGGTGAATGCTGGGGGCAGGAAGGGAGCACTCCCTGAAGTTAGTTTTGAACCTCCAACTTGTTAACTTCATTTAACCTGGGAACTAGGACAGCATGCCAGGAGAGTCAGGAGTTGAATAGTGCCCTTCCTGCTGCAGTGGGGTGATGGGAAAGGGTGATGGGTGCTGAGGTCTAAAGAAGGAATCTTTTCAAATAGCTAGACTAAAATCTCCCTGAAGTGAAATAAAATTGAGGCGCTTCTATGGCTCTCCCGCTGTTGGTGCCTTTCCTAATGTGCAGGTTTGAAGCAGCTGCTCAGGCCTGTCTTGTTTTCTCTTCAATCTTATTTCTTATGTTTTTTTAATAATAATTTGGGGGTTGTGTGGCCTTCATGTTCTGTACCTCCTGGAGTTCTAGAATGCAACAGGGAAGATGCTCTGTCTCCTGAGCTGTGAGCCAGTCATCCTGGCCATTTTTTTTCCCTGAAAGAATTCAAGATTTTGTGGAAGAAACCCGTCGTAAGTTTAAAATATCCTGGGGACCCATACTTAGTGGGTTGAGCCTTCCAGCAACACATTAAAATATAGGACCACTAATCAGAATTGAACTGTATTTTTTCTGGTTGTTTTTATTTTGTACATTTAAAACATGTCTTTCATGTTCACAGTAACTTTAGATGGTTTAAAAAGAAAAAAGGAATTACCCAAATAGCACCTTTGCTGCAAAATCATAGCGCTGAGGACCTGACTGCACATACTCCAGCTAATGCATCAAGGCTATGGAAGAAGGCATGAACATTGCATAAATCTAGCTAATTTATTTAGATGGACTCACAAAAATACACTATGCAATATATATAGCCTTAAGTATTGTGGTAGAATTGCCATATTGGAAAAGGCTGTGGCTTTGCTGAAGGTGAGCCTCTTTGAGAAGGTAAAATTTGATAATGGTTAATGTGCTAAGTATGGAATACAGAGTACTACATTTTTGAGAGTAAAGGCTTTAAAAATTCTGTAAAAGCAAGCAGAACCAAATAAACTTTTAGCTAAAATCTAAGGAGACAGTTGAAGGAGAATAATTTAATTACACTGATTCTCCTTGTTGGCAGAGAATATTTGGGAAATAGTATTAATGCAACTGGGTAAAACTTTGGTTTATTTTTGCTCTACATTTCTGTTTTTCTTTGAAACATAGTAGAGATCTTGGACTTAATCAGGCATTAAGTGTTTAATTATTACAGAACCAACTTAATGTTGTACACTTATTTCCATCCCATGTGCCTTCATTTTCCCATCTGTTTCTATATTTGGGGCAGAAGTTGATAAGGCTCTTACAGAAGTTTGCCTTGATGTGAATCCTTATGAGACACAAGGCAAGTTGGATGTAGCATATAATTTAGGGCTTTTTCAGTTGAAGGTGGCTCTACTGCATTTGTTCTGATGGCTCAAAGAAAAGCAGGTAAAAGATTACCAGGACTACTTTCTCATTTAGAGGAAACTGCCAGGTGCCTCGGTCCTCAAGTCTCCAGAAAATGGGCAAAGGTTTGCCTCTGAATCCCCTCTGGAGTACTGATGGACACTAAGCTTGCCTGTGGTACAAAATGACCAGCTATTTAATGGAGAACCAAGAAGAGGAACCTCAACTGAGAAAACCTACCAATACTAGAGTTGTGACTGTGAACTGTTTGCTCACTGTTTTGAATCTTCCAAAAGGGGTGGTGGTGGGGAGAAGAGCAAATCTGCTGCTGTGCTTGCCTCTGCAGGAAGGAGTGGCTGAGAAAAATGTGTCGTGTGTGTTTGGAAAGGGAGAAAGTGAGTTGATTAGACTAAAGAGAATAAGGTTTATCCACAGATCATCTGGGTGCATATGAATATATGGAGGTGGATAGTTTCTTGCCAGAAAGTTGTATAAAATTGAAAAAACAGAGCAGGATTGTTTGTAGGTTTGTTTAGTTTAGTTTGTGTTTTTTTTTTTTTAACTCTAGCAGGATATAACTAGATCATAAGCTTTGTCAGGACTCAACATCTGAATGTTTCTTGAAACTCTGATAATGTGTTTGTAAAACTGATGCTGGAACTGGAATAAATGAGAAACTTTTCTATATTCTCATTCATGTTAATTAGGTGAAACAGTAAGTGTTATGTTTGTCCAGAACTAGGTTAAAGCAAACAAGATATCGAGAATGGAGAAGCCGAACAATGATAAGTAATGAGCCAATTTCTCAAACTTGCGATGACATACCAAGAGTTTGGAAAAAGTAAGCTTGTGAGCTTCCTTTGTTATTCTAACCTCTTGAACAGAATAATCCAGTCCAAAGAGCTATAAATGCTTTCCAATAGAGAAGTTTATGACCAAGTTTATGACCTAGTTTCTGACTGAAGCACAGTATCACAGTGTGTGGAAAGAGGAAAGAGCTTAAACGAAGATGCTGGTGGAAGTGCCTCTAGAGTGTCGTGTTAGAAACTCAGTCTATTTAGGCATTCCTGCCCTTTGCAAATACTTGTTAAATGGACTCAACTGGAGTGAGTTTGAAACATTGTTTTTTTGGTGTTGTTGTTTTTTTTTTCCTTTTTTGCAGGAAGCATTTAAAATGCCTGGGTTGTCACACAGAATTTTCTTAAGATGTCTGAAATTTTTAACAGCTGTTTGAAGAATTATAATAGTTCTGGGATTATTTCAACAAGATGCCTTTCTAGATCCTGTGTTCCTCTAGAGCAGTGAAGGGAAAAGAAAGATGCTTTCAGTTTCTTTAGAATTATAAATCTGTTCTGCAGAGAGGCAGGGAAAATGATTCATTCAATTCATGGCCCTCCTGTGAGGAGCAGGACAAGGAGTTGAAGGGAATATGCTGGGAGGGGATGGGAACACAAATGTTGGACTTGTGATTTGAAAGTCAAATTGCCTTAAATGGGAGAAATGTTTTTCTTTGCTTCTGTATACCCTTGCAGGAGGCATTGGAACAGACCACATTTCCATTAGCTGCCCTGGTGAGAAGCTGGCCAACGTGGTACTTCTGTCATGAAGAAGCAACAGAGAAGTAAACTACATGAGCTGTTACACTTTGAGAGATTTCAGTTTTACTCTCTGATGCTACTGAAAGCAAGGGACCTGTGCTGCTCTCCATCAGCTGTGGCTGTGCCCAACAACATCTATCCCCTTCATCTGCTTTTTCAAGGCTAGAAGTGATCTTAAGAGCACAGACCGTTCATGTCCCAGCCAAGAGAATGCCATTGAAATACATTAAATAATACTTGATTAGGATAATAAGAGCTATAGTTAAAATTCTTGCAGTGTTTCAATTATAATTCCTTTATTATTCCAGTTGCTTATAGCTTCCTGAAATGCTCACTTCTCAAGTTGAAATTTTCCAGACTTGATCTTGGCCTGACAGTGACCTTTCTTCCCTTCTTTGTTTCTCTTTTCTCTGTGGTATTAAGTGAATATGGCTTGAACATTTCATTTATAACAAGAAGAAAATAATGGAAAAATACATCTTTTTTTTTTACTTTAAAACCCTGAGACTGAATAGCTCAAGTGGAGCAGATGTTAGAGAAATGGTGGTGAAAATCATCAGAAGTGCATCTTGAATCTTACCAAAATCTGTGAGAGGGAGCACTCAGAGGGCTATCAACTGTAGGTCTTACATTTTAACTTTCTCTCCATTGTGCACATGCACTACACTCCTTCATAATTATCACATGCAGTTATTTTGGCCTGATCAGTGATCAGCTGAATGAAGCAGTAGTCCTTGGAGAAAGAGCAGATCTGTTTTTTCCTGTTTGCCATGACCTTGGTGAGACACAGCCTGTAATCCAGGAAGAAAGCAGCACAGCTGGCAAGTACAGTGCTGGGATGTGCAAGGAGAGGCCTCTGGAGCACTCCTTCTGTCCTCCATTTCAGGTTGAAAATGTTGATGTTTTCAGAAACTCTTATCCCAAGAAAACTGCTAAACAAAACACAAATTTTAAATAAAACTTTTGACCAGTTCTACTCAAGCTGTAGGCTACACTAGTTGAAACCAGAGCCTAGCTGACTTCAGGGATGGAATTTATACCTGGGGTGGAAAGGGCAGAAATAAATTGTGAAGTGCTTTCCATAAAATTAATGCTGTTGTCATGCCTATTTATTAACTTCTGTAAAGAATACTGATGATGGTGGTGATGTAAACAGCAAATTGTGGTGTTTTACTGCTTGACTTATAAGATATTTTTCAATAAAAAGTCATGTGCCTGCCTGTTAGCTTGCACACAGGCATGTTTTGCCTTAAAGACTCTGGTTTATGCCAAGGACAATCAGTGTGAGTGTTTCTGTAAAACATTATGAGAAACTTTTTATTTCTGGAATTGGTTTCTCTTGATCTCTTCCATGGGAAGTATCAAATCATGTGCATTCATGAATCATCTTTGTTTCTTTTGTTAAATGGATGTGTCTTCCCAGTGACGCAGATAAAGTGTCTGACTCTGAAAGTTGCAGGGCAGCAGCAGAGAGAAGATCAGAACAGACCTGCCAGCAGACCTCACAGAGATTCTCACCTGCCCTTTAACATATGTTTTAACTGAATTCCCTGACTCTGAACCTTCTGTGCAACATCGCAACTCTCTGATCTTGTAGAGGACCATAGAAACTTCCTTCATCAACTGACATCTCCTTACCTTTATCACCTGCAAGATTGTCCCTTGCAGGAACTCCCAAGGGCTGTTAAGACACTGCTTCAGCATCACTGCCAGCTGCTGGGTAAAAGTTAGGTGCCCATGACATAAGCACAGCTTTTTATATTGCTGAAGAGTACTTATTTTGTGTTGGAAAGTAGTACTATATTTATGGCTTACTTAAGATTTAAGGATCTCAGGATTTAAGATTTGGTCAGTAAATACAGAAGTCCCATCATAACCACTTCCTCCTCTAAAAATTATTTGGAACGTGTCTGCTGCACTAGAGAGTGAATCAACTATCTTAAAGTTGCATTGATTTGTCATAAAAAAACCAAAATCTAATGCCAGAACTTGGAACGAAGTTCTGTGTCTCCAGTTTGTCTTCAGAGCAGAAGGAGCTGTTTTCTTTAAATCGGCCACCAGATTTTGGTCTGACTTGCTGTTCTCATGATGGGAATCTTGTCCAGTGTGGCATCCTTCTGACCTGTCTCTGAGTGAGCCACAGACTTCATAACCATGTCAAGGACATCTGTTGATGTGGCTTATTTTCTGGGGAAAATCCTGGATTCTGAGTTCTTTCAGGCCTCCTGATGCACGTCAAATGACTAAAATGGAATTGCTTGGAGCAGGAACAGTAAACTTCTCATTCAGAAGTTAAAATACAGTTGTCTTTTTGAAGCTATCCTTGCCCATCCTAATGGGAATAAGCAGTGCAGACTTTGGTATTGGCAGCAAGTAATGAGTACCACTGCGAAAGTTGTGGGTGCGTGAGAGTCAATGTGCAAGAAGTTTTAGGTGAAAAGAAATAACAAAAACTTAACTGAAAATGACAAACATGTTTCTGTGATGCTTTTCTTGTAATTTCAGTCTGTCGTGGAAGCTATTGGTTTAGGTTTCTTCTCTTCCATGTTGTCTTTGGGCTTGTACTTCCAGTTAAATTTTCGAATGTATTATATATGGAAGTTAAGCAACTGTTTCCATCATGGATATTTAAATGAAGGCTCAATTACTGGAGTATCTGGACATTTGTTGTTCTGAGACTTCTGGCCCAACCTGCTTGAGCTGTATACTTGAATGGGTGTGTGCAGTGTTACAGCTAGACCTTGGCTCTTTTGTCAGCTGTAGGTTATTGAGGGTGGTTTACTAACAGAGGTATGGAGCTAATTTTCTCATGTTGGTTTTATACTCAGTGGTTTCTGCATCGGTCTTTCCTTTGTGTAATATTCACTTTATCTGTAGGCTTAAGTATTCTGCCCATTTTGCCCAGAGTAGAGCCTGATGTTAGAAACTTTAGTAACAAAAGTCTTTCTGTCCTGAAGTATTATAAAACTGACCAGTCATCCTTTAACCTTTTGGATTAAGTTTAATGGGGAGTAACAGTTTTAACTCTTCTTTTTGCTGCTGCTACTTGGTTACTAAATAGTCAGTGGTGATGAGTACTTCAGAAAAACTCAGTTTAACTCCTGAAATGCCAGTCTTCTAATCGCCTTTGCTTTGTCACTTCCCCAGACTCCATGTACTTTCTCTTATCTGCATGATCTATAAGTTAATAAAAGGCACTCCAGATAAAAAAGCCAGTATAGACAGAAAAAACTCCCTGAGGGAGCTGAAGCAACTCCCATGCAGTAAATTCACAACAGTTCTGCTGAAGGGAGAGATCAGCATAACACTTTTTTTGGTGCCTGGATAATTATGTGAATGAGCCGCGGGTGCCTGACCTCCTTCCCCCTCCTTCCCAGGCCCCTTGAAAGTAACCATAATCCTCCTGGCTCCTGTTTCCTCTGCCAGAATAACACATCAGCTCTTAGTTTGGAAAATGTCCTGCTTTGCAGATGTGCTCTGTCCCAGGGAAGACAACCCTCTCTCAGGCTGAATGCTTCTTGGGTCAGCTGCATGATAGCGTCTCTTCTTGGCCCCCTTGGAGGTGATTAATTCTGATTACTTTGCTGCCCTGTATAATGTCAGGGCAGTCTCTTATTTTGAGAATCAGCATAGGAGGGCCCTGTTGCAGATCTCATACCGTTGGTTTTGGACATGGGGTCCATATGGTTACTCATTGGTTGATGTTTATGTGTCAACTGAAAATTGAACATTTAAAGTGGTTTTAGCATCCTTACAACTCAAAGTTTTTTAGATCATTTTTTGGGGGTGGGTCACAATTAGGACATAGAGAGAGGTTAAGCTGAGGTGGAAATAATTGTATTTTGCAGGGAAGTGAAGATGATGGTGATTTACAGATGCAGGGCAGATAAATGGAGCTCTGTTGGAGGAGAGGGAGGGGTACGTTCCCTTATGTATCACTGCCCGGAGTGGGCTGACTGGAAAAGCTAAGCCTCAACTGTGTGCTCCCAGCACTGATAAGTATTGTATTTGGCTGATAAGGAGAGCAAATTAGAAAACATTCAGTGTCTCTGTACAAAGTAAAAGTCTGTCTGTGACTGTAAACAGGGAAAGGCAGCACAGGGCTGCCCACTCAGGAAACGTTCAGATGCAGGGGCACTAGTGAGATGGCACACCCAGGGAAACCAGCAGTCTGGAAAGCAAGATTTGGGAATTTTGCTGTGATCAAAGCAGGACCCAGTAGGAATATTGCCTCATCAGCAGGTTTGCATTGCCATTGTCTGATGGAGATGGTGCCTGCTTGGCTCCCACCAGTGTCCAGCCTAGCCAGCCATGCTGTATATTTCCAGGGCGGAAGTAATGGCATGAGAGTTTTGCATGTGTAATTCCCTTGCTCTGGTCAGAGCGCCCTTGGGTAGGCAGATTACAGTCAGTCAAAGCTACGCCAGTGGCAGCACTGTATCTTTGCCATCTGTAGGTTCTGATATGCCAGAGATTAGGCCTGTTTCAAGCTGTCTCTTTCATGGCCATACCCTTCAACTGATCCCAGTCATTAAGAGATTAGGTTTCTTGAAATATCAGCATTTGTTGGGCCCCCTGGCTGGAGCAAACCACTTAGCCTATAAGTGCAGGAAGGCTTGAATAGGTTTTTAGTGTGAAAGAAATGCCAAGTTCCTAACATATACAGAAGAATAGTCTTTCACCTGCAGAGTGTTGGTAAATGCTGTTTTTGTACTGTGGTCAAGGGCGTTCACTGATAAGCTGGTGGAAAAAGGAATGCAATGATGGAAGTGTTTCTTCTAGGCAACACAGCACAATAAAAATATGAATATGTATGAGATGGAGAGTGCTGACTTCTCAGAGCTTCCTGAATGCACACTGCTTTAAAACTTTATTTTCTTTGGGGACTGTGTTACAGATCTATTAAAGCCCAGAATGGCAGGCAAAGTAGAGAGTTTTTGATTCCCATGCTGCACTTTCTGAGGAAGAGTCTGTAAATAACCCAAAGTGAGATTTTTGATGCTTTGGCAATCAAGAATTTGGCCAAAGCTGGGGGAAAGGAGTACAAAACATAACACATATGCTTTTGTTTGTTTGGAGGAGACTGCTGCCCAGCTCAATTGCTTTTTATTGGCAAATAATGAATTTCAGTACAGATAAACACTGTAAATTTTTGCTACCATAACAAAAAAGGCCAAGCTCCTTGTCCTATATCTGAAACCAGTTTCTGTACTTGTGGGTGCAGATCTTTCCCACTGTGCTGGCATGAGGCTGGGAATTCCCTTGATTTTATGCTCTGAGCAGGGATCTAGACCTAAATGTGTCTGAATCTCTGCAGTGGAACTGCAAGCATTTATGGTAAAGCATAGTGTGGGCAGATCATGTGTGACTTGTTTGTTAGTGAAATGTCTGATAATTTCAGACTTGCTTTGAATAGCTTTCACATTCTGGTTAACCCTTTGCATTCCCTGATTTGTCAGTTCTTACCGAATAATCCACCCAAAATGGCATAAAATACTCTTGTCATTTTTTAAAAGAGACTGTTAATAAGAAATAATATATACTCCGAGTCCAATGATGATTCCTTCTGTTTATTCATAGAATGGTTTGGTTTGGAAAGAAACTTGAAAGTTCATCTAGTCCAATCTCCCTGCCATGGGCAGGGATGTCCTTTACTAGACCAGGTTGCTTAAAGCCCCATACAACCTGACTTTGAACATTTTCACAGGACAAAACCTTAAGTCCTTTGGATATTCTCTGCATTATCACAAACAGGTTTTTTGAGTCTTATTGAAATGAATATAATGTTTCCCATGTAAATTATAGTAAAATGGACATAAACATTTTATATATATAGGTCTTATTTTCACCCACTAACATGCAAAGGCATATTTTCCTCTTAGAAAAGAGTTTTTGGTCAAGTTCTACTTTTTCAAATCTACAGAGGTTTAACAAACAGTTCTGCTGAATTCTCTGCAATGAGTTCCAATGTTTTCTACTACTGAGACTGACCCATAGCTATGGAAAAAGTGTACATTTTATTATTATTTAAAATGTCTCAAACTTTCAATACTCAGAAATTGCTATTTTAAATACACTTTTTTATCTGCAGATCCTCCCACATAATTTACTTTAAGTTTTAAGACAGCTGTGATGGCCTTCTCCTGCTTGCAGCTGTTCCCTTTTTCTTGAAATTTAGACTGACTGAAGCAGTTGGTCTAGAAATTAATGGTTTAATTAAAGGGGAACTTGCTTACTGATCCTTCAGTGTTACACATAGACAATGTCTATGTACACACATACCTACAGTATGTGATACATACATTTAGAAGTGTCGTTTGGTCTACATAGCCAGGGAAGAGAGCAAAGCTGTTTTTGCAGAATGATCTCACCAAATGCAATTATCTAAAACTCTAGTTCCACTAACAGTTTGCATCTGGCTGCCTGGAGAGGTAACTCAGCAGTTAAGCCAAGCAAAGCAAGCACTGTATTGCAGCAGCTTACATCTTTTTATTATTTTTTTTTGCTCATGAAATTCCTCCTGTTTAACTTTACAAGTGGACTGGAAACTTAAAACTTGTGCTAGAAGGGGTGATCTCCAAACCCTGTTGTCTGACATGGATTCTTGAACTTAAAGAATAACTGTTATCAAGTCTCTGAAATTCACCCCATAAATTAGGAGGCTGGGTTTCTCTGGGGATGCTGGTACAGGGCTATGCTGTATGAACTGAGTCCTTGGCAGGATTGCTTTTTGTGTGTTTGTACAGGAGGGGATGGGGATGACAGGAATGTAACTCCAAACAAATCAGCCTTTTTGAAAAGAAAATGTTTATTGAAGTTGGCTTTAATATAGGTGCCATAGCAAGGAGAAGTGCAGTGGTATTTAAGCGTAACATTGGCTTGAAACTGATGCTGTGTATCTTCTTTTACATCTGTTAGATTGCTCTGGATGTGATGTGTGTTGCTGCAGCCAAGGTCAGATGCAGGTCAGGGGAATGTGTGTGTGTACAGACTATCTATAGCAGTATATAGCAGAAGCATCTGCGAGCTGTAGAGCTTTGCCAGTATCACATAATGATTTGAAACACCACTAGGCTTTAAAAAAAAGCACACTTTCTCATAGCGTTGGCTGTTCAAGTGTGTAATGGATATTCTTAACTGCAACAGGAAAGCACATACAGTGATTAAAACACAGAGCAGAAGAATTAGTCAAATTTGGCACAAATGTCGGAGAGAGTGTCTGCTTTAGCTGTAGATACAAACGAAGCACTAGCCAAAATTCCTTTCAAAGGATTTAATTACATCTGTTTTAATTTAGGATGTAAAATGAAGGATATTGTTTTTTAATATAAATTTAATTCATGGTTAATCTGTGGATTGCAATATCCTTCCAGTAGGAATGCTGTGCTTGGAGTGGGATAATTAAAAACTTCCCTTTCGAGCTGCTTGTTAGTCTGTGGCAAGGCATGCTGTCCAGAACCGTGTGTTCTTCATAGATGTGCAACTGGTGGTGGTGGATCACTTACCAACAAAACCAGCACTCTTTTGATTTTAATGGAAGTGCTTTATTGTACAATAAGCTGTTCATACTGCGAATATACAGTCATCAAAACCTGATATCTTTTCTGTAGTCTTGTTTGTTTGTTTTTTTGAGGTGCACACAATAAGACTGGAGAGTAGTACTTCTCAAACTGTATGAAAGCTGTCTGCTTGTAAATGAGAAAAATAACATGCTTGAGCTGGCCAGTGTTTTTTCTCTAATTAGCCTTTTCCAACTAAGAAAGGGACCTTTTGTGTGCAAGCATATGTTAGTTCACTTATTCTGTACTGCTCGATGGCTGTGGGAGTCATGTGCCAGTAAAGAGTGAGTTCAAAATACCCCTGATAAGAGTGCAAGGTCCAGCTGGTCTTGCAAACCTGACTGCTCATAGAACGGGTTTTAAGAATGCCATTTGAAAAACTAGAGCTGCTGTATAATTCAGCATGTTCAAATGATCTATTTCTGAAGGATTTGGGAAGATTATTTGAATGAATTTGAAAAACTACTGGCCACTGTATTGAGTTGTGAAATAAACAGTGAGTTGGGCAAGAGGAGCAAGAAGAAAAGGTCATCTGTTGTCCTCCCACTCAAACAGGCAGAGGAAGGGCAACTAGGAACTGCTGCTCAGTGAGCCTCTGTTTTAGTCCTTGTGTAAACATGTACACCAATTAATAAGGTAATAGATTTAAAAATAGAACCTCTGTGTATCTGAATAACAGAAACGGGAGTTAGAAACGATGTGTCTGGGTAACAGAATCTTGGGTCTTAATTAGTTTACTTACTTAATGTAATAATGAAATCGGGCCAGAAAAACTGGAAAGCCTTTTAAATCAAAATTATAGCATCAGTAGTAGTAGGAGACTGCAGTTCATATAATGTGACTTAATTTGGAGGGAGTAACATGTAGTATTTTCTAGTGAAAAATTACTTAAAATACCATTTTAATTGACTAGTCTGTGAAAGTTGGGACACTTAGTGAAATTGAAAACTAGCAAAAAATAAAACCCAACCTGCCCCCCTCAAACCCAGAAGCAGATGGTAGTAATAACATACAAGTTTAGAGAATGTTATCAAAGGATCAGGTAATGCCTTTCCCACCTTATTGTAAGATATCTTCAGGTAGGGATGTGGAATGCTGATGCATAGTGCCAAACTCTACAAGCTCTCTTGAACTTCACTGCATTTTCTTCTGCACACAGGGGTGATCAACTCTTCACAAACAGCTTAGTCTCAGATCCTACTCACAGCAAGACAGTATGTACTGTTAGCAGGGTCTTGGTTTTTGTCAGAGGGGTTGTTGCAGCATTGGTTTCAGGATCATATATCTGAGAAGAGTTTGGTCCATTTTGTGTGTGTGCATGTTAGGAGCATCACTTATTAAATGCCTTCAGCAAAACTTCGGTCAATCAGTTGATGTAGTACTGAAGATACTTATTCTAAGAACTTTTCTCCACAAGTAAAAGGCTCAGGAAAGCTGAGTTACTCATGTAATTACTTCATGC
Organism: Apus apus; assembly: GCF_020740795.1. Classification (NCBI taxonomy): domain Eukaryota; kingdom Metazoa; phylum Chordata; class Aves; order Apodiformes; family Apodidae; genus Apus; species Apus apus. Next base: position 62,328,690 of record NC_067283.1, on the reverse strand, counting down.
GATTGCCAAGTTTGGTGTTTAAATTAAGTGCATAAGAAAACCCCCCTAAATACCAGAACACTTCTGATAAAATCCTGAGCACGTGGCAGTGCTGCCCCTTGATGTGTTTTTTGTCTCATGATGTATCTGTTAGAGTAGGAACAAAGTGATATGGGTGAATTTGAGCATGAAGCAAAACCACAGACCATGTCCAAAGAAGCCTAATCTTTTAGTTGCCAAATATAGGACATCACTGGGTGATGTGCTAAACTTTTTTCTATAATGTCATTCACTATAAATTTTCTGCATCCTTCTTGTTTTAGAAGCCTTAGAACTCAAAAAGCCCAGACAACAAGATGTCACAGGCAATCCCCTTTCTTCTCCCTCTTCCCCCCACTGCCTTGAAAGAGTGATCTGCCATTGCAGTGGAAATGTGATGTAAAAATATGGGATAATCTGTTGCAATATCAAAATATTTAACATTAAAAGCAACTTAAATGTTCTCAGACCTCAAAGGTTTCATTGTGGTTGTACACCCTGCAAACATAAGGTTGTTTTAGTAAGAGAACAAGTAACTTTACAATGATTATCAGCTGTTTTGATACTGATATTGACTGTTCTGTATATTTATTTTAAAATCACTATCTCTTATCATAGTAATAGTATTGTGGAACAGTGTGTTGGGATAATTGCCAAGTACCCAAGAACTGAGACTATCTTGCCTGAATTTTTTGTTTCTCAACTGTCAGGATTTTCTGTTAGTGAAAAAGTAGTTGCTGTGGCTACCTAAGCTGAGAATAGCTTGTAAATGGGGAGGTTTTCTTTTCAGCTGGAAACCCCCCTGTGAAGCTTCTTCATAATACTAGCTCACAGTTCAGCACAGCAAACCCAAAACAGGGTTTTTGTGTTCAAAGCAGACTTCTGCTTTGAGTGTGACCAGAGGAGAGCCACAAAGATGATCAGAGGGCTGGAGCACCTCCCCTATGAAGACAGGCTGAGGAAGCTGGGGTTGTTCAACCTAGAGAAGAGGAGGCTCCATGGTGACCGTATAGCAACTCTCCATTATCTGAAGGGGGCCTACAAGAAAGCTGGGGTAGGGCTTTTTACATGGGTGTGTAGTGAGAGGACAAGGGGTAGTGGTTTGAAGCTTAAAGAGGGGAGATTCAGGTTGGACATGAGGAAAAATTTCTTTCCTGTGAGGCTGGTGAGATGCTGGAAAAGGTTGCCCTGGAGGTCTTGAAGACCAGGTTGGATGCGGCCTTGAGCAATCGGATCTAGTGGAAGGTGTCCCTTCCCATGAAGGGGGGTTGGAACTAGATGATGTTTAAGGTCCCTTGCAACCCAAACCATTCTGTGATCCTGTGATTCTATTCAGGCTAAGGTAGCCCACTGCTGAGCAGGTAGTCAGAAGGCATGAGGACGAGCATTGTGCAGGGAATAACCACCACAGTCCTCTGCAGTGGTACTGCCTTGGTTCAGCTGAGACTGCCTTACCGCATCCTCTCACAGGAATATAGTGTTTTGAAACTTGTTACTTGCATTTTCTTCTTTTAGGACAAACCAACCTCAGCTGCACTGCATGTTTTGAAAGTCATCGAAATGTCAGTACTTTACGAGTAGGGTTTCTTCATGCTACTTCTAATGCTTTTTTGCAAAACATCCTAGAAAATTTTGATTTAGGGATGAGCAGACAGGTGTGACTGAAGTAAGAAGCAATCCATGCTTTTCACATTTAATGAACTGACTGTGAGATTTATCGGTTTGGGATTTGTTGTCTTTGGTTAGAAAAAGATGTAGAATTGAATTATTCTCTCATTCTTTCTGAATTTTTCCTTTTATTTTTTATTTCTTAATAGAAAATCTTGAGCTTTAATAGTCTGCTCCAGTTTTGTAGTGTAGACAGAAGAACTTCAGTCTGCTCTCCTGGTTTTGCTAACTAGTTTAGAAAGTTTTTTCAACTTTGCAATTCCTTATTTGGTTTTAGAATTGGTTGTTATTATTGGTCAGTTAACACAATTCAGAAATGGATCATAGACATAAAGCATCACATGAGAACCAGCATTTAATACTCTGTTTAATCCAGTGCTTTTTATTTGCATAGGCAAAGTGTTAGACAATAATTATCTTGCTAAATTTACATCAGAATCTTAAACTATTTTCTTTTTAGTTTCTTATGAAAGAGAGAATCTGTGTTGTCACAACTTGATAGGCTGAATCATTAATCTGAAGTGATTTAAAGTGCTGTTAAGTCAAAAATACCTTGTTTAAGGAACTGAAAGAAGGGGAAAAGAGGATTTCTCTTTCCTTTATAACATTCTTTAGGTTGTGGTTTAGTTGGTTTTTTCCTTGTATTTTGGGAATCACTTTCATTCTCTCTCGTATACGAAACCTATTTAATTGGTGGGATGAAGCATAATTTTTACAAAATTATTCTCTCTGCCTGTAAAGTTATGCTCTGGCTTTTTTCCATTTGCATTTTGTCATATGTTGAGTCTGCTGAGTGCTGACAAACACAGGTGAAACATGCAGTCTTTACTTGCAGTAACTCTGTCAGTGCAGGTCGCTTGCTTACTCTGTATTTATCTGTTCATTTCTCTGAGCTCGTTAATCCATCAGCATGACACAATCCTTCCAATGAGATTGTGCCAAATGTTACAGTAGCACACCAGCATAAACCTGCATGCCATTTATTTTTCCAGATATTAAATAAGATAATTTTCCTGTCATCTAATATTTATGTCCAGTACAGTCAAAATGCACCAATGTTTTGGTTTTTAAGAGGAAATAGCACAGTCATTCAACAGCATTGCCTGAAAACTTAGTTCAGAGTTTACATACTTACTGCCTGACCCTCTACCCTGCAACACTTTGCTTTGAAGCAGAAGGGTGATGGGGAGAGCATAGGATAAGCCCAACTGGGAGGGATTGCTCAGCATGCAGGACTCCACTGGTATTTAAGGCTGAGCTTCAGGGCTGCTCAAGAATTACTGCTGCTTATGACTGTTTGGCCTGGCAGAGAGTCAGAGCTATTAACTTCAGAATAACATATTTTTAAAGAGAATGCAGTGGTTGGAGAGGATGGGAGGGAAGGGGCTTTTTTCTTAAAATAATGCCTCATTAACCAAATTTATGGCAAGAGAAAGGGTTCTGCTTGAAGTATGGGGCTTTCAGAGTTCCGAGTGAGGTATAAAAATAGTTGGGAATGCGGAACATCCAGGAGAACCTCAGGATCCAGTTTTAGCCACTTGAAGCATTCACAGCCTCATAATTCTGCAGATGGAGCCTGCCTTGTGCTGGCTTTTGCAGCTGTGCCTTCAGATCAGTCTGAATTCCTTCATATCATTTACACTTTCTCTTTTCCTGATTTCCATGTATGTGTTATTCTTCTGTTCATATGCTGTTTATTAAAAACAAACCTCCCCCATGTCCCCTTCCTACCGTGCTTAAAATATTATGCTTACCTGTAAGGATCTGGAGCTTCAGTTTCATATGCTGTGCTTTTTGTGAGCATATGTTCAGAAAATTACTCATACAGAGAATTTTTATTATTTGTGAATATCTCCATCTTGCTTTGAAAGCCACCCTAGCATCATTTAAATAGTCCTTTTGCATGGTGGTGGTATTTATTAAAACAGAGTCTGAAATACAAGTAATGTTTTCTTGCAATTGAGACAGAGAGATGAAAAAAGTCCTTCATGAATTATCAGGACTTACCCCAAAACAAGCAGCTGTTTGACTTCAGCTGAAAGTGCTAAATGTTTTGGTCACCTCTTTCCTGGCATTGACAGAATTTTTGGACTTCTGCCAGAGAAACAGAGCACAATTGAATGTACAGTAAAAAAACAACCCAGCAAAACAAACACCAGTAGCTGGCTTTTGAGTCGGATTCTCTGCTCTTTATGCTGCCTGTCCTCTCCTTTTTGTCTAAGCAATGAGTTTGTGTTTAAGTTTGTATTAAAAATACTTTCTTCCTTTTCCAGTTCTTTGTGTTTGCTCTGCTTTCTCTGTGCTCTTGTTCTCTTGTGCACTTTTCCTTTCCATTAACATGGATTTTCTTTTCCACCTCCTGCTCAGAGCTAAAATTCCTTTCTCTCTTAAAATCCATTTTTTGTGTTTCTTCTATCCTGCTATTTCTTACACTCTTCAATCTCTCATTCTTCTTTGCTGCACACGTCCCTTGGTTAGGTCCTCCTATTCCCTGTACTTTTCCCAAATCATCAACCTGCTTAAAAAACCAAAACAAACCCCAAAACATCACCCAAACAATAAAAGTCCTGAACCTGAGGCATCCTACTGATCAGGTGCTTCAGGTTCTTGACAAAGTGGGAATAGCTGTACATACATAAAGCCTTTGACTTCCAACCTGAGTGAATACTATTATTGAAAGCCTTTTTTTTGGGCTTCTAAATGCACAAAATCTCAAGCTCCTAGGAACAGGTTAACAGGGGAGAATCAATATATTAGTGTCACCTGTGCTGCTAGCTATAGCTGTTTCTGTGTCAGCATTTCCATTTTAAATTTTTGCTTTCAAGGGTTTATAATTCTGCCATTAAAATTCACTGCCGACTGAAACTTGGCATACGAGGACTAAGCCTGGAGCAAAATTTCCACCCTCCCACCCCAATAACTTTTTAAGCTAAAGGAATGCAATGAAGACTATTAGTCTAATGATTAGAAAGGCAGCATTATTGCAATCTAAAAACTGCATAGTTTATTTACTTCATATGTTAAGTGTGGACTTACCGTTTAGGTATTTTGGAATAGAAGATTGAATGGACCAGTAAAAAAATAAATAAATTAAGAAAACAAAACACTTTCTTGATAACACTTTCACAGTATCTCTTGGAATGGATTTCAGTAGTCAGTCCATTTATTGCACAACTCTACTGCTGCAAAATAAATGCCTTAAATTTGTTTTACTTTGAGAGACATCAATCTAGATCATCATAGGCCTTAAGGAAAAGAAAATAACATGATATAGAAATCAGGAGACTGAATACTCCAGGCTCTTGGGTGCAGGATGCTGAAAGCTTCAAACCTACTGCAGTCAGACCACGCAGGATGGGGCTTCCCTGGGCAACCTGCAGGTGTGGGGGCTCAGTCTGCTCTCCCTCCAGAGGTGTTTTCAGCTGGTGACCTGTTCCAGACTGACTGCCTTGCTCATATGTCATCGCCGGGGTGATGCCTCATTTCTGGGCAGATAAAGTTGAGACAAGCAGGATCCTGTTCTTAATGAGGTAATTTAGGTCACCCAGCAACCACCTGATGTGGGGCAAATTTCTCCTGTCTGATTGCCCGAGGGCAAGTATCTATCCACGCAGCCTGCTGCTGGAGCAGTTGGTATTAATTGGCACCTTTACTTGTTGTCCTTGCAGAGAAGCCTTGATGGGAAAATAACCCTTTCCTCCTAAAAGTAGATGGCACGGATCAGGCTGCTGCAGTGTTTCAGAGTTAGCTGTGTAGCTGTTCTTGAATAAGCCTGTATTTGTGCAGCTCATCTTGCATATCTCACCAACTCTGATGCCACATGTGAAGTAAAAAATGCAAACAGAAAAGATGTGTGGAAGGAAAGATTGAAAATTATTTAGTAATGAGAGCAGATGTTTGATCTGTCCCAGTAATTTGCCTTTAAAGATTAATTAAATAATGCTTAGTCTGGGAAGTCAGTGTGTCACGTATTTGACACCCACATATGTAACTGTTGTTTTTAATTTAAAAAATGGTTTAAATAGGAACAGGGAAATAAACAGACCAGCAGAATTGCCCGTGTTTCCCCTTATAGGACTGAATTCTGGTAACTAACATATAACAGCAAATTCATGTTTTGAGTCTATTGAAGACGACTTTTGCTTAAGAGAATGAACTGCATTAGAGGTGTATTTGTCAATGGTTTGTCACCTGACTTTTTTTTTTTCTTGTGGAAAGGGGCTTATAGGATAAAACATAGCACTTACTCTATCAGAAGCCAGCTGTGTGAATGCTGATCACAGCAAACCAGCAGGGCCAGCCATCAAGTCACTTATTCCACTGCCTTTGGGCTGAAAGTGGGGTGAGCCAGTGGGCTGGTGAGTCACCGGTGGCAGGGGAGCTTCAGTGCATCTGCCCCCTGTCCCTCTGAACCCTGAGGGAATCACCAGAGGCTTCCTTCCTCCTCTGGAGACACTGCCCAGTAACACTGTTGACTTCTGGGTACCTGATTGGGCTGCCGTGCACTCAGCCTGGGGCGAGGCCACAGGAGGAGTGTGTCTGTGTGTCAGCAGCTTCTGGCAGAATGGTGCCAGAGCGCTTGTGTGGTACTGAGCTTTGGCGTGGTGGAGAGCTTCTGGCTGCTGGCATCCCTCCCGGGGGGCTTGCCAGCACTTGTGCAGTAGCTGTCCTTCAGGGAGCAGTTATGAATAAACAGCTGGATAAATTGCTCATTTTTTCCCCCTGTCTCTGAATGCTGATACTGTAACACAAGCCCTCAGATTGGCCTCCTAATAGTAGAAAATGATTGGGTAAAAGGATGAGAAGATTTCTTTATGATTTTAAATGCCCTCAGCCATGTTTTTGTAAGAGTCAGAAGAGCCTTCCTACCTTTCATACTGCTTTCTGTTTTACAGTGGTGTTTATGATATAACCCAGAACTCCTCTCATGCAGTCGTGCCCTTCTTTCTTCTCCAACACAGCAAACACTTGAAGGGATGATCACTCCTCTCTTGCTGTATTGGCATCTTTGGCGTGTGTGCATGGAAGAGGTGGAGAAAGCAGGATTGTCAGCAAAATGTTGTTTTACCACGTGATTTAAATCAGAGGCATTTTCAAGAAAAGTTTATAGGCGCGATTCAAATAATTATAAATAAAAGAACTGGGTTTCTGCTCTAGTAGTGTAACTTAAAATAATGACTGTGATTCTTCATTTTTTCCAGTGTCAGAGGAACTGCCCAGCCTTATGGCCAGGCTTCCTGTTTCTTCTGAAAGCTTGTTCAGGAAATGGCAAAATGCACAAAAAGGGTCTTTGTAATTGAAAAAGTTTGTTATTGTGCAGTTGAAGTACAGCTGTTACAGATTTCCTCACTTAAATTTGGACCCTTCCTGAGGTTTTGGTCTTCTAATTATTCTGCCCAAGTCACTGGTCGATAATGTCTATATTTAGCATATTACAAAAGTTTTTTGGGCATCCAAAGACTGAAGTGCCTTTCTGTAAAATTCTGCTTCACCAAATATTATCTATCAATTTTCTGTTGGAGTAAAGAATATGAAGTATGGAAAGTCAAGGTCTTTGCAATGAAGTTTGAATGCATAAGCTGCATCACTGCTTCCATATTTTGCAGGTTTCCACAGGTTCTGAGAACAGGAGAGCTCATTCTCATTCACTCTGAAAAAAAAAAAGTAGAACCAAAACCCCTGCTGCCATCCCCCACCCTTCTCCACCCCCCTTCCTCCCTCTGGCCAGAAAGACCATGCCCTCTTTATTGGGAGTTAGCTTGTAGAATGGCTGTATTGATTGTATTAGCTAAAAGTCCTGTGTTTCAGCTAGTTGTTCCGTTTATTTCACCGTTAGATAATGATAGTCCAGATGTTTTGGTCTTAGCTTGCTGGATGTATTTGAGATTTGGAAATGCTTTGACAGTTCTGCAAGAGACTTAAGTTGGAGGGATGAGTGCAAGACTGTGGCTTTCTTGTGGAAGTTGTTCTGATCAGTAATGCAGGGAATGAGAAGCATGTTTATTTCTTTCTCCTTGTTCTAAGGTGTTACCTTCCTGTTCCCCTTTAAGAGGTACAGCTATGTGTTGTTGCTATTCACCTTTTAGATAGTGCTGTTTGCAAATCACTTAACCATAAGAAAATTCTGGACTAGGACATAATGGTAGATTGTATGTGAGGGATATTATGAGATTTTATGCACCAACATTTATAAGGTAGTATAAAATATGAAGAATAGTGGCCGATGCCAGAACAGCTTTTGCATTTCCATGGTTTGGTTTTAGATTTTTAGATGCTGAGAGCAAGAATAGATGGGGTCGTGCTGTGAGTGTGGTGAACATACTATCTCTGGATTACTACCTCTAATTGATCTCATAAATCAATGTAATTGTTCAGGCTTAGCTTCTCCCTGTACAAGTGGACCTTGTTGCTAATGCATCCCCCTGGGGATGAGCTGGTGACTTCTAAGAAGTAGGTATGTCCTTTGAAAGTAGAGCCCATGACAGAAAGCAGGCTTATACTTTATTTCAGTGTGCCTTTAGAAACAAATTCCCTTCTTTACATGCAATGAACCTATGTATTATCATAGCTGGGAATAGATACAGGTGAAAAATAAGTACCATATAATGGCTAGGGTTGTAAAGATCTTGTAAGATCATCTAGTTCCAACACCCCTGCATGGGCAGGGACACCTTCCACTAGACCAGGTTGCTCAAAACACCACCCAACCTGGCCTTGAACACCTCCAGGGAGGGGCAGCCACAACCTCCCTGGGCAACCTATTCCAGTGTCTCACCACCCTCAGAGTGAAGAATATATTCCTAATGTCTAATCTAAATCTCCCCTCTTCCAGCTTAAAACCATTAGCCCTTGTCTAGTTGCTATACACCCTTGTAAACAGTTACTCCCCAGCTTTCCTGTAGCCCCTTCAGGTACTGGAAGGCTGCTATGAGGTCTCCTTGGAGCCTTCTCTTAAGAAGTTAAATGGCAGAGCCACCTCACCAGGCATTAGCTTTGAGCAATACAGTACAAGTAAAATGAGCTGGGTTTGATTAAGTGGCACTGGGATAGAGTACTGGCCAATAAAGAATGTTTTTTTCATTATATATTCTGCCTTTAAAGTCAGCTTGTTAGCTTTATATTTATATCATACCCTCTGCTCCTTTGAGCCGTGTTAATTATAAGGTGGTGCATAACATAATCGGAATGCTTATACAGGGGTTTTGCATGAGCAAAAATTGTATGTTTCAAATTAGCTGTGGCCATTTCTTTTTTCTTTTGAAAATTTGTGAAGTCTGTTCGTGAGAATGGGACATTAGTCTCAAAGGTGCCATTTCACCTCAAAGCCAGTGTGCTGAACTTGACCCCAAGTTTGTTGCATCAAAAATTCTGCTCTTGCAGTGAAGGTTTGAAAGATGAAAAAGGAATCTGTAACCAGGCTTGTGTATCCCTAGTTAGGTGTGTATGTTTCTATGCGTGTTCATACACACCCATGCCTTAGGGTGGTCAGTTCATGGGCTAAAGTGTGTTTATGGGCAAGGATGGTGGCAGGTTTGTTTTAGTTTTGCCTGGTACCATGAGAAGCTTCACAAATTTTTCTTTTGGAAAGAATACTACTGCTGATTGGTGAGGAAAAACCTGCACATCACCCCTGCTATGCTTTGTCAGAGCAGCAAGCTGCCAAAGGCCCAACCTTCAGCAATGTCCAGCTGGGGCACATATAGTCTCTGGCAGTTATTATAGATGTGCAGGTTGCCCACCCATTGCTCTGCCCCCAGGACCAGCTGTGAAAGGGCTGGGTGCTGGTGTGGAGAGCCACAGCCTTTCCTGGTCTGCCCAAACTGTTTGTGCTGCACCTGCCTGGGATTGTCACACCAGTGAGCAACAGGTGTCACTTCTTGCCTTAAAAAAGCTCTTCCCCCAAAAAGATGATGTCAGAGGAGATGGTGATGTTGGAGGAAAGGGAATAGTACTTCACTTCTTCAGACGGTTTAAAATGCCTTAGATGGAAATAACAATTGCATTCTTTTTTTTTGAGTGACAACAAAAGCCTTGACCCAATGTTTGACCCTACATGCTTTTTTTCTCTTGTTTCTTCATCTTCTAGCCAAGGAAGAGCAGAGCTGAAGCTCTGGGCTGCCTACAGGTTTTCAGGAAGCAGTGACACGTAGCACCAGCTGCTCTCCCCCCCTTTCCACATATTGTTTTGGGATTTGTCAGAGAACATGCTGAGATGAGAGGCTGCTATTTGTTGGATTTTTATATATATATATGTATATTTTTTGTCAGGTCTGATGCTGAATGGAACCAGCTGCTTTATTTAGAATATGATGGGGAAGAAAAACACAGCTTAGGGTTAACACCCTCCTGGTGTTTATCCATAAATATGAAACAGTGCAGGAACACCAGATACATATGGAGCACTGTGATTGGTTGCTGCTGATGTCATATTGATGTCACTTTACCCAGTAAGCGAACAGATCAGCTTTCCTTATTTGCTTGTATAAATTCCATTTCATAGCAGCATATTTTTAGGGCATTATTGCACTTCTTAGGTGATGGAGGACAGACAGTCCTTTTCTTGAGTCTGGCAGTATTTTGTCTCACCATACATAAATATGTGCACCTGTGTCCTCTTTCCCTTCTTTTCTTTTGACACTTGTATTTGAGCAGTTGACTTTTCTCTTAATTAAATGCTAATTAAATAGGTCAGAGATTCAAGCCAGCTTTTCAGCCTCACATTGTGTGATTGCAAGTTTAGGGAACAGGAGTGTGTATTTGGGAGGATGGATAGATATGGATGAATGGAATTGGGACGAGGGGGGGGATAAAAAGTAGCTTTGTGAGAATTATCAAGTTTCCATAACCCTGTTCCCCTTAAATCTAGGTCAAGGTATGAGTACTACAGTGTTTTTCTACCCAGTGCTGGTGTACTGTAAGATTATCAATGCATTTCAAGGTTATTTTGTTAACATACCAGTATTCCATGTCATGCATGTCAAATCAGTCAATATTTCTAATACTCTTAAGTGGAAATAGAAAATCTAAGAAATGATGGTCTGTTCTTAATAAAGGTCATGGCAAGGACACAAAAAAGAAAAGCTCTTGAAGTTTGGAATTAGTTGGACTTTCTCATATTCAAAGGCTCTCACTCCAAGCTATCAATAACACTGTTTTTTTTCTGAACTTTGAGAAGTATTGTTTCCAAACAAAGCCTTTAAGTAGAATGAATTTGCTTGTATATATAGAAACATACTGGAAAATGGTTGTTATTGCAATATTTTACTTCAAATTCTTTTTAATAAAAACTCCCTTTCTGTAACCCATCTCCCTCAAATGATCAGAAGTAACTCTTAAACTGATGCAGTAGTCCCTTGCATATTTGTAGGGGGTTTATTTCCAAGTATCATTGCTCTCTACATACATGTGACTGCTCAGGAATATTTTTAATGTTTTAATGTTGCTGATTCTTTTTAGTATTAGCAGAATTTGAAGCAATCAGCTCGACACATGCCTTAGAAACATTCTTAGGGCTGGATCTCCTCTGCCTATATGCTTTTGAATTTCAAATGGTCAGTAACTATAAATCTCATGATTCACAAAGAGATGAAAAAGTCATTACAAAGTGCAGTGGGCTCTTAGGGGATATTTCTGAGTTCCAGGCTAGATCTGTGTCTCTGACAGGCTGTAATTATGTGTGAGCTGCAACCAGCAGTGATCCAAACATACATAAGAGTTTCAGGCACAGATTTTTGCAGGTGGTGCCTTGGACAAGTCTAGCAACCTAAATCAATATTACTGCGTATTCTGTCCAGGTGAGAAGGCACTGCTCTGCTCTTCCTTCTGCTGCTTTTTCTTCCTGCTGTTTGATCTGGTGAAAGCTATTTCAAACTGAGCAGGCAAGGCTATCACTCACTATCAGGATACTTAATCCCACACAGGTGCAGTTTGAGCAACTACAGAGGACCTCAAGGTCATGCTGGCTGCAAAGCTGGGCAGAGCTGGGCTCTTGCAGATGGCTGGGGTTGGAGGCATGATGGTCAATAACATTTCACATCTGGAGCTTCCATGCTCCTCTGTGCCATTTCCTCCTCCTCCTCTCTCCCTTGCCCTTTCATAGCTTTTCAGGGAGCTTTCTGACAGCGCTGCAGCAGCTCTGGGGACCTGCAGAGGTGAATATTGCTTTGCAAGCCAGCACTTAAGGATTGTTTATATTTTTTATGTAAAAATGTAGGCAACTGAAAGGAAACCGTAGACGAGTACACATCTTTTCTTTCATTGATGTTGGTGGTCTAACCTTCAAGCCAGTTCTTTTACTTGCTTCCTCTCTCTACCCTGTGATTTTTAAGCCTACTTAGAAAACCAAAACAGAACAAAAAGGCAGGATGTTTCCACTGGCTTCATCTCTGCTCCAAATCTAGCCCTTCCCCTTCTGAAAGGTTGAGTTTGCCAGACTCCTCCAACTCATCCCAGTCTTAGTGATCCTCTCTTCCCCATCCTTGTGTTAAAAGCTACTTATGTGGTTTTTTTTTCTCTCTCTTTCTGAGATATCCTTACTTTTATAGTGCTGTTATAGTCCTGTGAGCTGTTTCAACTGCCATGTTTCCTTTCCCGACTCCCCTGAAAAACACCAGACAGCCTTCACCAGAGGAAAGACCTGAGAAAGAGAGTTAAGGAAGTGTTGGCAAGGAAAGCAAATGAGCTGTGATTAAAGCGAATCTGGGCACTGAATAAAAGATGTTTAAAATCCTTTAAGTTTTAACTTAATACAAATCATTAAGAAAGCTGGATGGGGTTTTGGAGAAGGATTTCTAACCTCAGAGTCATTGCTGCTAAGTACTGCTTCTTCCCTTGTGGCTTCAGGCTGGAGGATGTATTTCCACAATTATACTGTGAACAGGAGTATGAACCTATATTTAGGTTACAACACTTTGTGGTAAAAAGCTACATATGGCATATGAGCACCCACTTACAGGCTAAAAATACACATTGCAGCTCAGTTTGTCTTTGAATGAAGTCATGCTTAGCACTGCAGTGCCTAAGCATAGCTTGATTTCCCACCTCCTTTTCCCCTCCTTCCTATTATTATTATTGCATTTTAAAATATTTTATTCAGTGAAAAACTGCCTACTCAGATTTTCAGCTGCCTCCACACTAGGCCATATGCAAGTTGTACATCAATCTATAAGGTTTTCTGTGATTGTTTTTATGGCAGAATTTTTTGTTTATTTTTAGGCCAAAGCTACCCTTTTTTTTCTCCCCAGTCTCCAATCTTCTTGACTGTTAAAAAAGGATGGAAAAAATTAATAAAAAATGCACTGTAGTGCAGTGCTGTCCTTAAGCAATTGTGTTACTGAGAGTGGAGGAGTGTAATTCTTGCTGTTCTTGCCAGTTTTCATTCAGTTCCTCAGCTGGTGACAAAATTAAAAGGAGTCTTCGTGTCTTTTTTAAGAGGAAGGGGTATTGCCAGTGGTTTGGGGTATCATGTAAAATTTAATGAAAGCTCTTAAATTAGCCACTCAGCAAGGAGTTTTCTGTGCCTCCACCACCCATCCATGTGGTGGCATTGGCAGTGTTTCCTCAGTGGGGGTCAGGTCTTCCACAAGTGCAGGTAAGGCATAGGGAAGACTAAGACATAAATTAAACTCTTGGCTTACTGTGAAGTATTGCACATTGATGTCTTGAAGGCGCAGTGTGAGCATGTATTGCATACATTGAATCTTAATTTTAAATACGTAATTGGATACTGTTACCTTATCCTCCCAGCTACTGTCCTTCAGAGATTTCTTTCATTCAAGAACACAGAAAAAGTAATCTCTTATGTGCAGAATACTTAGAGGATATTATGCAAGCTATCTTATTTCTTTCTTGCTTCAAAGGATCCTTGTTTAGATTCAGAGAGAGAATAAAGAAATCTTAATTCCTTCAATTTGAAAATGTTAGGATTAAAAAAGAAGATGGAGTATTTGTTGATGTTCTTCCTTCTGTCAGAGCTGCCGCCAGCAGCTCTCCAACTTGATCCTCTTCAAGAGAAAGCTGTAAATGAAGTATCTCCAGGCTTTCTAAAATGAAGCTTGATTAAAGGAAGGAAGGTGTTTTTCTACTCTCTTTTTATCCTTAAAGCAGTGTTCTGCCTGTTCTTTGAAACACTTATTCCAGTGATAAGGACATGATTATATAGCTCCTCAGTGCTTACGTAAATGCATTCATCAACAGATTCTAGAAACTGGACTTCTGCTGTGTCAGTCTTCATTGTCTCAGGCATTTTGTTTAAACTAGAGATGCTCTTTTAACTTTGCTCTTCAAAAAGAGTAGAGGAGGAAATCTTCTGTTTTGCTCTAACAATATCACATATTGCTGGTTCTGATAGGTTTTCAAGAGCTTTTTACTGGAGAGATGGAAAAAATATGCTGAAATATCATGGCAGTATTGGGTCAGAGGGCATACTCAAAATTGAATATGTGGGGTTTTTAAGGTTAGAACAGAACTTTCTAGGCATATTTGGGATGTGCATTATGTGCTCTGCTTTTGCAAGGATGGTGGGCTCAGACCTTATTCTTATGCAGGCCCCCTGGGGTTGGTTACAAGCAGCCCTCAGACCTGTATGTTCAGACAGCAGCTCCTAGCTTTCTTCTGGAGAGCAAAAGTGAAGTGAGGTTCTTGCTCTGCATACATGTTTGAAGTAGTTTGTGTACTATATTTTGGGAATTTCTTGGTTAGAAGAAAGCAGAGAGGAAAGAAAAAAATTAGTCTTTGAATTTGGATTCAGTTTTTCAAGAGATCTTTGTCGCTTTCTCACTGTGTTTAAATGTGTTGCAGCTTTACAAAAGCTTTTCTTTATCTCCTTCTGCTTTTAAGACCGGCTTTAAGTATCCATTCTGAGGCTCCAGGGATCTCTTGGCATAGCTGTTCCCACCTCATCGTTTACTGCAATGCCAAGTTATCCTCAGGTACCCCATCTTGTTTGCTTGATTTGTACCTTGTTCATTTTTCTTCTGGATTCATATTTGGAGCAAGATGAAAATTCCCTGCCCCAGTCAACTTTTGGCAGCTGGTCATCTTCTTTAAAGTGCTTCCATATTTGTGGAAGAGAGATGATTTTGTGGACTGTAAATTGTGGCTATGTAATACCAGAATACCTGCTTTTCAGAAGTGTATATCACCATGTAGAAAAATAAACCTATTTTCGTTATGAACTTCATCTTGCAACATAAGGTTTTGCTAATCACAGCCACAAATACTGTTATAGTCACTGTGAGTCAGCTTGCAGAATTCTATGCTCTATGGTTACATGAACACATTCAGACCTTCAAGAGTATCCAAGGGACTATTTATGTCCTTTAAAGTTGAATTTAGATTTGAATTTTGGGAACTTCTTCAAGGTAATAAGAAACAATAGAAAAATCAATATTCGGCTCATTGGTGAACTGAGTTGACAAAGGAGTTTTAAAGCTAGTGCCATCTCTTTTACTACAACCTACCTTTAAAATAACATCAACAGACTGTGTCAGTCTTGAAGCATTGCTTGATATATTTTTAGTTGCCACAAAAAATCCATTATTGAATCCTTCTATCTGTATTTCCTGGGAAATACATTCTCATCCAAGACAAAGGAAAATGTTACAAATGGAATAAAGCTATGCTGGGATGTGACAGATCTTTGAATCTTCAAGCATAATATTTTTTGGGAAGTGATAGTGTATCAAAGAGAAAATTAATTATGTAATGATTTTTCCTAGCACCTGGAGCTCATGCTGTTGCTGCTTCTGCTGCTGGCTAGCTTTTGTTTTTCATAAATCACTCTGTAGGAAAAAAATTAAATCCAGTGAAATGATGGAAAAAAGAAGTCATGGCTAGGAAGGAGGAAAGCAACATCTAAATATTTAACTACCACCCAACAAGCTCAGAATCTTCCGGAATTTCCATTTTCCTTGGCTTGTTTCCTTGGTTTACAGCTTGGAAAAGAAACCTGCCTAGCTGATATCTGGGGCTGAAAAATAGTAACCTATGTTCTGAATACCTTAATGAAAACACAAACTAAAAAATAAACAACACTCACATCCAAACCCCGAAACCTAATAAATTAATTAAACCAGAAATATCTCCAATCATGTGCTTTATTGTTTCATCTCTCACTTTAGTGAATGCCTTGTATCCACTCCAGGGACTTTCATTTATGCATGCAAATGAAACCATTCAATGAGAAATGTTATAGGCATATTTTCTTTCCATTATATTTTGATCCTGCCAACTTTCATTTTGGCATTTGGTTTCCACATCCAAATTTGCAGGTTCTGTGTAGCTATTGTTTGTGGCAACTTTTTTGAACAATGGTGGGGGATCAAAAAGGACAAGAGAGATCATAATTCCTAAACACGGAATTCCTTTTTCAGCCAGATTCATGAGATGTGAAGTGTGCAGAGCATTATTTTGTATATATTTTATTTTTTCCAAGTTAGAGAGCACAGAGTTTGTGAGCAAGAGTGCTTTCAGCTTCTCTACCCTTAATAGCCACTATTAACATAGGATTTTTGTTTGCTCTGCTATTTGACTTCCAAAAGAGCTAAAGAATCAACGTGTAAGTAATTACAAAACAGAACTTCTAATACCATGTTTTTCTTCTCTGCTTTCGTTTTTCAGCAGACCTTGATTTATTTACTAGGATAAGAGTGGTGCCTCTAACATTTTTCTGTCAATGTTGACTGGGTGGTTAGTTGCTCTTGTCTTGAAATATCTTTCAAGGAAAGTAAATGCAAACATCAGGAACTGTGTTAGCTTTTTAAGTTTCCTTTGTTGTCATATTTTCTGTGACATTTTCTGCAATTAGGTGAAATATATAACTATGATCACTAAAGAATGTAAAGGATGATTGATCCTTGATTTTACCATGTGCACTGTTGGTCCCTGGGAGAGTACCACCACAAATGTCCTAATTTATTTCAGTGAGTTAAGTCTCCTTTCTTGTATATAGAAATAAAATGCTCACAAATGTCTTTTAGAGTGGAGCATAAATTAGTTATGCTTGATAGTGAGGAGGGAATGTTATGATTGTCACTACCTGCTGCTAGAATAAACACTTAGGTTTATCAAAGCATTTGTTTTAATCAGCAGATGTTTATCTATGAAAAAATTCTCTTATGTATTGTCAATGAATTATATGTCTCTACCATTTGTCTAAGAAACACTGTTGTCCAAGGCCTGAGATGAATGCCCTGGGCTTCAACCTCAGATTCCTGTGTAGGAATTACTCTGTGGTGGCATAGAATGTAAGTCAGAAAAAATATCTTAGTTTGGGGGTGGTGTTTGTAGATTGACTCCTCTCTTTTCTGCATTGAATTTGTAACCTTATGTTAAACTGTGAAAATCTTCATGCTGACATACAAAAAAGCATCTGTCCTTCATCCTTCCAATCCATTTCCTACCAGTGGATGCTATGCATTAAATTAGTTTTGTAGAAACGTTGAGGTAAGGGAATGAGATTCTTTAGAGTAAGGCATAAGACAGATCCATAAGATTATATGAAATGCAGTTAAGCTACATTAAGGTATTTGCTGTCTTCATAAATCACATATTAGGTGTGACTAGAAAAATCCTAAGCTACTAGAATATATTACATTTCTATTTGCAGTCAGCGCAATTAGTTTCACTTAATCATAAACTGATAGCTTTAAATGTTGATGGGACACCCCCTTGTCCTAAACCCTACTGTTGGGTTGGTGTGGTAGGTTTTTGGTGGCAGAGGAGGGGCTGCAGAGGTGGCTCCTGTGAGAAGCTGCTGGAAGCTCCTCTGGCTCCAAAATCCAGCCCCACCAAGGCTGAGCTCATCAATGAGGGTGGATGCACCTCTGTGATTAACATATTCAAGAAGGGGAAATTAACTGCTGTAAGACTTTAGGGCTCTCTCCCATAGGAGGGACCCCATGTTGGAGCTGGGGAAGGCTGTGAGGAATCCTTCTCTCTGAGGAGAAAGGAGCTGCAGAAAACAGTGAGCGACAAACTGACTGTAAACCCCATTCCCTGTGCCCCTGGAGGGAAGGAGGTGCAGAAATTGGGTTCAAGGTAATTTGGGCTTGGGAAGAAGGGAAGGGTGGAGTGAGGTATTTAAGCTCTGGTTTTGTTTTCTCGTTGTCCTGTTTTATTTGATGGGTGATAATTGAAACTGATCTTTTTCCCCCAAGTTGAGTCTGTTTTGCCCGTGACCATAATTGGTGAGTGAACTCTCCCTATCCTTGTCTCAACCCATGAGTTTCTAGTTGGATTTTCTTCTCCTTATCCCACGGTGAGGGGAGGAGTGAGCTAGTGGATGTGTGGTTCTTTGTTGCTGATTGAGCCTAAACTCTAACAACCCTATAGGTTTCTGCTTTTCTTGTGCTTCTAGGAAGTGATTCCTGATGGGTGCTTAGAATTGTCTTGAAGTTTGTGTCAGCAGTCCTGCCTGCCCTCCTCACTCTTCATATGTTGCCTTTGTTGATCAGATTATCTCGGTGCAATATTGCTGCTGTGAAAGGGCTGTTCTGTGGTGGTGCTTGATCTCCTCCCTTGAACACACCATGGAATCACAGAATGGCTGAGGTGGGATGGGACCTCCGGAGATCAACTAGCCCACCTTCCCCTCAAAGCAGGGAAACTAGAGCAGGTTGCTCAGGGCTGTGTCCAGTCACCCTTAGAATACATCTAAGGATGGGGACGTCACCATTGCTCTGGAAATCGGTTTCAGGGTTCAATCAACCTTATAGTAAAAAATGGGTTTTTTCATGTATTTAAGTGAAATTTCATGTCTTTCAGTTTGTGCCTATTGCCTCTTGTTCTTTCAGTAGGCAACACTGAGAAGAGTCTGGCTCTGTATTCTTCATATACTCCCATCAGGTATTTTTAAAAGTTGAGATACCCGAGTCATCTTTGCTCCAGGCTGAACAATCCCAGCTCTCTTCATATGACAAAGGGGCCTGGGATTATTCCTGCCCAGGGGCAGGACTTGGAATTTCCCTTTGAACTTCATGAGACTCCTGTCACTCCTTTCTCCAGCCTGCTGAGATCCATCTAAAATATTTTATTGGCTTACTTGCTCCATCACCTTTCTAGGGTTAAAAGTGGGGCTGACTGACCTGTAGTTGTCCAGATCCTCCTCCTTGAATTGACATTTGCTTTCTTTTCATCCCTGAGAACCTCTCCCAGTTGCCATGACCTTTCATAGGTTGTGAGTGGCCTCAGAATGGCATTGGCCACCTCCCTCAGCACTTTTGTGTACATCCCAACATGCCCCAAGGACTTGTGTATGTAGAGTTTGTTAATATTTGATCCTAACCAGATCCTTTTCTACCATCAGTAATTCTTCCTTTCTCCAGACTTTCCCATTGGTCTCAAGGACTTGGGATTTCTGAAGGTAAATTTGAATATAAAAGTACTTCTGCCTTATCCATGCACTTTGTCACCAGATCCCCTAGCCTGTTCATGCAGAGGTCCCCCATTTCCCCTGGTTTTCCTTGTGATCCTGGTACATTTGCAGAAGTTATTCTTGTTCCCTTGACTTCTTTTGCCAGATTCAAGTTCAGGTGGGCTTTGGCTTTTCTAACTCTCATTATAAGTGGAAGAAGAACGAGGTGCTCCAGGTTGGCACTTTCCTAGGAGCACTGGTGGGCAAAAGCATTTCAATACCTTCTGGGTAACTTGTGCTACACAAATACATGAGGAGCAGGGATATGCAGTAAACTGGTAAAGGGTCATCAGAGTGCAAGATTGTCTTCATGGAAGAAGAAAGTGTCTCAAGGTTCAAGCTAATACTGTGATTCTGTTTTTTTTTAATTATTGTTATTATTTTTTATTTTCCATAACTATGTACTGGATCAGACATTTGCAAAAAATCTGAAGGTCATCTCTGGTTTATATTGGGCTGGAGAGCATACATAGGGCTTGGACAGAACAAGAAAATAGGAATACCAGTTGGATCTCATGACACGCTTTTGCAGGAAGGGGTAGCAGGTAGGGATATCAACTATTTTTCTATACCACTATTCTGAGGGGCAGAAAGTGCACAGGAAGTCCGAAGAAGTTCATTGTGCTTTTCAAACAAAGCAGCAGCCTGCCTCCCCTGGTGAGCATCTTAGATCAGAAAGTTACAAGGCATGTTCCATAGATCACAGAGAGATGTAGACCCGGGGAACCTCCTCTACAGTAGGAGGAGACAGCAGCCCCTGCAAAGTCCCCACTGTTGTTTTCAGGGTGTTCCTAGGTTGGGCAGACACTTGGATGCCGTGCTGATCCAGTGACGTCAACTTATTTTTTTCATCTTGTTCTGATGTTGTGGAGACTTTCCTCACTTTTGGTGCACATCAAGAATTCAGAGTGCAGCTGTGAGCTGATTTGGTCTTAGGGCTTAACCAGCTAGAAAGACTGCAGTTGTGGTGTACAGGCAGACCTTGAAGCTCAAACGGTTCTTGGTTTCCTAGTTTGGAGATAAACTGGAATTACAGGCTGCACTGTCTGCACTCTTATTCCCTTTTTCTGGGCATTAAGTGCAGAGGCTGTAGGGGATGGTGCAGAAATGCTTTAATACTTACAGGCAGTGGACCTCAATTACTGTAGAATGAAAAACACACGCTGTCATGGAATGAACTGCAGTATGCTGCTGTTTCTCCTGGAGCCTGAATTACCTCTTTGAAATGACATGAGCTTGACAGTAGGTTATGCATCACGGGAGATGGAAGTTTTTCCCTGAGGAGAAAGGACTTGGAATACCACTGCACCATTTTTGTGAGGCTTGCTGTGAATACTCTTTCCTTACCAAGAAATTCCCAGAGTGTTTCCCAGGTACCATAATGGTTTTGTTGTAGGCCTAATGGTCTGTTGTAAAATGGCTCCTGACAGGCAGGTCTTTTAAAAGCCTGGGCTTAGCCTGCAGGAAGACAATGTACTGAACATCAGCCATGTGACACAGGTTTTGTTGTGAGAATGTATACTCCACCAAATTGGTTATTAAGTGCACAGTATCAATAGCTATCTACTCCTTACAGAGGAATTTTGTACGTAGTTATTAGGCTTCATTACCTGGGTTTTAAGTAGATGTGTAGGGCATTTGGATCAGTTGTCACCATCTAAGAACAACTCTTAAAATGAAGGCAAGCAATTTGTGTTTAATGTAGTAGAAAAAGGGGGAGCCAGTAGGAGGACTGGCAGAATGAAACGGGGGAATGTGCTTGAGGCAGTAATCCAGAAAGAAGATTTTTGCATTTGCATTTTGAATGGATTTCAGGGGCAAGACTGCTTCTGTCACGGCCAGAAAGAAGGAGATTATGTCGCATCTCAGCAACAATAATGAGGGCCTGAATGAGCATTTTGACTTCATGAATAGAATAGGAAGGCAAAGATGCTAAAGATGCTAAAGTGGGAAGGGTTTTCATCCAGTAGTAGGTGCCTGGAGGTGGGCAGAGGACAGAGCCAAAGGCAGCACCCTGGCATAATGAGAAAGAAATGATAGAAGAGAAAGGAGAGGACAGTTGTGTGTTCCCTCCATATTAGGGTGCATTTTGGCTGACCTGCAGGAAATTCCCTTGGGGAATTCAACATTAAAGTGTCTCTAACTTGACATTGTTTGTAGTGTTATATTGTCTAAATTATGCAGTGTTTTCAAACTCATATTTGCAATTTGCTGCAGCTGTGCCCCATGGGAGTGCAGCTCACTCTTCCTCTGTAGTTTAGGATGCTGATCAGACTACACCTTTGGTGCAATGTTGTTGTCCCTGTTTGAGCCAGGATGAAGCCAATTTTCCTTTTACTGTTTTTTTGGTTTTTTTTCTTCAGTAAGCTTTCTTTTAACTAGTAGCAGAGTGTTCCAACTAAGACTGATAATGGTGGAATGATTGTCTAACTGCTGAGTCTTCAAGGTCACATCCTTACTCTGCTGGCTCAGACACTACGGGGAGATCTATGATGCCCCATAGGAGGCTGAGTTAGACAGACAGCAAAATTGGCCAGAGATATTCCATTCCATGTATCTACGTAAGCTCAGAGGAAGGTCAGAGATCACAGAAGACAACCTCCTTCCTGCTTCTTCTTCCCTTCACTTCCATCCATGGCTGGCGTCCGGGGAGGACTCCATCCATCCATCACCATCGACCCTTAGGCTCAAGCTCTCCTGACCCTCATCACTCTGTGCTTTCTCCAGCAACAGTCCAGGATTTTTTTGGGACTGTTTGCAGCTAAGGAGAGTGCTGAGGGAGCTTCTGGGGGAGGCAAGAGGCTTTTGCACATATCTGAACACATTTGTATATAATTGTAAATGTTTTCTTTTATCATTAGTGTTTAATTAAAGCTGTGTGGTTTAGTTTTCAATCCAGCCAAGTCTCTCTCTTTTTCTCTCTCTCCTTCCCTACCTGGGTGGGAGGGGGAGGGGATCGACAGCATTGATGTCAGACCTGAGTCAAACAGTGACAATTGTGTTTCAGCCCTCCGGTATGAAAATCTAACATACAAGAGTAGCCTAGGCTGTGAAAAAAAAGATGAGCTGCTTCTTGGTAGATGTTCCAAAGCATGAATTTCTACATGCAAATATTCTGGGTCTGGTTAAAAAAGACTTGTTTGTTTTTGTGTTTTTTTTTAATGCCTAAACGCAAAACTCAAAATTTTCCTAGAAAGGAAAAATATTTTGTGAAAAATTAGAAAAGCAAAGCTCATTTTTCTGTTAAAAAGAGTCAAAAGTATTTTACTGCCCATCCTATTTTAATCTCAACTTCCTGTTTGTTTTCACCATTTGTAGACTGGGAAGGAAGCTACTGTGTCTTACGAATTTTCCACAGTACTCCTTCTATTTCTGCTTTGAGAAACCTAGCCTTTAAAGCAGTGAAACACAGTATCTTTCTGCAGTATTTTTGGTGGGCTGCAAAGAAGTTGGAACCAATAGAGAAAATGAAGATCAGAACAGTCATTTTTCTCATGAAGCTAACCACAAGTAGAAAATGGAATAGAAATTGTATGTTACAGAATGCTTTTCACTGTGCTGCAACGATGATAAGCACTGGACAAACATATAGTAAAGATGATGCCTCTGAAGGAACATTGCCACTAGAGCTGGTTCTTTTTCTGGACAGGACACTTACACTGATACAGCCTTAAATCTTAAGATATATATTTGGTATTAAAATTCTTTGCTGAAAATTCTTTTGGCTTATTAAAAGGAAATATTTCCAAGTAATATACTTAATCATTTTACCTGCTGGTTTACCTTTACCCTGACAGCTGGGGTTAAGAAATTCAACTGGTTCTGCTTTATGGCATTTTTTTTCTACCCTTGCAGAACAGTGCTCTTTTGTTTGGGCTCTTAACACTTCAGGTGAAAGATTTTAAATTCCTGCAAACCTGTCTTTCCACTTATTGAAGCCGTTTGTAAAAATATTACTTTTCACAGTAAGATTTTATAATTGCAGTGTATTTGCTTTCTCTGATTTCCCTCCACTTTCTCAAAGTACTCATTTATTCTGTAGGGGAATACTTTCAGTGGTAGATGCACTGTGGTTTTTTTTTGCGGTAACAGGTCTTTAATCCTCTTGACTGTATGAGGAGCAGCTACAGCAGCACATAGCCCAGGGCTGAAATCCCTATGTGGCAGGCCTGCTGTATTTTTTCCAGTATTTGGCTTAGTTACATCCTGAAGAGCAGAAAATCTGGGTGCCATCTGGATGTGCTCTCTGCTCGGATGAGATCTGGGAGGCTGGGAATCCTGCATCACTCTTGTAGGGAGTGTCTGGCTTTTTTTTTTTTTTTTAATTGCACGGTGGGACAACCCCAAGTTTTTCCCAGGATTGTGAAAACACACAGTCTGCCGTTCCCAAATCTTTTGAGGTTGCCTTTTTTTTTTTTTTTTTTTTTTTTTTTTTCTTCCTGAGGAAGGCCATGAAAATCACTGCCTAATGGGCTTGGTTAAAACATTCATGTCAGATGTGACTTGAATAAACCCTGGAGCTAACCTCACATGAAGCCTACTTATTTACTTAAACTGAATGAAGAATTAATAAAATGATAACTTGATTTCACCCAGGCTTTCTAATCTGTAATATTTCCTTATTCCTGGAATGATAATGAATAACTGCAGAGAATAAATCTGAATATCTTTGTATTTCCTGCTCCCAAGAGACAAAATCACAAGTATAAGGACGGTGTTTATAGAAAAGAGACAATGTCCAAGTATGTAATTACTGGAAAAAACTGCCACACAAAACCAAACAACAAAAGAACCCACAACAAAACCAGTATTCACCTTTTCCTGAATGTTTGCTTTGAATGCAGGGTTGCAGTAGATCCTGTTATGTGTAGGTTGACTGATCTCGTTTGCAAGCAGGAATATGCTAAATACTTATCTTTTCTTTACCCACTATAGCTGAGGACTTGACTTCGTTGAGAAAATGGTAGAAGTGTGTCCCTTTTCTGTTGAAAGAAATCAACATTTGTCATTTCCATATGGAGATACCGTTATTCCAAACACTTTCAACCATATCCATATTCTGCAGAAGACTGAGTAGCAGAGGTGTTGGTTGAGAGAACACAACAGTGAAGACTGTGCTTTGCTTCTCCTTTGTCGTCTTCTCACCCCCTATCCAGAGCACCACGAATTAACGACTGTGTATTAGTTATCAGCTTGCAAAACTAGTGCTGATGCGAAGCACTTATGTTTTTACTGTAATGTAAATTAAGTGTGGATAGCAGTGGGTAAAATGTGGACTTAATTGTACTACCTTCCATGGATTTACAGTGAATTTTAACTGATGACACTCCCATGATGATCTGAATAACAGAAAAGCAAATTACACTTCCATTCCTGAGGACAAAGCTGGAGAATTCCTGACTCATCCCAACTGAGTATGTTTTGTTTTGCTTTCCCCTGAAGCTGGGGGATGGGAATTGAACACAGTTTGGAGCAGCTGCCTTCTGGTAATGACAGTGTTGTTTCCTCTAAGCAACTTGGGAGTGGGGGTTGCAGGACTAAATTTCCTATTTGATGAAAATTCAGCAAAAATAGCTTTAGAAATAACCCTATAGAAATATTTCGTGTAGTCAGGGTTCTTACAGTAGCTTTCTAATAATACGTTATAATTTATGATGATGAAAGTTTAAACATTTCGACTCTTAGAACATTCAGAACATAGTAATTATTTCTGGTGTTAAATTTCTATTACATTAGAGGTCTGATAGAGAACTGTTCAAGTGCCCATTTCCAGTGTGCTAATGTAGCACACTCATTCTGGTATGACGATCTTATCATCCATCATGATGTGTGAAGTGTCCAACCGATGGGTGAAGGTTTTCCTGTAATCTGAGGGGTTGTGTTTGCTTTTCAATGCGTATTTTTAAGAGGTTCCTCTGTCTTTTGAAATGTCTGACACTGTCTTTTGGCGGGACAGGACTGCTGGCTTCCTTTGCAGTAGCAAAGCTTTGTACATTTCTACCATTAGCATATTCCACTGAGCAGGACAGTGAGTGTTAAGATATGCTCGAGGCAGAAGGCTATTCCGTACAGAGAATACTAATAGTCAAAATGAAAGCCTGTGGCTTTTGCTTCCTATTTCTTTACACTCAACAGAAACTTTTGTGACTCTGGCCACACAATTATACCCAAAGGAGAGGTGTCCCAACTTGTCGAGGTAGCTTTAGCTTTAGCAATGGGGGCTGATGCTGTGGTCACGAGGGAAAACTGAGCATGCTTTTAATAAGTTTAAGAGCTGACTTCTAGTGATTCACTAGCTTTTTACCAAGACTTGGAGTTCTTTGCAATGTTGTAGCTTACATCAGCTCTCTTCCCTACTAAGATCTGAGGTGGAAGAGCTGTCTGTTTACCAAGATCTTGTTTTCTTAGGAGATTCTTGCCTGAAGATGTGTTAGGTTTTGGGTTTGGTTTTTTTCCCCCCCCTTGCTGCAGGCCAAAAAGGGGCACTAACCTTTTCAAGTAAGTGATTATTCAGTATTCAAAACTGTTAATTTGGGGTTGTTGAGTCATTAATAAAGGTAAATATTGCTAGCTATCGTCTGATGATTAGCTCGTGATATGGTAAAAAGGAATAGCTGGCTTCTATTTTTAGTACTTGAATTTTCATCTGCTTAAAAAACTCCTTCTGTTGTTGCTCTGATTTTTATTGTTTGACTTGCAAGTTTATGCTGCTGCCTGTTTAACTTCCATGCCCATGAGTTAATTTCTATTCCTTTACATTCTTCAGGTGCTTAAAGACAGAGTGAGTCAGTGTTTTTCAGGTGAAGGTTTAGACAAGTTATGGATAAAATAATAGTAAAGAATCTGTCTAGATTTTTATCACAGTGCAGCAGAGGCAGATGGTTGAGAGATGGAAGATGAATCTGGGTGGTCTCGATGTCAGAGGCTGCCATGAGGATGGATGTTCACAGCTGGGGGACAGGGAGAGACAAAAGATCCTGACATTTTGAAATAAGTGTATTGGTCCTTAGTGTTGCTGTGCAAGAAACCTATCTCATTTGAAAAGTAATCCAACTAGCTATTTAGCATTGCTTATCTTAAAAGCAGCAGCAGCAGATAACAGTAATGTAGTCAGAAGTACCTCACTGTGGGGGTAGAAAATCTGTGATGCATGAGCAAAGACCTGCTGGAAGTTAAGTCACGTCACCCCTCCTATATGCTCACTTGTTTTTTAACAAACCAGGTTTTTAACAAATGAAAATTTGGAGCATTTCAGTGATGTGGAGAAATTTATGGAAAAGTGCATTACTAGAGCTGTAACTGAATTTCATAGTTTATTTTTAGGCACTTCAGATTGAAGCTTGCTAATTGAGGGTGGGGGTGAGAAGGGGAGGTTTCCTTGGAGTTGGGTTAAGCCAAGGTTATCTTTATTTGCCTCAAGCCTGGAAGATTTGGGAGGAGAATTGGCTAAACTTTGTGAACTTGCATAGGCCTGGCCCTTAGCACACTAACACACACGCACACATATGGATCCTTGAACACTTTCTCAGCCTTCCACTCCAGCCAACTTCTCTAACAAACATACCACAATCCTTTCCAGCCCACGCTGGGAAGTTATTAAATACTTTTTAGCCTAAAACTCCTGCTCTCCCTCTCTAACTTTCCCATCCACCCCCAAACGCTTCCCACTGCAGGGAAGAACCTCGTATCTCCTTGACTATGAGAGTAGTTTCATAACCACTCTGTGTTTCAGTTTTTCACCTACCACAGACTTAATGTATTAAAGTGGGCCAAATCTGGCACTCCTTATCCCAGACAAAGGTTTTATTGAAGGCTTTGGGAACTGTGCCTGAGACTCAGTGAGATTGCAGGCAGTGGTATTTAAAAGAGGCTTCCACAGTCTCTTGATTTGATTGAAGTAACTTTGTTTGTTTGTTTTGTTTTGTTTTCCTCCAGTGAAGGTAGCTTAATCACAGAATCACAGAATCTTAGGGGTTGGAAGGGATCTGTAAAGATCATCTAGTCCAACCCCCCTGCCAGAGCAGGATCACCCAGAGCACATCACACAGGAACATGTCCAGGCGGGTTTTGAATGTCTCCAGGGAAGGAGACTCCACAACCTCTCTGGGCAGCCTGTTCCAGTGCTCTGTCACTCTCAGGACAGCACTTTCAAGTGTGGAATCCTCTCTTATGAAGGTACCTGGGAAGAGGTTTGAAACATCTCAATGTTTTAATGTCTTGTTGCGTCAGTTCCCAGCCATTTCCACTCTTTGTCTTCTGTTTGATGGCAAACCCTAAAAGAGATGCTATTTATTTTACCTTCATCCTTCAAGGTTAGGCTGGGCAGTCTTGGAAGGGGTAGTGACAAGGCAAACCAGTATCCTGAAAGGAGAAGTTATGACAGCTTCTTATAGGGTGCAATTGATTGTCTGTGATGTGATTGATTGTGGTGTGATGAAAGCAACAGTCTGGCTAGTACTCTGACTTTACAGCACCAATGAAAGAGTTAGAGGTGGGAGTAGGGGATTTAAGCCTCCCTGACATGTACATGAATTCTCTCACTTGGTGATTGATGAAACAGTAGCAGGGTAAAAATTACTTCTTTTTAGGGGAGTGAGTTTATACAGTTGCTGATCCACTGGAGACAAAACAGTATTGAGGTGAGTTGCCAATAAGGTCTGTGGCATGGATTTAGGCAGGAAATACTCTCCTGACCATGGAGCACCAAGTTTGCTAGAAAATCCACAGCTGGGAGTCAACTAATTACCTGTCGAGCTCTTTTTTATGATAAAAATATAACAGACGTATTTCTTTTAAAACTTCAAAGGAAGAAATTGAAAGGGACGAAGTTCAACTCTGTCAAAATCCACCAAAATACCAAAGTGTCAGCTCCCCAGTAAGGGGTGCAGTGTCCCCTGCACAAGGAGGTGCTGTTGTAACCAAGGGAAATGTAGAGAATTGAAGTATAGCAGAGGTACTGGTTTCCCATTAAACACTTAAAAGAGAATCTTAGAATAAAGTCTTCTCTAACAGAGAAAGAAATTGGGAAATGGTGCCTCTGCTGGCAAAACATTGATTTCTGTCTGAGGCACCATTGATTATAAGATTATAGGAAAGGCTGTGCTAGTGGCATGTTCTTTCCCCCTCTGCTTTTTCATTAATGCTGATGTCCCAAATGTCTTTTAAAGAGCTTCGTGCTTAGGTCAGAACTGCAGGTCTGACCCTTGTGATTTTTTCCAACTTGATTGCAACATGAGGTTTACCATCTAGGATGGGAGCTCCTTTTTTCTCAGACTTAGAGGCAATCTAATAATCTGATGTACTACTTGTAGCTGGAGAGACGATGGAGGGCAAATTGCTTCTAGTTGGACTGTGGTGAGGCCACGACCTCATCTAGTATTTAGTGAAAGGATTTTGTGGTGGGAGAAGGTGGAGGCAGAAGCTGAGGATTCAGCCCAGTGAAGAGGCCACAGCAGGAATGGAATGTTTCCTTGATGGTTGGACTTGATGATCTTGAAGGTTTTTTCCAACCTTAATGATTCTATGATTGCAGCTGTGGCAGGTTGGTGTACTGGCTTCTGTAATTTACTGGTGCCATACGTGTGTGTCTTTTTCCACTGAGCTTAAAAAAGGTTTGCCTCTAACTACTGGGTCTCCCAGAAGACAGTGTTTTACTACTAGTTGTTTTTTTTTTCCCTGTGGAAACCTTGGTGAGCCTCTCTGTCTTGTTTGCTGACTCTACCAGACCTCTTGGCATTCATACCTTCTCTCCGACTACTTAGTGACTTGTTCTTGGTAGTGCCTCTCCTCACGACTTTTTCGATGAGTGTAAGACTAGAACAGCATTCTTGGCTACTTACATGTGTGTTTAAGTGAAGTTCATGAAAGTCCATTGAAGGAAATTATCAGAACTACACTATAAAAATGTAAGAAGGATTTGGGGCAAATGTCTAATAGCACACTGAGGACAAAATAAACCTCTTGTGTTATGATGGGGTATATATATTTTTTTTTTCAAACAATCATATCTGTGTCTTTTGTAGTTTAATCTGTGCTAAGATTTCTGTTTGTAGTTTCTTAGTGTACTTGCATCATGTAATTTCATCACCATTGAAGTTTTTTTGCAATGTTCAACTTTTTGTTTCAGTTGTGTTACATTTTTGCTTTCTTGCTACCTGAGAAAAAAATTCTGGTTTGATTTGTCTTTTGTATTTTTTCAGTGATGGAAATGGAGCTGAATGTGTTGGACCTAGTGGCTGAGTTTCTGTTCCTTAGCTCTTTTTTTTTTAATGACATTGATTTTTTACAGTGTAATTTCTATAACAATTAACATTCCTCCAGGCTGAGAATAGCTCTAATGGATGCCTGTCTGTGAACTGAGAGAGCAGCAGAAGTGGTCTGGGAGTAGAAAGCTCAAACAGTGAGGTTAAACAGGTCAAATTAGAAGAAACAGTCGGCTGAAAGAAATTAATAGTGCAGAGGATTAGAAAAAGGGATGAAGCTTATTGGCCAGGTTTTGCCTGGGCTGTTACATGTCAGTAAATTCTCTGTTTTGACATCAATATTCAGAAGTTTGGTTTTGTCTCCAAAGCTCAAAATTTTTATTTCGTAGAAATGCAAAACGTCTGATTTCTTGCTTATTATCTTTCCCACATACTTCTGACTTGGTGAGATTCCAGCATTCTCCCTTGAGGTAGTTCTTTTCTGACTTCTGTTTCTTGAAAAAGAAAATACCTTCAGTTGGCAAAGATGGGAAATGGTTTGAAATCTGCCTGTTGCTTTCTTGCAGGTGCACACAAACTCAGTTTCAATAGTAAGGCATTATAAATGTTATCAGCTTGTTTTCCCTTTGCCATGTACAGTCAGAGTCCAAGATCAGATAGAGGAAATATGTTGACCTGTGGTTGCCTCTGGAATATTTTTGACTCTTCATGAGTTATTTGTCTTTAAGTACTGAGGCAGGTTTCTTGTATCTGATGGTGATACCAATTTTTCCATCATACATGAGTACAAATGACTGCTGCGGAAGATCCTGATGACTCTGACTAAGAATTGTTTTGCTGTCTGTGGCTTGAAAAAATAGCTGAAATACAGTAACAGTGGATTCCAGGAAGGAACAAAGTTGAAATGTGTATTACACTGATTTCTCTTATTCTTTGCAGATGACTTCCCCATATTTAAATATAACAGGGCAAACAGAGTATCAGTGCATGCTGTGTGTGACATAAGAGTGAGAATTGGAGGATGTAGGCTGGAGGGGGTTCCTTGGTTTCCCTCTGAGAGGAGCTCTGTTGACCTCAGTGTAAGTTTTACACAGGATGTTCAGGGTTGTTCCTACAGATCACCTTCAGTGGTATGTAATACTATTTCTTTTCTTCAGTGAACAGAAGCAAGAATTGGTTTATTTTCTGAAATTTATCAAGTTTTTGCTGATTTGTGATTCTATGCTAATGTTTTTTCCATTTTGAGCAGAAACATCTTTCCTTGTCTTGCTGTGTATAATGATGATGAGCAATGAAGAAGTCGCCTCATAGGCGATAAGGGACATTACAAAAGTCCTGCTGTGAGTTAACTGTAAGCTAAATTGTGTTGAAATCATCAGCTTTGGACACAGCTCTCCTGCTGTGTTTCGTCTGACCTTCCTCCATTCTCTGCTTTCTGATAGGCTTTGCAGCCTGGTCCTTGCCAAAAAAGCATAAAGCATTGGAAGGAAAATGGCAGTTAATTGTATTTAGTGGCAGGTCAAGAAGGGGGGAAGGGACATAAAGTTTTAATAAAACAATTGAGTAACAATTAATAAAGCAATTAAAACAATTAAATAAAACAAATAAACAAAAAATGTTTCATTAAAACAATTTCAAAAACAACAACTTCAGAAATATGGGTCATTCTGGCAAAGTACCATGATGCTTTATTTGACATGTGAACTTTGGAGCAGCTAATACTGAGCCCATTAAAAAACCTTTTATTTCCCCTTCCTTGTATCTCTCTCTTCCTTTTGTCCCCTAAACAACTGATTGATAAGCAAAAACCTCTGAACTAGCTGTTTCCACCTTGGTGGTTGGAATAGATTTTCCTGCTGTAGTAAACCAGCCTGGTTTGGGCAGCTGCCTGCTGCAGACCCAGGAGTTGATGCAGGCCCTCCTTGGCTTGCCAGGGAAGCTGGTGGGAACCAGAGCATTAGGGTCTGTGTTTCCTCACCAGGAATCTGAATCTGTAATGTTTTCATGAAACATTTTTGTTCAGCTGATTTTTTTGTTTTGTTTTGTTTTGACGAATGCAGTTCTTGTCAGAAAATACCAGTCCAAGTTGGGAAAGGAGTTAAATAGAAATATATTTTTATAATAATAGCAGGGAAAATTTCCAAGCATGATCTGAATGCAAGTCTTGATTTCTTTTGCTACGGGTCAGAGGACTGTAAACTGCCCCTTTCATCAGTGTAGTGCTGGATTCTGAGATAGAAATGCTTGGTATTTAATATTTGGTATTTTATATTAACTATTTCTCTGCTGAGACATAATACAGATCCAAATTATTTCCATTTTTCTAATAGTATTGTGGCTGATCTGGTCACAGAAGTTACAAAGACCTCGGCAGTTAAAGGCTGTGAGCTTTTGTGTCTGGAAACTTCTGCTCTAGCTACGGAACTTATAGCAGAAGGTGAGATTCAGGATGGCATAAGTTAAATAGAATTTGATATATCAAGTAATACAAGAGGTGTGGTAAAGAACTTGTTTTAATTGTCATGGTTTCTGATGGAAAGAAAATTAAATTTACTTAGCTTTTAATTCTACAGTGTACAAGGCTGTAGTCATAGTATCCTGAGATCTTTCTGAATATTTTATATCAAATATACATAAATGGTCTACTAAATAAACATTGGATAATAGGTTTGGAGTAATGCAGGGCAACTTCCTTAAAAGTGTCAAAATGTGGAACAAATTCCCACTTACAAGATGTTGACTTTGACCCCATATAATAGGTTGGCTATGGTAAAAGTTTCTACTCAAAACTAATTTGCTTTTCTGGAGCTGATGCATTTTTATGTTTTTTATACTTTATATTTTAAAAGAATGGTAGTTGAAGATAATCCAGATTTATTCTTCTTCCTTAAATGAACGTGATTAAGCTCATCATTTTAGCTTATGTTATGAGTAGTTGCTAATTCTTTCTTTGAGGGCTGGGGGTAAAAAAAAAATAATAAAATGCTTGCAGTCTTGTCTTACATTAAATATATGGATTTGTTTGTTGCCAGAATTGATTAAGTCTATAAGGAAAGTACACAGCTGAAAGTAAGTGGTGGAAATTTAGGAAGCTATTTCTTTTTTGAAATCTGACCACTTGTAACCACTGATAATGTCTGGCAACCTGGAAGCTGCTGCCCTGTAGTTTTGTTCCTATGCTCATTATATTTCTTGGGGCAAATAATTTTATTTTTTTTAAAGATGAAAAACTGCAGTAGATTATTTTCATAATTTTTTGCCTTCGTTTTCTTTCAGTCTTAAAAATTAATATCAAAGAGATTAAATTATGTATATTATAAACAACACTCCTCTGAGCACTTGGACGTGTTCTGCTAGCCTGTGCTGAGAGTCATGGTTCAGCTACAACTTGATAGAACAAGGCAGAATCAAAGTAGTGTCAGTTTTGAGGCCATTTTTACACTTGGTGATCAGTGGAAGGATTTAAGAGTGGGCATTCTTGGTTGTGTTTCCTATCATGAGCAAAGATAAACCAAGATTTCCTTTATCATCTGCCTTGTTCATTGACAGTAATTATTCAGTTTATACCTAGAGTAGCTTACAAGATATATTAAAACAGAACAAAAAACACAACGGAAGTTTAGCTGGCAAGTTTGCTGTACAGGTAATGACTAGCTATGCAGTTAATTTTCAGGGAATGTGTGTGTTTTCACACTTACTGTGTTTGCATTAAGAAAACAGGAGATTTTCATATCAAGAAGAAAATGATCAAAAAGAAAATGGGTCGGTCGCTTTTTTCTATTTTGAGTTGATTCCAATGCAAAATGAATAAAATATAACATTTTTGTGTTTTAAGAGGTTGGTTTAGCAATTCAGGGCTGTGACCAGCCATTAAGCGGCAGATAACACAAGTTACGCACTTATTTTTTGCGTAAGGCCAAATGATGCAGTGAACTGCTAAGAAATAGTTTCTTCAACCTGCTGGGCATGAATACCTGCCTTTCAGCCTTAAGCTTCCATGGAGAAGCCCAGAAGAAGCAAAACTCTTCTTGCAGCAGTGGAGTTGAGTAAGTGGGACTGCAGCAGTGCTGGCCAGGAGGTCCAGAGGCCCCTGTGTGAGGCAGGGGAGAGCCCCAGGATGGGATTGTCTCAGGGCTGGGTTTCACATACAGGTGTTTGCAAGCAGGGCCCCTGGGTACTTAGCTCCTTTAGTAGCTGTGGCCTGTGTGCTTTGGGGTGGGCTAGTGTACAGCACACATGTAGGGAATGCACTACTGAAAATTATGAAGTGTTGTTGGAATATATTGAAAGCAGAGGTGGGGGGAGGACGGGGTAATGTTTTGGGATGCTGTGTTAAAAACCCGAGGCTAGTCAGGTGTAACAAAGTTTGGGATGCCTGCTTGAAGGTGTTTGCAACTTACAGCTGTGAGGGGCAAACTGCAGCTTTGATCTCGTCTGAATGTAGCTGAGTTCAGTGGGACATAAGTCCTGGCAGCCCTGCCTTGCTGGTGGAGACAGAATTGAGCCCCCACTGTGTTTGGCCCCTATGTTCTATCTTTCGTTCAACCCTAACCCTGCCTCTAAGCTGAACTTTGCACTGAGCCCTAACCAGCCCCCCAGCCATGGCCCAGAGGAGAGGTTTCTTGCAGCCCTGTTTTCTTGGCACCTTGCCTGGGGCAGCCCCTACCCAGCCCCACTCCTTGTGAGCCCTTTGGCTTTCTCTTTCATTCTGAACCCTAATTTCACGTTGAGCTTTGAGCTAAGGGCATAAATAACAGACACCTTCACTTTGTTTCTATGGGAGATGGTACAACAAGGTAATCTTAACGCTACTTTTGCTCTGTGATAAGGGATGAAGGGATTCCTGCTGCTGATGTTCCTCCTCCTCTTTCACTCCAGTGGGGGATGATAGGGGTCACAGCATGAAACAGGGCAGCGGGGGTGACTGTCACAGTGTGTACAGGCTTTGGATTGATGTGACCCAGATTTGTATGCTTTGCCTCCTCCCCTCGTGTGTTTCTTGATGGCAAGGTGAGAGAGGAGATTCAGACCATCTTCTCTCCTGAAATGCCCATGGCTCACATTACCTATGGTCTTTATTAGGAAAGCAAGCCCTGAAACTTCCCCCCCCTCAACCCCCAAAAAGCTGTGGCTGCATTGGATAGAATTGAAATAGGTATAAACAAATATGAACCTTTTTAAGATCCTGAGGCTCAATTTATCACTTCTTTGATAAGATTCTTGGAATCAATATAGCCAAACTCCAGATCATATCAGCACTGTGTTGATGGAGTGATATGATTTTACTTGTTAAAATAACTGTCAAAAGATCATGGGTGGTAGTGATGGTTGTGAAAAGAACCTTTCAGGAAACTTTCTGGTTGTGGGGACAGGCATAATACTTTTTGTAGCAGGGAAGAACATGAAGACTGATTTCTAGAAGTATAATTGTATTTCCAGGAAAACCTCACAACCAGCTGATCTTTAACTTCCCTTATTTTACATTGGTTTTAGAATATAGATCAAGCATAGACTTTTTGCATCTGAAGCTGTTCCTTTTGGACATTTGAACTGCTCTCATGCATCCTGGCATGGTACAGATCTCTAGCCTGGCCCCAACCAACTCTTCATGTGTGAGCACCTTGCAGCTCTGCATGCCTTATGTGCAAAGGCAGCACCATGTCAACGTGGTCCCATGGGAGATGGGTTAGGATGGAGGTTCCCCTGTGCAGGCACTCCTGTCTCTCTTATGTGAAGCCAATCCTGCGTGACCCTGACCTCATACTGCCTGTTAACTGCCTACTGCCTTCAGCTGCAGGCGCACGGTGGGCAGGATCCTTCCTTTCTTTGGTTTGCTTTCATCAAAAGCAGGGAAAAGGGGAACTTCACCATCTTGCCTGGCTAGTGGTGTGATCAGTAGCCAGTTCTGTTTTGGCAGGGCTGGACCCCACCACTTCACAGGTACATACCCATGTGTATATAAATGATCTTGGGTGAATGTTTCGTAGAAAAAATCCTGTGGAGGAAGATGGATGCATGTGTGCGTTTATGTGGCTTGATTTGTTCTGTTGTGTTTTACTTGATGAGTTTTCCTCCTCCTCCCTTCCCTCATGTTCTCCCAAATGCTAGGAAGGTCCTGCATTTTTCTTTGCTACGTATATCTGACAAATAGGTTTCATATGACTTTGACAGGCTTTTGAAAGGAAGGATTGAGCTTCTGTGGCTATTCTTTTTTCCTTATAGATAAAAGTACTAAAAGATACTGTTGGTCACCTAGATAGTAGAGCTTATGCAAAGAAGGGGATTTACTCTTCAGTATCTCAGCCATGTATCTTGGTTTAATTATTCATTTAGCTCCTTCATGAAATATAAGCACATGATTGCATAAAAAAATAAAGTGAAGTATTCTATTTGGCCATCTTGAACTCAACTAAAGTTGGTATTGTTTTGGAGGTGTTAAAAATAACAATTTTCTTTTCCTATTTGCAGAGATAAAAATAAAATCTGACCATTCAGAATTAGATACCCAAAGTGAGGAAGACCCAAATTTATTTGATAAATGGAAGAGACATTACTATTATCTAATGTATTTTCATGAAATCCTTTGTTCTGTCTGTCTCATTGTGCTGGTTTAGTTTGGATGGGATTTTTTGGTAGCTGGGGAAGGGCCCCAGGGGGGTGGTTCCGGTAAGAAGCTGAGAAGCTCCCCCTGCTCCAAACCCAACCAAGGAGCCATTAGAGGGACAATAGATGCACCTCAGCGATTAACATACGAAAGAACTGAGAGAAGACCTGAGCAGAGTGAGCAGTTAAGAAAGAAGAGCTGAGCTGGAAGAGGTGAAAGGCAGCGCTGGGATGAAGATCCTGGTGGTTGGTGAGGAAGAAGGTGCCCAAGCAGAAGTTTCCCCGCAACCCATGGCGAGATGGCAGCTGTCCCCCTGCATCCATGGAGGAACGTGGTGGAACATTCCCTGAAGGCTCCTGGAGGGGTGAACGTGGCCACTGGACTCGGATTTTGTGGCCAGCGGACTCTGATTATGCAGCTTTCGAAGACCCCGGTGCCAGGGGAGGTGCCTGTTCCCGAAGCAGCCCCTGACTCTGTGGGAAGCCCAGGCTGGAGCAGCTCCGGACCTCGTGGGAAGGACTCATGAAGGAGAGGTTGGTGGAGGACTCTCTGCCATGGGAGGGACCCCGTGGGGAAGCAGGGCAGGACTGTAAGGAATCCTTCTTCCTGAGGAGGAAGGAGCAGCAGGAACCCCCAGCCTGTGAAGTGACTCTAAACCCCATCCCCTGTCCCCCTGTGCCGCTGGGGGGAAGGAGGGAGAGAAACTGGGAACAAAGGGATTTGGGCCCGGGAAGAAGGGAGGGGTGGGGTAACATATGCAAGCCCTGCTCTGTGTGTGTCTGTGCCCTGGGTGTGTGTGATTAGTGTGAAATTAAATAGTATTTTTCCCGAAGTTGAGTTTGTTTTGCCCGGGACCTTAATTGGTGAAGAACCCTCCTTGTCCTTTGTCTCAACCCATGAGCTTCTAGTTGGGTTTGTCCTCCCCATCCCAGAGTGTGGTGGGGAGCTGAGTGAGTGGCATGGGTGTTTCCTTGTTGTCATGTTAGGCCCAAACCACAGCACTTGTAAGAGTATATAAGGAAATGCAAATGTTTGATTTGTGTGTGCAGGTTTGCTTCCATAAAAATCAGGCAAACACTGTGTCCTGTAGTTTGCTGTTAAAATTTAGAGCCAGTGCAAGAAATCCAGGTACATTTTGGTTTCAGTGGGCCCAAGCTTGAGAACAAACATGAAGGTCTGCCCATTAAAGAACTCGTGTCTATTTGAGTGCCCATCTATTTTGATTTTAACTCTTGAGCAACAAAGCAGGCATTTCGAGTGATTATTCCAGAACTGTCTGATACTTCTGGCTTTCCTTGTTAACAGCAGCTGCCAGCAGATTTTAAGGTGTGTGTCTGCATGTTTGAAGAAGCTATCACAGGTATTTGTGACAGCTGGGCTTTGAAATGTTCTTTGCAGTTTGCACAAAGTGCATAGGTAATTATGATCATTTACAGACCATTCATACTTCATGTGTTTGTCTTCTAATAATGAGTCTGTGTGTTTGAGCTGGGGAAGCTAGAGGGCTTTTTCATGGTCCACAAAAAACATTATCAATCATTAACATCAATGAACGGAGCAACTTTTTATGCTGCTAAGTTTGATTAATCAATCAAATTCAGGTTTTGGTCTTTTCTGTGGTTACCAGAGGTGTCCAAACTCATGTGATTTTCACCTCCCCACAGGCTTCCATGGGTATCTTTCCTTTTTTGCAGTTTTAGTTGCTTAAGTTGGAAAACAGGAGGCTGTATGTCTTGGAGGTATAACTTCCCAATGATAAAGTTCAGTGGTCTTTTCTCTATTACTTGTTCAATGTGAGGTACATTCCTCAGCAAGGTAATTGAATGCAACATTTTATATTTAGTCACATATAATTAAATAAGTTTGTAATAGGAAGCAATTTGTGTTCGTAGATGCTGTATCTGCTCCAGGTGTGAACTGAACTACCAAAAGTCTGTGAAGGCAAAGCTCTCCAAGCCCTGCACAGTTACTCTGGACACGTGTGCAGCATGTGTAGAGAACATTACACTGTGCACACACACATCATGATTATAGAAAAACTGATTGCAAGTTCCCAAACCAGCTATTTGCACAAGCTGCAAACTGCTGGATTGTGAAGCGGGCACCTCAGCACTAACCCTTAGTGTTGTGTGTGCATGTCTGTAGCATGGGATCTTTCTGGTACACCACAGTGGTCAAAATGCTGTGTCTGTGCTTTTGGGAGGGTTTCTTATGATGTGCTACAGAAGCTCTCCGTGTGAGCTGGTGACTATTGGCTGCTTGAACTGTGAAGCCTAAATCCAAAACCAGGTGTTAATCATGACACACTCACCTACCCCCCTCAAAAAAAAAGAAAAAAAAGAAAAAAAAATCCTTTAACTCTTAATCCTTTAATTTGGGAAATAATTGTACTATCTAGGTGGCTAAGACTTGAACTTTTCCCTACTTCAATCAACCCCAATGTGTTTTATTAATAGTATTAAAAAAATGGCAAAGGTGCACTTAATATTCTTAGATATAACAAATTTTATTGCTGACAAAAGGTCCTTTCTTTTATCCTCTTCAGTATTTTGAGCAGGTTTCGCAGAAGTGAGGTTTTGACTTTGTGAGCATTGGAAGACTCTCTAATGCTTGCTCGTGGGATCGAATCTCTGGATGGCACAATCTGTTGTGTGTATTTAGCTTACGCTGCACGGTTCAGTGTTACAGACATGGCCCTTAAAACTTGGTGATTTCAGGGAGAAATCCCTGCTTATGTTGATTTTCTTTCAAGGTTATAGACGTGGATGCCATGCACATACGAATGCTTATAGTATAATAGAGAAAACTGGTATTTGTAGTAATGCTATATAAAAATTAAGTATCAATGTAGAAATATGAAATAAATGATGTGAGAACATATTTTCATGAAAATATATTTACATGAGTAATGTGCAAATACATGGAATTTTCTGTACTTAAATCCTAGCTACTGTGTTGGGTCTTTTATTGCTATTTACATAGTAAAGCTTAAGTCTTCGTCTTACCTTTTGGCTGATAAAACTGCAGTTGCCATCCCGCTGTAGCCTGTGTTTTCAAGATAGGCAGAAGTTACTGTGCATGCCTCTGGTAGTGACAGAAGACACGATATGAGGAGTGTGCTGGAAGGCTTCCTGCAGGGTTCTGCAGTGTTAAAGGGACATCATCCACTGCCCAGCACCTTTGTCCTGCTTTTGGAGCTGATTTAGCAAAATAAAGAAATACAAGACATTGAAAGCTAGCCACTGGAAACATTGCAGAGAATAAGAAAATACACTTCTGAGGGTGGATTTGTCTTTCATCAACACAATTTGGCTTCCTTTTTATGGCATGAAAGTTGAAGAAATTTTACTTCTCAAGGCTGTGTTTTAAGAGTGTACTCCAGGTTGTGCTTCTACTCAAGAAAGTTTTTAGTACGGAAGCATCCTGACAGAAATTTTGGACTTCTTCCAGTAACTGGAGAACTTGTGGTGCATAACTGGGATTTATTGTAACTGAACAGGAAATATCCTGAAATATAGGACTATGTAGTTATTTAAAAGCATTGTTTTCTGTCATTTTACAGTCATTTGACCTTGAATTAGACCAATGTCTTTGACCTGAACGTCTGCAAGACATAATATAGTACTAACTGATTGTTTTAAAGCACCCATTATTGCAGTTTTGTTTTTTATCAATGCATTACATAAAGTTACTAAGTGTTCCTTTCCTGTTCTTCTTTATTTCAGACTTGAGTCACAAAGTAGTATGAGGATTTACACTTCTGAAGTAGGAGTATGAATGGGATTGAAGGATTTACTTGGATGATTCTGAACTCCCCTCCTTCCTGCTCCAGTAAAAACAGGTGCGTGGATTATGGGATAACTTGTAATTAACTAAGTCCTTACTTCAGGAATTCTTTAGTCAAAACGTAAGATACAATTCAGATGGCTGTAAGAGTGGAAGAAATTTCAGATATTACAGATGCATCTCTTAATTACAGACATCAGCCTTCAGAGTTTTATGACCCTGTTCAGTAAAGGGGTTTCCACACAAGGTGATGTGAGTGTTCTCTAAATCTCACTCCCCTCCAACTCTCTCTGATGTAGAACTTTCTACATTTGGAAGCTTTTCACCCGACATCAAAGAAATCTGAACTGGCAAAATGAATTTAGCCTGTCTTTAAGCAGTTCTGAATAAGGCTGCTACCAGAGAAGGGCTTGATGTGGAGCTTGATAGACCCCTGCATATACTTGTTAGTGGAACAGGCAGGTCAGCATTAGCACCAGACATCTCCATACTCCCTCCCTCTCTCCCTCACTGCCTTCCTTCCCTCAGAGAGGAAGAGTGAAACTAGGGGCCAAACCCACTGGGGAGTAGGTGGGAGTTCACTTCAGGTTATCTTTATTTGGCTCTGACTGTAGGTACATAGGGCCATTATTAGGAAAATGCACATGATCTTTTTGTGGAAATTAAATCTTGACATTGTTATTTCTTCCTGCTTTGGGAGTACTTTGCATGTACTGCCTTCAGGTACTGACCAGTGAATAAGATCTGTGCTTCTTAGTATGATCTGTTCTAAGTAAGTAGATCTAATTCCTGTTGGAAAAATGCAAGGTGCTGGAGCCCTGGCTTTTGGCTGGGGTTTCTCACTTCTACATTTATACAGGCTCATTAGGAGTGTGTATGAGACCCTGTGTAGTTACCAATGCTGTGAATAACAGGACAAGCTCTCAACTGCAGGTATTGCTGACCAGGCAGCTTTGGCACTAAGCTATGACACAACAAGAAATATTTAAGAACTAATAAAAATGAGCTATAGCATTGGCAGAGTAGCAGGCAATGATGAGAAAACAAGTGTTTTGATGGGGAGTTTTGGAAGGTTATGGGAGAGCAGGGAACTGTGTCATGAAAGATACAATGGTAAGATTCAATTTCCAGGTTTCTCATTTTTGCTCACCAGTATAATGTGTATGGCAGCTCTTATTAGAGGGAGGAAAAATCAGCTTTCCTCAGCAAGGAAATGAAAAACCTCACTAGATTTGCTTACATGCACAAATAATACTTTAATGTAAGTGTGAGAAAGCAATAGAAACATTTTGGTAGTACTTTCTGTATTTTCTATTTTTTGAAGAGTGGGCTACCTATAGTTGCACAGCTGAATAACCATGAGTCTATAAAGCCACAGCTGTGTCTCTTGTGGTACTTTCTAAAAATGTATTCTGTTTCTTCCTCTTTCATATACTGGCTTGCTTAGAAAAAGTAATATTTTAAAACTTTATGTTTTAAGTTTGTCATAAGGCAGTCTGATTTTATGCTGGCCTGCATATTTCATGCTCAGGGTAAGGTTAAAATGGTGTGAATGTGAATGAAGATTTGGGCTTTGCATTTGTCCTGCAGAGTGTAGGAGGACTGTCATTGGTGAGACTTGGCTCCTGCCCCTAACCAGAGCAGGTCTGAAGCTGCCCTTGATAGCTCATAAATTGGCATAGTCTTTCAAAACAGCATTCAGCTTGGCAAGGTATACAGCACTCCGTGCTGGTGGTTGAGTTCAGTTTTACCTTGCGCCTGCTTTTTCTTTGGCTACAACTGTACTTGCAGAGTGTTTGTGGTGTATTGCTTTTATCAGGAGGAGGCTGGAGGTGCCAAATATATGCCAAAAAAGTACTTGTTACACTGATCTGCCCTCACTCAGAGTCCCTGTGTGGTGTCATATGGAGCTGGAAGTCTCCTGTTTTAGCAATTGCTTAAATATGTTGATAACGTTTGCTTCCAGTTAGGGCGTGACATTTGTCTGGACATTCTATGTTTTTGCCCTTTCAACCTTGATCTGGGTCAGTCTTAGGGCTTTGTGAGCTTGTCCTGGTTTTCCAGGCACCTTGTAGTGGTGCAAGGGAGGTGCTGATGACTGAGCCATAGGCACAGAAGAAGGTAGAGCCTGTCAAGCTGTAGTGGTTCTGACCTTTCAGGGAGCATTGCACTTACCCTGTATGTGCTGCCTGGTTGCCTTTTCCCCTGTATGGCAGGGTTGGTGCTTGTGAGACCGACCAGGTGTTTGCAGCTTTCTGCTGCTGGAAGCAAGTATTGGAAACCTTGCTTTATGCCTAGGAGCGTTTTCCTTCCTGGATCTGCTAGCTAGGGAGCTTGTTCTTCATATGAATTGCCTGGCCTTGTTGTGCTGTGTCTGCTTCTATCCTTGTACATTCATTGATTTTACTTTTTAAAAAGAACCTCTCAAAATATAGCTATAGCAAGCATTCCATTGTATCTGTAAAGATTCTGACATAGCATCAAATGGAAGAATATGATGAAGTGATAAATGTTTCAAGCCCCTGGCCTTTTATCTCTGGTATTTTTTTTCTTTTCTTTTCTTTTTTTTTTTTAAATTTTTTTTTTAAATGCTTCTCAAACTTAGATGATTGAAAAGCTTTCCAGATCTGATAACTGCAAAGATTTCAAGTAGTGAAACTTTTGGCTCCTATCCCGGCATGAGATCATACAAAGTGATATTAGCTGAATTTTTACCAGATTTTGAAAAGAAAATGAAAACACATTACTGTTAGACTCTCTCAACTA
Source organism: Apus apus (assembly GCF_020740795.1). Classification (NCBI taxonomy): domain Eukaryota; kingdom Metazoa; phylum Chordata; class Aves; order Apodiformes; family Apodidae; genus Apus; species Apus apus. The sequence continues at coordinate 62,286,233 of NC_067283.1, read as the reverse complement.
TTTTTCAGCTCTGCCAGGCAAATGCTTTCTCATTGGTACCATTTTAAAGGTTTCCAAATACGTATGTGTCTATATATACATTTTCTTCACTATTGATGTATTTAATTCATGCTCTTTTGATCTTTTATCCTTGCTAGCAGGAGTCCTTGGATTTTTTTTTAAATAGTTTTAAAAATCTAGTGCTGCTGAGAAAACTCACTGTAAGAGAAATAATGTGCTGAAGCCCTGTTCCTAATCCAGAATTACCTTAAAACAAAATAGAACTGGGGTTATCTCTTTTTCAACCTTTTTGTCTGATTGCTGTGATAGGTGTTAGTGAAAGCAATGGTCTTGGAATGTGTGTGCATACCTAATAAGGGTAAAAATGTGTCAACTGCGTGTGTTTTGTGGGTTTCCTCTATTGGAAGTAAAATAAGATAAATAATACCTTAAGTTAGGCCTCTAGATTACTGAACAGGGTAGGATTTCAAGGTTGCAAAACTAAGCAATTGGAGGCTGGAAAATTCTACAATTAAAGCTACTTATTCATCCTCTTGGTAAAGATTCATTTTGATTGCCTTTAATTAGAGGATTGCATACTGGTTTGTTTTTTTTTTTTTTTCCTTTCTACAAGGCCTGCATATCATTGCACAGCACGGCTAATGCTTAATGTGTGGGTAGGTTGTTGTTTTGTTTCTCACCATTTCTTGTATGGCCTTATTTACTGCATTGTTGGCAGATGGTGCACTGAATACAGAACTACTCATTTCCTCATCAAGTTCTTCGTGGCGTTAACGCCAAAAAGAGTTACTTTACTGCAATATTTTCAGAGAATCTTCATCAGCAACGTAAAGTTAAGATATGTGTGTATTTAACCAAATTCTGAGCCTTGACTGTTAGTTTTCTGGGGGAAGATGGTTACAGCACTGTTGCCTTGATGGAAGTCTTTCTGGAGGAACTAGCAGATTGTACCGACTCTGCCTCACATTCTTGCTGTAGCAGCAGAAATCAGTGGGTCAAAACTCATACCGGTGCATGAGGTAACTCCAAAACTGAAGGAGTTTGGTGGAGGTGTCATCAACAGCTATAGCTTCCCTCCACCCCACTGGTGTTTGCATCTTCCTGTGATTTATTTTACTTAAGAATGTAGACTTGCCATAGAAATCCCCTTCTGTAATTGAAGGTAACCCTGCAGTAGATACTTTGTCCAGCAAACTTAGAGTACTCACTCAGCAACTTGCTTCCCAGCATTCAGTGCATATTTAAGACCTGATGGAAACAAGCAAAGCTTCAAAACCTACAATAAGCTATAGGAAGAGAACACCCTTCATCTGGTTTCTGTCTTTGAGACTGTAAACTCCTCAGCCTGGAGACTGTGCCTTCCCATATGTTGATAAAGCATTTCAAGCACTACATTAGTATAAACATCAGTGGATGAGGTCATCATATATCAAACAACATAATTAAATAAGTGCTTTATTCACTGTCTGTGTCTCATTATGGCTGCCTCCTAGGTCACTGCAGACTTGGAGATCATGTAAGAACTTGAATGTTATAACAGCCCTCACAGAAACATTTGCTTTGAAGTTGATGCTATTTGTTTAGGAACCAATCTTCAGAAAAATGTACTTTTAAAAAAATGTGGTCTTGTTTTGAAAAAGCCATGTAAAACGGAAACAGTTATTCTTGTTTTTTGTCATAAATAGCCATGCATGAATGTCAGCCCAGAGCTGATGATCAGATTGTGATGGGATTTCTCGATTGATTAGAGGTCTGAAAACAATCAAGTGGATGATGTATTAGAAAGCACGCCACTTCTGAGAGGGGAACATGAGCTTGAAGTGGTCCCTGCCAAGTGACTAGAACTTGGGCATCAACATGCAACTCTAGCAGTTTTAGAATGTAAGTGCCTTCTACTTTAAAGTACACATTTTGTAACAATATAGTAAAATATTTTAAGGAAGATCCTCCTTCCCTCGTTCACAGTTCTGGAACCCTCACTTTCAATACTGTGTTATAACAACAACTATATGTGTGTTATAGCAATATATCCTTATGTTTGTTCTACAAGAAATCAGGCTACCAGTTTTGTCTGAGCAATAAGGTACTTTGAAGTTTGAAGTCATAATTGTAGATATGCACGTAAGCCTCGTGCCTCACCAAGTATGATGCCTTGGGCATGTGTTACGGCTAACCTATGCCATAATTACTGTACACATGTAGCTACAGGAATATGCCCATATGGTTTTCCTGCTGTAAACTTTCAGGTGACTTGCTAATCTAGGCCAGTACTCAGAAACAAGGGCTGGTCTGAGATCTTAACATTTACAAAACTGGCATACAAACTTCGGTGTTAAGGCTGTAGAAGATCTGCTTAAAATCAGGTTACACTGTTATTCTGTGGTGTATTTTGAATAGCAGCCTTACAGCATACAAAATTGTGATGCTATTGCTTGATCTGCTCTCTCCCAGTCTTGTTGGCAAGGGAAAAAGTGGGAAAGATACTTAGGCTTTATATTCTCTTGGCTTTGACTTAAATGCAGGAGATTATTTTTTTTTTTTTTTTTCTCTGGGGATTTCCTGAATTAATTAACTGAAGAATTTAGTGGAGTAATACATGTTTTCCCTCCCTAATATTTAGCTATTTGTCTCTAGTATTTTTCCTCAGTACCAGTAACAATGGCACAGAAGAGTGAGTTGATGCCATGTGTTACGGGCTGCTGTTTGCTAAATTTAAGCCTAAAAGCAGGGAAGTGAAGAGAGAGCAGAGGCAGTTCTTTAATGTTCCACAGGACAGGCAGGATGCAGAAATTAAACATAAATTAAAATTGTGCAGCTTACCTAAATAGCCACACTGAGGGTTGTGGGCATTTGTCAGCTAGGACTGCCTCTGGGACTAGTCTGCTCTACAAAACATTTCCATGAACCTGCTGCTGCAAAGATAGGAGGTGGGAGATGAGAGATGATCATGATCAGGAAGGACTTGCTGGGCCCGGCTGGAGGTTGCAGTCAGTAGTTCCCCTTAGGTAGTTCCTCTTTTGGAAAGAGTAGCCTTCCTGGAGGGGTAGGGAAGCTGTGGGAGGGCAGGGAAGGCTACTTGCCCTCAGGCTAGAGCTGGAAATCACCTGGCTCCTGCTCAGCTGGTGGGAAAACGGCAAGGAGAAAAGTCTGTTATCCTGCCTGAACACTGGTGCCTTCATGTGGTTCTGGAGTGCTGGAGAGGAGTCCTCCCATGCTTAGTCTGCTCTTGAGAATCCTGCTGTTCCTGGCCTTTTCATGCTTTCCTCTTCAATAACAGCATCTGATCAGGGGTTACAAATAATTATTGGCAGACAATGGAAGTGTAGGATTCTCAACACTAAGATTTCCAGTATCTTAAAAAAACGACTTGAATTTTATCAAGTTGTTGTAGTGGCTAAATTGTTGACTGGGTAGGCACTTGTTAAACCTTCTTGTAAAAAGAATGGACACTTTTGTTGTTTCTACAACCTTTTTTTAATGTTGTTGTTCACGTGCTGTTATTTTGCTGTGATTTTTTTTTTTAATAGTCACAGTAAGCAGAAGTGGTAAACCCTAATTTAGAGGTGTAAGCAAGACCTCACTCACTCTGACAAGGGTGAGCCAGGCTTTTCTCGTTCTTTATTATAATCCATTACCCATGGTGGTTTATTGCCTCCGAATATTACTCTTCTCTTATGCTTGTTGTCTCTGTGCAGATGATTGCTTAATATTTGCAGATGACCTAAATGTAACAAAGCAAACCAGAAATACTCTAAAAACATACCTCTATAAGAAGACAAGGACAATACTGGCAAACTTGTTTATCTTAGGACAAGTGCAAACAAGTTTTGGGTGTTAAAAAAGTCTTTTTTTTTTTTTTTCTCCCCCTTGCTACAGGGGCACAACTGTCATTTCTGTTTGCAGTCATCTAGGCAAGCTTGTTGTGTTGAGTGGCAGGACCTGTTTGCTCGTGCACTGCATACTGTGCCTACAATATACAAAGCCATATACAGCTTTCAACCAGGGAGCCAGATCGGAGCCCAGGCAGAGCAAGCTCAGGTTTGTCTGTACCTGCCTGCATACAGACATCCTTAGAAGAAAGCAGAGACACCCATTTTCTCCTTATTACTGCATTACACCAGAGGCAAATGCTCTAATTGAAACATGCAGTTAGCAGTGGTTTGTCATAACTGCTGTAAATTTCAGTCATATTAAAACTTCCAGGTGGTGGGAGGAGAGGCACAAAGAACCCTGTTTGTGCAAACAAGGGTTCTCATGTAGCTGGCTATAATAGCAGCCTGGTCCCTCTCTTCCATATATTTATTTAAGGCATCATGTATGGATTGATGTTTGTACCAGGAAAATTAAATATTTAAGAGAAAACTTGACTAATGCTGTATAGTGGAGGTGCTAGGATCTGACTGGTATTGTAAGATGTTCTAGTCACATACTGCTTTCTGCTAGGCTAGGAGGGGAAAAGGTGCTTGATGAGGCTCAAAATTTACTTCCTTTGGCCTGACACAGTGGGAAAAACCAGGAACTTGGTTAACAAGGATGGTAAGATTAAAAAATATGCATTTTAATAAAGACATTAGAGAATGGTTTTATTTATCTTACAACTAGAGAAATAGAAACTTGGAAATCCAATAGTTTTCTGAATGGGTCTCAGTTTTTACCTTCTCAGTTACTGGGTTCATAACTTCAACTGTCCTGATGGCTACTCCCAGGTGTGCCAAGTTACTGTCTGCTTGCTTTTAAGAGGTGGCTGAATTTCTTGCTTCCGAATATTCATTTGCTATCCTACACCGTGCTGTTTCCACCACATCATCTAGACCAAGGAAGAATATCCAATTAATTTTCTTTCTTTAATGGAAGGACTTCATCATATGGGAGGTATCAAAAGAGGTGAAGTCTGGAATGTAACTACCTTTTCCCTTCTACAAAACTGCTTTTATTTTGGGCAGGCTGGGCAGAAGGGGTCTGGATGTGCTCTCTCCATCCCTTCGCAGTCTGTGTTTGGGATGGAGGAGCAGAATGGCACCGAGTTGATGGGGTGATATCCATTCGGAGCCCATACTTCCTGTTGCACTATATTTAACCTGATATAAGCAGCTGACATAACATCACTGTGGGTGTTGCCAGAGTTTTCTTCTTTTAATATTAAATTTGGGGATAAAAAAATTAATAAATCTTTTCTTTTGAAAAGGGAAGAGAAAACCTCAAAGGATCTTGGCTGGCTTTGTGTGCCCTATAGGTATGTCTGGTTGTTTTTGATGGGTGAGGTGCTGTCCTCCTGTTTACCACTCTCAAAGGAAGTGTCTGTTGACATAGGCTGTGTTTCAATCATCTTTATTATACAGTGCTCTGGGAAGCCTTCAGGGCAGGTTGAGCCAGCCTTAAAAGCAGCTTCTTGGTCACAAAGAGAGATGAGGCAGACCAGATTTCCACAGTTTGTGTTCCTTTATTTGCACAGATCTGTGCCCTGATAACCTCAGACCCCACAACACCTGAGGTCAGTTCAATTTGGAGTGGTGCAAGAGGGGTGAGGGGTAGGCAGGTCTCCCAGTGGCTGCCCTACCCACCCAGCATGGACTTGGCTATGCTGCTGGTTCTGTCAAGGAAGCTGGCCTCATTGCCCAGCCTGGTGGAGGTTGGGATTTTCCTGGAGCAGGAGTGCTGGGTGGGCACTACCAGGCTTGGAGGCAGCTCACAGGCATGCTTCTCCCTCCTGTCCCTCTGACCCATGTGTTTTCTGTGTGCTTTCTCCCCATGGGGTGCTGCTTAGCGTTTGTTGCCCTTAGTGTGGCTCAAACGTTCAAAGACTTCATGTGCTATTTCCCATGCGAGGCTCATGTGCTGAATGGCATCCAAAGCATTGCACAGTGTGGTTTTGTGTCCAGATGGTTGGTCCCTGCACTCATTAGAGAGCTGCTGTCATTAATGATCAGCTGTGTCATCAAAGCTGTCTGTTAACATTTGCACGAGGAGAGAGTTTTACTTCAGAAATAATTTTGTATGTCAGGGCTGAACTGTTGTGGATAAGCGAACCGTGGATGATTTTCATGACATTGTGGTAGCATCTTGTATTATTTTGTGCTCTTGTAAGTCTTTCAGATAGGTGATGCTAGCTTTGTTCTGCGTCAATGTGTTACTATCCTCTAGTGCTCAATGATGAATTCTAGATAGATGCTCATGAAAATGATGCTATGCAAAGAGCATCCATCTTATTCTCAGCTGGGGCCATGACTAGCCACGATGTGCCCTCAAGGCCCTCTTCTCCAGATCTGCACAGCTCTCTGGCATGTCTGAGGTGCTAAACCCATCTATCTTTCAAAAGAGAAAAGGCTTTATACTGTGCTAGTGGAGACTGAGTTATAAACCTCCTCCTCTCAAGATGTCTGTGGTCCCAAGGTGGAGCTTTATTTTATCTTTGATAGTTCATACCTTCATACAGTTGCAGTCTTTATCAAAAATTGTTACTCAGGAAAGCTACAGGTGGTTAAGAAACAGGGTATGAGTGGCCCAGTTGACAAGTGTAAGGCACTTTTTGTGGGGCATGGGGAGCTGCCTAACAACTAAATATTCAAATATCAATTAAACTAATTTGCAGAGTCATGCACTAATGATGAAAGCAGCTTGTGCCTTCACTGTAGCCAAAGATTTAAAGCACCAAATTCATTGCAAAAATAAACAGTGGTGCAAATTATATGTTAGAGTCCAATTGTTCCCCTGCAGGCTATAAATAACTCCTTTTTTAAGTCACTGGGGGTTATTTGTCTCCTGTGGGAGAGACTGTAGTCTGTGGTGTAGCTGACCAGAAAATGGTTGTTAGTGATAAAGTGGTGTAATTTGCATTGATTTATTATTCATTGGCTGTACAGATCAAGTGCAGCTTACCCAGCATGAGGAATTGACACCAAATTCTTTTGTTGCTTAAACAAATGTCCCTGCTGAGTATAACTGAAAGATGCTATTGTAACAGAGTGGAGTTTATCACGCACCTTCTAGCTTGTAACTCTCTAAAATCTGAATCACACTTTAGGAAGAGTTTGCTCCAAACTTAATTTTGCTCTTTCTGTGTAAACTGGGGTTGATAAGTATTGGGAATAGGTGTATGTAAAGAAAAAGAAAAAAGACAGTTCCTTAAATTTGTCTAAATTCTCTGCATCTGATAACATGCACATCCTGCTTTAGAAGCTCTAGTGCTTGCGTCTAGCATCCTGCATCTGAAACAATAGGTCTTTATTGGCTACAGAAAAGATGAATTTGTGTTTGGTGTGGACGAAATTAAGTTAAAGATAGCCCGAGATTGTTCTTGTAAGATTTTCCTCTGAAAGTGTTGACTTCAGAGCTTCCAGGTATTATGAGATGTATTATGATTGATGTGAGTTTGATATTATCAGTGTCTACTTTGGTTTTCCTCTGAAAACTGTAGCTCTTGGAAGAAAACTGATAAAGACTGCTTCTTGGGTTTCTCTTCTCTTGCTTGTCACCTTTTAAGTCAACTTCCTGTTCCTGGTGGTTGTTAAAGAAAACTTGGAAATATGAATCAAATGCTTCTTCAAACTTAAAAAAAGAAAAAATGAAAAAGAAGAATATATCTTTTGAGTGTTATTTTTAAGTTAGTCTTGGGGGGAGGGAGAATGTTTTGTGTTGAATTTCATGTTTTTTAAGTCTATATGGACACTGTTGCAGGTGTGGAACCATCCTGTCCCTTCCCAGGCTATCAGCAGCACTGGTTTCATGCCTGGCACATATGCAATTGGTGCCTTACAGACAATGGCACTGGTCACTGCGAGCACAGGTACCACACTTGGCTCTTCACTCTGCAGCTGGCTTTCCTCTGCCATGGTCCTGGGGATGTTGTCACACCAGCCAGCTCTGTAAGCCTTCTCATGGAGGCACAGCTATGGGTTGCAGACTGGTGTGTGCTGGGTGGGCTCAGCGTTGGGGTGCAAGGGGGCCTGCTGGCAGCCTTCTGCTGGGACCCTCACAACCTCTTGTGACCCTGTTGGTCTGCACCATGTTTCACAGACGATTCTGCAATTCCACTGGGGTTTGGACTGCAAAAAAAATTAGTGGCAACACAGGAGGGAAAGCAATGCTGGAAGAAATTCTTAGAGACTTTCTGTTTAATTTTTTCTTGATCCCTCCCATCCCCCAAGGAGTCCCCAACTACAATATGCCTTTGAATAAATACTGTGTCCTGCCATCAGCCATTGTTGTTTACAGCCTAGAATGAAATTGTGGAAAATAGTGCTGTAACTATAAATTGCTCTTTTTGGGCCAATTTTTCTGGCAAAATTTGAATAAAATAATCTTGGAACTAAACTTTTCTAAAAGGACATGTCCTATCCATTTAAAGCTGAACCATTTTGCAGCATATTCCTTCACATTTTTGTTAAAAGGTTAACAAAATTGTTTAGACAGCTCTAGTGGCTGCACATCAATCTGCTCTAACCAGCTGATTAATGTGACTGATTTCTGCAACAAATTTCTCTAATCACTTCTTATTTACAAACTGTAGTGGTTTTGTTTAAAGCAGCTATGCTGAGTGTTCATCCATCTTAAAAGATCATTCCTTGGCTTCAGTAAGTTTAGGAAACACAAGTCTAATGAACCTCTCTGACAAACGGTGCCCATAAAAGAGGAGGTCATAGGCAAAGTCTCTGGCAGTGTTAATGCCTCTTGTCATCTTCTATGGATGAAGTGAAAAATTAAATTCTTCTTGAAACAAAGAGAAAGGAAATAATAGTGAGTGTAGGCAAATAAGAGAGAAACCAGTACTCTGAAGCCTTCAAGAAAGTGTACAAGAAGCCAGGAAACTGTGGATTTCCATTATCCAGACTATTAGCTGACAGCTGGTGATTTGAAATAATCTACAGCTTTTTTTTTTTTCTAGATTTATTTAGACATTTTAGACTTACTCTACTAGGAAATACAGAGCTTCCCTCTTTAGAAAGAAGGTAAAATGATCTAGTATTGCTTCAGATGTCTGCAGGCACAGAGCTGATGTCTCTGCTGTGATACATTGTGCTTCATTACAGAGTGCAAGTGCTGAGTCCTTCTATGTTTTTATTCTGTTGGTAAATATAATTCTAACTGGTATTACGCAAACTGCTCATGATGGTAAATACAAGAAATATTTAGCAGCTGTGTCCCTGTAGGGAATTCAGTTGGACAGATGTCTGCAGGTACTGGGATGCAGGAGTGTAAGTCTGTGCACTTCACAGACAAGTACAACCATGTTGAATTGTAGTATGGCAGAAGCGAGTCTTCCAGGGTTTCAAATGGTCAGACCCATTGTGCAGGGTGTCAGCAAGAGTTGTGGCATTCTAGGCAATGTGGATTTGGGAAAAAAGTCATAAATGGATATATTAATATTTCATTCCAAATTTTAGGACCACTGAGAATCTGTTGGTGACTTCAGCAGTCACCATGCTTTTTATTTTTAAAGCAGGTGTATTTTTCCTACAGCTGTATGAATTTTTTGTTTCCTTGTGTTACTGCATGCCTGGGAGGATATTCTACACATGGTTTCAGAATAAGGATAATTGCAGGTTTCCCTTTGTTCTCTGCAGTTTCTATTCTGATGACTTGGATATGATTGTACTTGAGTCCTGGCTAAGGAGAAGACGTGGTGTTTCCTAGTGGTCGTCTTGCTGTTTTCCTCCACGTATATTACAGATTCTGTCCAGTATCACCTTCGGTTTGACTTTTAACTTCTCTCACAAAAAGTTATCTAATATTTTTGGACTTCTGAAGAAAAGATATTTCTCATCTGTATGTACAGCTAAAGCTCTTCCCCAGTCTCTCATCATCTTATGATTCTCTGTATCTGCCGTGTTACTTTTTCTGGTTTTGGCATGTGCTCTCTTGTCCTGTTAGTACCATGTTAGACTGCTCCTACAAAAGGTTTTCCAATCATACCACCTTTAAATTGATCTTTTTATTTCTAGGTTTCCCTTTTCACTACTTTAAACAAAAATAAGTTTGTTGTTGGTTAGGTTCACTTAGGAGAAAACCATCAGGATATGCAGATCTCTTCCAAGTTCTAGATGATTTGTACAGAAAATTTGGGCTCTGGTGATCAGTATTCATCCAGTCCCTAGAGAAGGGCTGTAGGTGAGGTCAGCACATGGGAGGAAAGCTTAGGCTATGTTCCTACCGGGATCCATTCAAGAAAAGAGATATTTCTTAAGGGATGGTCTATGTTACTGTGTGGGTTGGTAGTCTGTAATACTGAGTGTGTCAGAGCAGTTGAATGCATCAAAAAATGGTTGGAAAAGATCTGAAGATGCTCAGGTTTGTGCCTAAGCTGACAAGACAATTGGTTGTGGTGAGTTAGAAACGGGCAAAGGGTTTCTGAAATATACCAGGTTTGTACTTAAATGCCAGGTTAATGGGATAGAGGAATCTAAAAATACCTGTGAAGACAAATGTTGTAGAAGACAATAGATGCATAGCAAAAATAATAATCTTGCTGGAAAAGTAGTACTGAGTTGCTGTGTTCAGGAAGAACAGAAAGAGAAGGTAGTGGGCTGTCCATGAGTATTAACAATGTGAAAGATTATTTGATAAACCACCTCAAAGCACACGAAAAGACACAGCAGGAGAGGAATAAAAGACTTTGTTCTAGTTTTAGCAGCTAATGAGGAAATCATAGAAGAGCTGAACGTGGGAAGTAACTTCCAATCAAATGATCAGGAATTGATTTAAGTAAAATGAAAGGAGTATTAAAAGTATGTCCTTAATTAAAAGTTGTCTTAGAAAGTTAGCAAACTTGTGTTTGTAAAGGTGCTAGCAAGACAAGTCAGCAGCGCTAGAGAACTCAGAGACCTGAACAGTGTAGAAATTGCGAATTTTTGCAAGTACTCCAGCAGTCTGCATTTTTTGTCCCAAGGAAGGAGAAAAAGTGGTCAGGAAAGGGTGAAAGTTAGAATTGCCAGAATTCAGGCTGAATGGAAACTAACAGGTAATGTTTAGACACAGAAAAAGGACATTGAGCCATATAAATAACTTCCAAACAGCAGGAGGGCTATTATGTAATGGTGCTGCTTGTGCAGGGCTTAAGCATAATTTAGGTGTGGCCTCAGTGTAACAAAACAAACCCTACTACACATCCTCCCAGAGAAACCCTTCTGGTGACCCTCAGGAGAGAAAGATCTGAATGTGGTGGAAAGGAAGCTTGAATAGAACAGCACTCCTGAATTGCATAGAAATAGCTAACCTTTACAGCTGCTCGCTAGGAAACTGAAGCATTTTAAACAAAACCTTCAACACCGACTGTCCACCTCTGAGCTCTTTGCTTTTGTGTCAGATACCTGGAACAGGGATAGTTTTGTGTTGTCATATCACTTGGTGATGTGCGTCTTGAGGATCGTTATATTAATTCAGGAAGCTTTAAAGTATGTAAACCTTAGAAAGACATTATGGAAGAGGGTGTGAAAAGAACTTTAAACGTGATGCCTTGTTAGGAAACTACTTGAAGTATTTATTTGTTTGGGGTTGTTATCTGACTAAACAGAGAAGGGAAGATGAGTTCAGCAGTTGTACTTTTTATGCTCTGGCAGAAGGCACTGTAAGTTTTGGGACTCTTGAGGGGAAAATGGATAGGAGGAAGTACAGAGTGAGAGTTCTGTATTGCTGAGACTGGAAGAAGGGGACTGAAAGGGAGCAGCTGGACTTGATACTCAGGAGAGAAGGAAATGTCACAAGTGCCTTTGAATTTGCTATTGTGAGTCTTGAAATCCCAGAGTTGGCATCAGTTGTAGGGAGAGGAGGAAGTTTTGTAGGGAAGATTTTTAATATTAGAGCAAGTTAATTTATGTTGGTGACAAAGTGTAAAACTTGACAATTTGGGAGGTAAAACAAAGCACGTGTACAAGTCCAAGGGAGATGGCTTAGCAGTGTCCAACAGCATGGTTTCTATCTAAGGCTCCTGTCCCTTACCACGGATTCCTGCCATCACTTTCTTTTCAGATCACCTCAGGCTGCTTTGGCAATCTTGAAATGGCATCTGAACCATCACTGTGGGGGTGAGTGCTAAAGTTATGAGCTAAAGAGATCACCCAAATGTGTTGAATTGAGAAGAAGAGCGTTCCAGTGGCAGAGCTTGCAGAAGTGCCCATTGGTACAGTGGGCTGCCCAGAAAAGAGAATAATCATGGACAGGAGAAATAGTGACTGATTTGAAATGTCAGTGAGGATGAGATGTCAGAGCAAGGATGATGATCAGCAGTATCAAAAGAACAAGAAGGGCCAAGCAGGAGGGGGATAGAAGAAAGTCCTTAAGATTTACCTGGGAAGGGGTCATGAATGCTGGTGAGAGAGAGCATTTTTATTCAAAGGGAAACAGTGGGAGCTGGGCTGGACAGGATCCAGTATAGAGCTGGAAGAGAGGAAGTGAGTGCATTTACTTCAGCCTTTGCTTGCAACAAGTTTATAGATAAGGGAGAGAAGGAAAGAAGTAACTGCTTGAATATGTAGGGCTGTTGTTTTGTGGAAAGTGGAAATAGGAAATAGAGGGAGAAGATAGAGGGGTAAGTGGGGACTGAGCTTGGCTGAAACAAATGTGCACTTGAGGGCAATAGAAAGGGTTTAAAGAATTGCAAATCAAGAATGGTAAATAGACTATAGGTTCTGTATCATGATATATTAGCAAAGTGGATTTTTGGAGTAGAAATTAGCAATGACCTGTGAGATAATTCAGTTGGAAAAAGGAGCAGCTTCATGTTTAATGAAAAAGTGGCCAAATGAACTGTTTCTTCAGTTAGTTGTACTTATTTGAAGAAGGAGCATGCTGCTGCTTTCCTTTTCCTCTTTCCACCCCCATGGCCGCGGCAGACAGTAGAACATGGTGCTGGTGTTATGGTGGCTGCTCTGAAGGTTGCTCGGCTCTGGAATGAAAGCAACACATCCAGACATCAGGGGCTGCACAACCTAATTGTCTGGCTCTGGTCCAGCTGCTGATTGACCCAATAAACTCTAATGGATCTGGATTCCAGCAGTCTGATTTGCTTCCTCTCCGTTATGTGCCTTTCGCAGTCCATGAAGAGCTGAAACCTGAGTGCTGGCTTTGACAAAGGGAGTGAGAGAGGGAGGAAGGAGGGGAAGAAAAGGCAGATAACAGCCGAATGTAATCAGTGTTTTATTACCATCCTCAGGAAGTGGGAATGGCTTTAAAAAAAAAAAAAAGTAAAAAAAAAAAACTAGTAGGTTGGAGCAAAGAAAGTTAATTATGGTGAGGTTATTTGACAGGAAATTACAAAATACAAACAGACAGAAGAAGCACATTTTAAAACAGGGTAGGAAATCTCAAGTTACTTCACTCTGTATATTCAAAACCCCCAAAGCAAAGGCTGAAAATAGCAGTTTAAACAAAAGCTATCTTATCTGATAAAGGCATTTTAAGCACAGAAGGAAATTTATATATTGGGTTGACAGTCTTAAAATAAACTGATTGTCTTGATAACACCATAGATTTAATTGTGGGAAAAAAAATGGGTTCGTTTGTATGACCTGCAGACACAGTAAATTCCCATGTAAATTCATTCCTTTTCTTTCTTTGTACATTTCTTGTTTCCTAAGCAGTGTTTATCAGTGTTTTCCAGAAATTGTAAAGGTAGATTTTTGCATGTAGGACAAAACTGATAAATATGAGCACATATTAATGACTTCCATGCACACCAGATATGCTTAATTTCCTATGCTACTGTATGGGAAGCATGTTAATGGTACTTCAGCAAGTACCATTCAGATTCAGAAAGATTTTGGCAGAAATACAGTATTTTAGAGTGAGGGTAGAATTTCCAGTACTAGTGATCAGAATTACTAGTTTATTCATTTCTTTGTTAGAATACTTGGAGTGTCTTTTCACTTTCTGTGCAGAAAGGAAATTATTGTGTTACCTCATCACCTTTTATCCTGAGTCTGTAGAGCATTTACAAGTGCAAAAAGAGAACTTGCTTGCTAGCATGGTTCTCTTGCAGCCCTGCTGTAGGTACCAAAGCTGCAAAGACCAGCAAGAAGGACCTTTCTGGTGCCTGGACTGTTGCTGAGTCTTTTGTTGTAAACAATGTTATCTTCAAAGAAAGGTGCTATGTTTTTGTGGTTTGTGTTTTTTTTATATTATTTTTTTAAAGCAAATGCTGCCCAATTGCCAGTATCCTCCTTGCCATTTTTTTTTTCCTTTGAAGTTTACTGCTGAGATTTTGAATAAACCTTGCATCCATATACATATGTGTCCTTTTAGGGAGAAAGGAGATGTATTACAGAGTTGATACAATTTGATTCGCTGGGAGAGAGGAAACAAGGAGAAGGGGAGGAAATAACTCAGTTGTGCAAATGATATATTAGATTATCTCTGTTCAGATCAAAGACTTAGAACACTGGGACAAATATCTTGGTTTTGACTGAAGGAGAAACAAGAAGCATTAAGAGTTTTCTAAGTTTACCTGCCTGACTACTGTGACTTGGAACTTCGTGTTCCTTTTTGTTCATCAGGCTGCATGTCTAACAGTGTATTACAGTGTGGCAGGCACATCTGCAACTTGGTGCCTCATCATACATGCTTAGTCCTGGGAAATATGTAAGTCTGAGGTTTTTTACCATTTCATTTGACTGCTGTGCCTCCCTATTGCTAACACTGTTGAGCCTTCATAATTGATGAACCCAGCAAAATAAAATCTGGTGGGAAGGAACTTCCTTACTGGGTGTTATATTGAAAGTTAGTGGAAGATAATGCTTCTCCTTGGTTGAGGTGCAACATGGCATCCTTGTGGCTGAGTGAGGTAAATCGCAGTTTCCATCTGTGCTCAACTCCTGTTTTGTAGGTGATCTAGGTAAGTCTGGATATCTCTTGGAGATCAGGGTGTTTAGAATTATCTGACCTCACAATGCTCAGAGAGTGTCACTGAGGTGTAGTGCAAAGATGAGTTCACATCACCTTGCATTGAGGAACATAAGACTACCAAGTCTCAGTAGTGTCCTTTTGTTGGAAAATCTTGCTAGGAGTGCTGTAAAACTGTCAAGATCTGATGGCTCCGTAAGGGTTTTTGAGCTGTTTCACAAAGAAGTATCAGTTGTCGATGGACCGTGAGGATTGGGTTGCAATATAAATATTCTCAACTTTGCTTGGTTTTGCACTCAAAATAAATAGAAGTGACACCAGTGTAGGAATTAAGTTTATCTTTTTCCTATTGATTTATGTCTTATTTAAATTACCTCCTACTTTAGCAGGATTTTGTAACTCAACTGGGAGGCTTCATGAGGGAAAGCTGTGGGAGGAAAGTAGCTTCCTTCTTAAAAAGAGGAAGGCATTGATGTCAATATGAATCACTAATCTAAACCAGCAAGTATTAAAAAAAAAAAAAAAAGGAAGAAGAAATTGAAAGCAAATAAAATAAGAAATAGATTTAAAATATCTTTCCAAAAAAGCGTGTATTGAGGCTATGGAAAAACTGGAAATAGAATCAATAATTCTTGGCCGACTCGATTTTTGGTGGTGGTGTGTGGGTTTTTTTGTTTTGGTTGTTTGGGTTCCCTGCCCCTCCCCCCCCCCCCCCTCAACCCTCTACAGTTACTCCCTGATAGAATTTTAAAATGTAGATGTGGTACTGTGGTAAAAGGATATCAATAAAATGTAATGTCCTATGGTCAGGTCCCCAGAGTGCTGTTGCCATTATTGAGAACTTGTGTTTTTCCTGTCTGTTTTTTCAGCAACGATCAATACAAAGTGACACAAGTGAC
Organism: Apus apus; assembly: GCF_020740795.1. Lineage (NCBI taxonomy): Eukaryota > Metazoa > Chordata > Aves > Apodiformes > Apodidae > Apus > Apus apus. The sequence goes on along the minus strand of NC_067283.1, from coordinate 62,270,505 downwards.
AGAAGATTTTTTTTTTTTAAAGTGTTATATAGCATGCTTCAAGATTAGCATCTCTGGAAAACCCCAAGATAATTTCACCTATTATGAACATGGAAAATTAAGTTCTGGAGATGTAAAGTTATAGCCCTATAAAAATCCTTAACACAGGCTAGTCCTGTGGCTAGGTAGCAAGCATGTCCTTTGCTGAGTATACCTTAATGCTAGATTTAACTTCTTCAGTAAAATGAAAAGAGGTAGCCAAAGTTAGGACATGCTACCATTTTGAAAGTTTGCTTGAACATGGATTTACTATTTTTGCCTTCATAATGATTATAAAGTTGACAGATTCATTTTTTTGAAAAAAACACTTTAATATTAAGCTGTAAATTGGGGACACTGTTTGGGAAAGTTGTTTGATTTTTTGAAAGGTGTGCACGTGAAGATCATCATGCCTACTGAGTGTAAATAAAGGCTGGGTCAAGAAAAACATTTAGTGTTGTCGTCTGGCTTGGCTATATGAGTTACTTAAGGAAGCCTGTGCCACCATGTGTCATTTACTGGTGACAGAACTGTGACTGTGCATAGGTGACTGACTTGAGATAAGAGCAAACTGATGAAAATGGAGGTAAGGACCCAGATCCCCCAGCAGTGTTATTCATATCTGATCCACTGAGAAGTGCTCTAACCAGGAAAGGTGCTCCTGTGAGGCTGAAAGACCTACCAGTTGGATTTTGGGACTTCTAGATCTGTTCAGTATTCTAAAATATGACTCATTTATTTAACTCCTGTCCCCACATACTTGGAACTCCACTGTGGGTAAAGTTTGAACTAATTAACCAGTAACAGATGTAAACCACATTCATATCCAAACCATATGTTACCCTTGTAGTTTATCTGTACTTGTTTCCTTTGAAAACAATGAAGGCTCAACGTATATTTTGTGTGTATATGGTTCTAGTTTTGCAACTTTTCATGGTTTCCAAATATAGCCAGCAGTGCAGTTTGTTTCAAGGTGTTTTGAATGGGGTACCTGGCACATTTCCAGCTATTTCTAATCAGTCACTGGCTGGCTTTTAAAAAAATAATTAAATTATTAAGTGAGTATTTTGCACAAGTACTTAATACAGCTTCATTCTAGGACTGGAGTCTCTGGAGACTGGGTGACATTTGTGATCTTTACCCTTGGAGAAGGATAATTCTGTGAAATCTTGTTGCAAAAAGCCAAGTTTGTTTTGAGCACTTCTGGTTTTAGGGAATAAGGGAATAAGAAGGTTGACAATAAAATGGATTTTTATTTTGAGGCTTCAGGAGACAGGGACAGCATAAACATAATTTTTAAAAATGCAAGATTTTCAGACCAATCTCATTCCTCTTTTGTTGATGTGGCCTTGAATATTCATGGTTTAGCAGTGTTACTACACGTTCACAATAACAAAAAGGTTCTTCCTCCATGGGCTGAGATAGTAGGGCTCCAGTCTTGCGACTTGGGACAGGACAGGGAGGTGTTTTTCTCTATTCTGGGATGATGACAATTTTATTTATTGTGCAAGGTAGGTAGAGTTCTAAAAGTCTCCTTTTTATTCGCTTTCCCACTTCATGTGAAAGCTCTGCAGTTTGGCCTGAGGGAATTAAGTTACAAAAGAAGGTATCAAATTTTGTAGCCCTTACTATAGTGTGTTGATGTTGCTCCTGAACCCAGCCTGAGGGAACCATTAAAGTGATCTAACAGCTGAAAAGGGTAAAGGGAAGAATAAAGTTTCTGTAGCTCTCTAAATCTCTAATAGCCATGAGACCTGTGCTCTGTATTAAAGTGCAGTTTCAGAATTACTGTATTCAAGCTTAGTAACACTTAAGATATATATTTACAGAATATTATCTAAGAGTTTTCCAAGTAGTTAATGAAAAATAATGATATATTACTTAGAATATTTTATCTGCCTGTAATGTTTGTCTCAGTAGAGAAATTGTTTTCTTATGGGTTAGTTTAAATGAAAAAGTAGAAAATAAATATTCCATTTTCCCCCCAAATATATGTATTTTAATTGAAGTAGAAACAAAGAAAAGATCCTTTTTTAATTCCTGCATTCTCTAGTTATCCCTCTAAACAGAAGCAGATCTGTGTTATATGGTGGCATAACATACATCATAGCCTAAACAGCACAGGCATATCAAACTCATACTGAAGAAAAAAAATAATAAAGTTTTAAATAGGATGAATGCTATTGTCAAGGTAAGACTACATTAGAAAATAAATTTTTTAATGCTGAATACTGGTCCATCATAGAACGATGAACTATCCTCAGTATTTTTTTTTTTTAAACAAATAAATTATTACCCCGGCATCCCAGATATTAGACATCTTTTAAGCAATCTACTGTGTGTATAAATCTTGTCACGCAGGTGGTCATAAAGTAACAGCAAATGCAGATTTCAGCACAAATGCAAACAGCTTTTATGTGACTTACGACTATCAAATAGTCATGCTGCAGCTTTTCTGTCTGGATGTACTAAACTGGTTGGTGTGTGCTAACATGCTTTTTGTCTGTGCTCCTGTTTGTTCCAGTTAAAGCTATCTACTGGTGATCCTTGTGTTACCAGCTTACACTCTGAGACTAGAACTGGTTCACCTTTCTCTTGTCTCACAGTCTTAAGCATAGGCTTTAGTCTTTGGTTTCTCAGTCTTACCATAAAACTCCCAACTTATTTTTGCTGCTTTAGTTTCCATATTGTTATTTTAGTGGAGCTAAGTCCTCAGACTTGGGTTTCTTCTGGAGTTTATTCACAAGTAATACATGTCAAATTTTACTGTGCTTCTGACACAATCAAGAGTGAAAAGCAAATAACACTTGCAATATCCCCATGGTCTGCTAACAAGCCTAAAGCTTGTAGAGAGGTCAGACTTGTGTGCTATATTAAAATCAGTCAGAGCTGAATTTTTTATATGTTTGTTTCCGCAAGCAATTACATATATTTTAATCTCCTTAAGCCCAAGCATCTCTTAGTTTAGTGTAATATATAATGAGGAAAAGCAGGGTAGAACATAATATATGAAGACACAGCTCTTATAAGTGATATGAATTATTAAGACTCCTACATGAGCCAAAGTCCTGAGCAGAAAGGACCATGTTGGTGTTTCTCTTCTATGCGGTCTCTTTTCCAGCAGGTCTGTGTTAGTGTAACCTGATAGCTGGCCTGTAAGCTCAACAGTGGCTAGCTTTTTAAACCTAACCTCTTTAAAACCAGTGACTGATAGAAATTGAAGCATTAGAGTCAAGCAAATGATATCAAATAAAGACCACCACACTGTATTATGTACCTCCCTGTTAAATTCCTTATGACCTTTTCTCCTAGTCAGTCTGCCTGCCCACAGGGCAAAACACCTCCTGCCAGACCTTGGTTCAGGCTTATCTCATACATACATCCACTGGTACTGTCAGCTATATGAGAAACAGTCCAGGTGCTTTCAAGAGTCTTCCTCAGACAGCCAGAAAAGCAAAGTAGCCTGTTCCTGGTGTGATAGAACCTTGGGAATGGGAAAGGAAGAGTGAGCTTTGCTGTACCACTGCTGCTAGTGATGAACCCTGTTTTGTTCAACAATCAGTATTGAAAGTCCTATGAAGACCAGAGCAGCATCTGAGTTTGCAACCAATGCAAAGAGATTACTGAATTAAGAGTGAAATTTTCCACACTGTCTGAAAAGTCATGAAGAAAAACTGGCATCAAGGAAAGAAACACTGCAAGTCTGAGTATATGACGAACCTGCTTGTCCTTACTGGACTAGATGATCTTTCGAGGTCCCTTCCAACCCCTGGGATTCTGTGATTCTGTCGAATTTGAGTTGTGTTTCAGCAACTGAATCAGATTTTTGAACATAGGGAAGAAGACATCTTCCAATAACATGTTCACAGTCTGTAAGAGACCTTTTGCAGAGTTGGGAACAGATTGTGAGTCACTTCTGAAAAATAATTAAATTTGGACTGTAAGAAGTAGCCTGTTTGGTTACAGCTGCTTAACAAAATGTGTGCTGCCCTGCATATGTTAAGGCTATATCCAGATGTATTTTTTGTGGAAATACTGTGGGTATTGCAGTGGAAGCAGAGACCACCTTATTCCTTTCAGAATTACTAAACTACAGGATTTTTTTCTGCTACAGCAGCTCTGTCTCCATGCCTGCCCTTTAGGAAAGCTTAACACACTTTGGAATAGTTTGCACTTGTAGTCAAGAAAGGTAAACCTTGTGTAAAGATGGCAATTCATTGAAAGGCTAAGTAGGACACCAGACGGTCTCCATGTACGTTTTTGTCAGGTTGAGACATGGGGGACAGGATCAAACTGTGGAACATGTTGTCATAACAGAAACTGTTAAAATATGTGCAACTAGTATGTAGCGGGTTTTACTTCTTTTTAAATGAGGTCAATGGATTTGGGTGAATTACATCTTACAAGGAAAGTTTAAAGGTGGTCCCCATTGCCTAAGGACACACAGTCCCAAGCCTTCTGTAGTCTCTGATGATCTCTTGATGCACTCCTGGCTCTGTGGTGAGGAGGGTCTTTTTTGTTAAGACCGAGGCAAAGGAAGCATTAATTACCTGAGCCTTTTCCTCATCCTTTTTCACTGTATTTCCCCCTTATCCAGTAATTATGGATGTTTGCTGGAATATGGCATTCTCTGAAAGCAGCATGGCACAAATCCTTATTGTTTTGTCTGAGTTATGCTGTTTACCTTCTTTTATACTTCTGCAATGTAACTGCTTGTTCTGAGAATTTCTTTCCATCCACTGTCAGCATATTTGTCTCATCACATCGTATGTGCAATATAATTTAAAAGCAAAATGTTTTAAGGTGATCAGGGGGTTATGATTGTACCCCTAGTTTTCTAGGGCGCTGCTCTGAGACCTGTGGATATCATCCATATGTGCTACTGAAGCTGACTTGAATGGTGTGACAATTGTAAGTATTTTGGAGAAACTTGTCCCTGCGAGCCTCCGTTTGCACACTTGGAATGAACAGATGCTTTAATACCCCCTGTCATGTCCCCCTTTCTGTAATGTGCATACAATGATATCATTTGCTTCATCGCACAAAGATGATGTGAAAATGAATCACTAATGTTTTTAACGCATTCAGATGTTGTTGTGATGAGCACTGTAGGAAAACCCAGAAGCAAATGAATAATTCATTGTTCAAATCAGGCTCTGAATTGTATGCAGTAAATAAGACATGAGACTTCACACTGAATAGTAAGACTAAGGCCAAAGAATTAATGATCACTTGTTCAGTTATCACTGTTCATTCAGAGTATAAAAAGGGTATGGGATCTTGTGGAAAGATTGTGGTTGTGTCCTAAGGGTCGGTATGTTAGTGTGTGATTGGAAAGGGTAATAAAGATAAAATAACCTATTTTATTTTCTTTTATTTTTTTCTTCCTCCCAGTGACCTTGAGTATTAGTTATGATGTGTGTTTTGGAGAAAGATAAGTGCATTAGGCTTCCTAAATTGCCTGATACTTAGTCTATAGGTCTCCCCTTACAATGATGTGATAGTATTTAGGAATCTTAACCTCTTCTTTAATTCTGTTTTCATAGTTTCCTGGCACTCACTGAATCCTATTCTGTAGTTGGTGCTTAAGCACCAGATGAAGGCTGTAACACCCTCTCTAATAATTGTGGAACAGTCTCTAGATACAGTTTTTTAGTTTGGATTTTATCTCTTGATACAAAATGATCTTAAGAGAAGCTAATGGAAAAGGAAAGTTAAACATTCTTCTGCATACCAGCTGCAAGAGAAGGGTTTGATTTTGATAGAATCACAAGTACTGGAATAGCTTCTGCCTGGGTTCAACCTTGTGACCTTCCTTCAGATGATAACTCTGTTTACATTTTGAGAATGAAAAAGAAAACTGAGGGACATGTTTGAAGCTGCACTACACAAAAATATGTCAATAATTCAGGCTGACTGATAGCTCCTCTGGTAACCAAAGTCACCTGAAATTTTTTCTAGTCCTAGAGCATAAGCCATCAATAATATGTAATTGTTTCCACTCTGCAGGTAGACTGATGTTTTTTCTTCCCAGGCATCCCTTCCCTACTTCCCTGACCGAATCTTTACAAATCAATTTATGTAATTTGATCAATTTAAAATACTGAATACACTGAGGTAATTATACCAATCTTCTTGCATTTCACTGCTTTCAGTGACTATAAAGCTATCGACAGTGTGGCATTAAAGATAAACCAGCATTTCCATGAAAACCATTGTGATTTATATTTTCATTTTTTAAAACTTGCAACTGTTTTTGAAGTAGCTTTTGCAGAATAGTGATTTATAGTTTAAAATTCAGGACTTTGTTATTTTCTCTTCACTACAACAGTGTTCAGTCCATTTATCAGTGTCTAAAGATGAGCTTTGTATTAAAAAACTACTAAGGTGCTGAGCTGTTGGTTTAATTTAGCAAGAGAATGTGTCAGCTTTGCTTTCTGTTTATTTCCAGTAAAAATCTTGTTCTGGATTTTAAGTGCATGTGTTCAACAAGATGAGGTTAGTCATTACAGTAGTGATATTTCAGTGGTCACTGACATAACATTGGGTGCTTCCGTATAGCTGTTCATCGAGGGACCATGAACAGTATCAAGGCACTTAGGGAGAACTCTGTAATTGGGATAAAGTCTCTTAGGGTCTATTTTTTTTCAGAAACACTGAAGTCTGACCATGCCATCATGTTTTTTTGGCCCCGTGTAACAGTCACCTCTGGGGACAGACTGAGCTTTATAGATTTTTCTTGAGAGTACTACACCTTATTAGTTTACTTGTATTCCCAAATAAGTTTGTAAATATATTCTACTTATTTAATTTTTCAGGTACCCTTTCAGGTGTAGATACTCTTTTAAGAATGTTGTGTGTATTTGTGTGAAATTCCTCAATCAGGAATCACTGTTGTTCAAGACCCCACAAAACTCACAAAAGCAGCTAAGTTTTTCTTTTGTGGCTCCTGTCCTGTTCTTCCCTTCTTTGGCTTCACAATTGAAGTGCAAAACCACTGAGCACAAACAAGTCCAAGAAACAGCCACAGTCCCTGGTGGTACAACACCACTTACTAAGTATGATAAATAGCAGTTATAGCACACCCGTGTTTAAAAACAAAACCAAATCATGTTTGAAAAGCAATTTGGTATTTGACACTTCTGGAACAATTTAACAAAATGCTGGTACTTCAGAGTATGAGGCAAATTTTGATGAAAAGCCTTGCTGAATAGCTGAGTGATTGGAAGCAAATACAGGATCCAATATAAAAGGATAAATCTGCATTTTAGGATTGTGGAAAAATGTGAACCTTAAGTACATTAGCAAGCTGAGAAATGTAATGAAACAGTGGAGACTTTCTTTCTTAGCTTCTGAAGCTGGCAATCAACAGTAAACTTGCTTTTTCTGTGTTGTTTTTTTTTGTTTGTTTGTTTGGGGTTTTTTTTGGTGGTTTCTTTGTGGGTTTTTTTATTGGTTTGTTTTTCCTTAGAGTATTTAATCCTTTCTATTCTATATCAAATAGAAACCTTTCAAATGGTGAACCAATTTTTTGCAATGGTGGGCCAAATTATTATGTCTGTAGATACATCCAAGGACTACTAAGTGTAGTTTCACTGACCTGCTACGGAAGAGGAGTTTTGGATGTAACTTACATTTGCTTCTGTCTCTGTCAGTGTTTATTTAGGGCCCCACTAAATTTTTATCTGAATTCATAGTGAATCCAATACTTACCCAATCTCACAGCCAAAGGTGTATTTCAAAAGTTGGAGTCAAATTTTGGAGGTATTAGAAACAACTTAGTATGAGATCTGAAACTCAGAGGCAGAAGGTAGTGAATTTAGGTACCTGAAGTAGTGCCTGCACCTTTATCTTCTGGTGCCAGATCAGGGCCTGGGTTAGAAACTACTGAGTTTGTTCTTTGCATTTTTTACCCAGGGATATCAAAGCATATTATAACTAATGAATTAATCTTGGCCACAAAGTGAAAGATGTGTGTAAGTTACTATGTGCTTATTTTAGGCCTGCATGAACGGAAACATAAATCAACTTGGCATACACTGCATGGAGAAGTAGTGTCAGGAACAGAAACCAGAGGTCTCTTTCTCCTCTTGCTTGGCTGACCCAAGTGTAAGAAAGCTCATTCATGCATGCAGAATTCTGCCTGCTGTCAAAAGTACTTTTGCACTCTGTCTTTAGCCTACTTCCCAAAGAAAACAAGACTTTTGCCTTTCACCTCCCACCTCCCCTGCCTCATGCCTTCACTCAATAACCTTTAATTGTCTTGACCAGTTATAGGAGGGTTGGGCAGGGCTGGAAGTGGAAGCACTAAAAATGTTATGAAGTAAGAGACTGGCTAGGGGAGGAAGGTAAAGTAATCCTTTCAGAGAGTCACATGAGCCTACCGTGTCTCTACTCTGTTTAGCCTGAGAGCTTGGATTAACTTCTTGAACCCTGGCTCAGGACTTGGCATAGCAGGACCTGTCTCTGTGCCCACCAGGGGTTAGCTGGTGGGGCAAAGATGTGAGGAACAGTTTTGAAATGAGATAAAGGTGACTGGGAATTATAATTGGTTACAAATTAGAAATAAACTTAAGTTTTACTACTGACACTTTTTCCAGGAGACCTTGGAGCTATTTTTTCTGTCTGTAATAATACATTTAGCCTATTTGGTGGTGTATTGTTGTAATTTTCATCAACTCAGCAATTAAAGGAAACCAATTTTATTTCCTACTAGAAACTAGAGTTGATAAAAGCAGAAACTTATTTAAAATATTGAAGCCTAAACCCCTTTAAGGGAGTGTTTCTTTAAATAAATAACTAACAGCATCTCAAACTCCCAAGAGTTGGTTGTTGGTTGTTTTTTTTTTTAATCTTCTAAGTAAGTGTCCTTTGCAGTTATGTCTTTCATCTCATGGGAACTGCCTGCTCCTTGCTTTAATCCCAAAACATTATCAAAGTCAGTGGGGAAGAAAAAAAAAATAAAAATCTGCAACCTCCAAAATAAAAGCTCAGTATATTGTGATTGAGCTGGGTAAACTCCTGTTCTGGTACTTTTACATTTTGTATAAAGAAAGATAAAATCTTAGAAGAAAAGGATTTTTAGGGCTGGACATTTTAACTGCATTTGTATATGGATCTAGAATTCTTGTTCTTTTCAGCAAGAATCACACATGGTATGTGTGAGGAACATGTGGGGTGATGTCTAATTTTGCCCTTCACAGGAATACAACATTGTACTCTTTGGTGTAGAAGGAAATCAGAAGTGCCTATCAGAAGCATTTCCCAGTCTATTTGGAAAAGAAAAAAACAGACTTGTCTCCCTTCCATTCCTCAGGAAAATCTGCTAACTTCTTTGGTCTGAGTGAGCTCTCAAGGTCGTCAAAGTAATTTTTTGCAGGCTGTGTCCTTAGTATTCTTATAGATAATAGCATCAAGTCCATTATCTCCTACTACTCAATTTTCTTTTTGGCTTCCTGCAATTTACATCCCATTGTCCACTAATATTTTCTGCGTTCTTTTAAAGTAAATCAAATAACACTTCCCATGTTGGCTCTGGACTTAATAAAAATCAGACAGGCAGCATTTGGGACTCTTAAAATAACACGTTTTAATACAAAGATGTGAGATATCTTTTGAAATCTGTGGTGGATGTTTGTTTCCTGCTGGGCTTAATTTAGGAATCTAGTGCTAGCATTAAACCGAGGGGAAAAATGTTTGCTCTTTCATCTGTGTGCCACATCCCATCCAAAATCACAAACAGCTCCTTTAAATTTCTGATCTTTGTCCCCTGCTGGATGTGCATAGTACACACGCCTGTCTGATATACGAGACAGCCAGAGCCTTTAAAAAAAAAAAAAAAAAAGTAAAAATTGGTAAGCCCTGCTTGTGCTTCTTCTCTTAGGTCTCATAATCATCTGTAGTTTGGGACAATGGCAAGTGTCTGAATCTATTTTGATGTAATAAAGATGCAGCTCTTCTTTTTTTCTGAAGAAACCTCTTTCTTAACAAATAAAAATTCCTGATTTTATTGGTAAAGCAAAAGACAGGTAAAAATGCTTATGGAATAATTACCTTCCCCATAGCAGGGGACTGTTTCCCTTATTTTTATACTGCTTTTGAATACAGAAATAAATATCTTCAGACATATCACCTTCAAATTACAAAATTTACTAAGGTCAAACCCAAATGTGAATTTCAGTCTTTAGCACCTGGCCGTGTAGCTTTCATAAACTGTAACATGTAACATGTGAAAGGTTGTTATTGTTTTTTTGCACCCTGGGATAAAACTATGTGGCTTCAGACATTTAACTGCTTGGATCACATCAAACAGCTGGGCTCAGAGTTTAAAGAAAGTTTTTGTTTGATAGAAGTTCGTCTTTGAAAAATAGTTTTGGGCCCATTGTGCTATAATAGAGATTACACATAAAAAGCATTTTTTAAAGGAATATTATTAAATTGTAAAATTTAACAGCGAAAAGAGAGTCATTATTGGTCCTGTAATCTCAGTTGGTAACTTGTATGTAGGAATTATGATACAGATTTTAATTATAAGCTTGCATCTTTTTTCTTTGTAGTTTCTCTGCCTCATTTACATAAATATGCCTTCTCACCTCTCCTTGCCTTCAGACAGAAAGCATTCTTCAAACTGACGAGCTATTTGATGTTTTGTTTTCTCTTTATGCAGTATATGAGCAAGTTGCACTAACTGTATGCTGTTCCAGCCCTGATATGAGAGCAAAATAATACATTTTTTTCCTGCAATTCTCTTTGGTATTTCACTAATTGAGGAGTGGAGAGATCCTGTATAACCTTGCAGTGGCTTTTTAGTTGCAATTGCAAGGGAAGCCCTGGCAGCATAAACCTAGGAAATTAATGTATTGAAATTTTAGTTATTTTTATAAGGTGCATGTGCACAGATTTTATTTTCTACCAGGTAGAGGGAACTGGGAAAATTCTAACTTAAAAAAAAGCAAGAAGAAAAAAGCAAGTGTGTCCACAACTGACAGACCTTTCGTTGGCTTGTTGCCAGTTCCTGAACCAGAGCAAGTACATTCTAAAGCTTCCCAAAGGAAAGGCCACCAAGATTTTACAGTGTGTATTCCTCTATTAATTTGTGTGTGAAAACTGAAGTTTGTATTTATAGGAAAGCCCAAACAACTTAGTTTTGCTAGAAACTGGGTCTTAGTAACCAAAAAAAAATAATCTTGCCCACTTGATAATTTAAGATGCTTTTAAGATAAAATTACTGGTTTGGTACAAGGCTGAGAAAGTATATTAAAACTTTGATTTTCTTCAAAAAGGCATGTTTTTAGCATGTTCATGCTGCATGTAGTGGACAATAATCAGCTATGTGCTCTCCTGGTAAGAGTATGCTGGCCACAAACATCAGGTATGGCAGGATGGGATAGAAGGAATGAGGCTGTGCTGGTGAAAGCTGGTTTGGGTTGTACCGAGTCCTGAGCTCTCCATACTGGTGGAAGGATTTACAGATACGCCTTGAGTCTGACCTGTCTTCTGTATTTCACATTCCTGTGCGTTTCTTACATAATTACACTTTTCTTTATTATGGTGTTCAGTAAGAGAAGCAAAATTATTCTGAAGCAGTGTGAGAGTTCATTTTTCAGATGAGATTGTTTTCAGTCGTCTTCAAAACTAGCCTTGTCAACAGGGATTTCAGGATTTTTCAGAGCACTTCTCAAAGACCTAAACTTTGTCTAACACTTAAGATCAGAAGAAGAAATGAACAAGTATTTCTTCTTGAGCTTTATCTTTATTCCAAAGCCTTGGTATCAACCTTAAGCAAAGTGATTAAGCTTGAAAGAAACAGATACATCTCAGCCTCTGTTAGAAGGTACTACAGCCAAGCATCTTCCCACCTGGCACACTTAATAAAAAGTTGTTTTAATGATAGTGTACTTCAAAAAATCCACTCGGCCTCCTTTATTTTTCCCCCATCCTGGGCATGTGTGATTACATGGCTGAGAGGTGACAGTATGTCCCATCTGCGAGAGGAAGGGTTGACTTTTTGTGATCTCTTTAGTAAACTAAAGGAAAATAATGGAGAGAGAGAGAGTTCAGTTGTAAATGCACAAAGATACAGGAGAAGAATATTCAGTTACGATCTTAGTGATGTGAGACTTTATCTGCAAAACCGTTTGCTGGTCTCATTTTGGTACACTACGTCCATTGCTCATGCGAAGCTGTGATTTCTCACATCCATACTAAATTTCATTTAGGCAACATTTCAGTCACTTGGGAGTTGAGGTGGAAAGGTAAGCATCATGGGAGGGCTATGCAAGAACCAGCTCTCTTTTGTATCATAGCAGTAAGTTGTCACAAGCTTACAGTGTCCTGATGATGAGTTGTCATTAGAATATTACCTCCAATAGGGTCTGTATTTGGTCGTTGCTATGATAATGCCTGAAAATTGTGCCAAAATTGTGCACAGCACAACTCAAAACGTAGAATCATACAATGGTTTGAGTTGGAAGGAACCTCCAGGATCATTTAGTTGCAACTCCTCTGCATGGGCAGGGGCACCTCCCACTAGACCAGGCTGCTCAAAGCCCCATCCAATCTGGCCTTGAACACTTCCAGGGAATGGACATCCACAACTTCCCTGGGCAACCTGTTCTAGTGTCTCACCACCCTCACAGTGAAGAATTTCCTTCTTATGTCTAACCTAAATCTCCCCTCTTCCGGTTCTGATCTGTTCCCCCTTGTCCTATCACTACAAGCCCTTGTAGAAAGCCCCTCCCCAGCTTTCCTGTAGCCCTTTCAGGTACTGAAGGGATGCTGCGAGGTCTCCCTAGAGCCTTCTCTTCTCCAGGCTGAACAGCCCCAACTCTCTCAGCCTGTCTTCATAGGAGAGGTGCTCCAGGCCTTTGATCATCTTTGTGGCCTTCCTCTTGACCCACTTCAACATGCGAACAAACTTTTTATTTACAAAAAATACAAACTAATTTATCATAAAACAACCAACCCCCCAACGTTCTATTATTGTATTATTCTATATATATAAAAAACTTATTTCTTTAATTAAAAAAGTCCTTTTTATTGTTTTTATAGGAAGATAAATGAAAAGAAAAATTTCTGGGGTGTAAAACTTTCAGAACTGATAAGCTGATTTAAGACTTTTAGGGCTGATGTTTTATACCAAGTTTGGTCATTGAAGGTTGCTTCACTGACTTCCAGTGAGACAAATGTTTCTGAACTGGGTTCTGAAGGACGAACCTAAAGGCTAAAATGTTTTGGGAATTTTGAAGACACTATCTTCAATCTTCATGTGCTGTAATGGGACCAAATATTAGGCAATGGGAACAAAGGAATATAGTCTTGCCTGTGTGTATTCCTACTTTTGTTTCAGTTGGGGATAAGAAGCATGAATCTGAAGTGTGGGGAAATCATGAGGCTTTTATAAGCATTGCGGATGTCTTGACATGAAATGGCCTTATCTTCACATTTTTCTTTTATCTGGAGAATTATCACAGTATGTAATGTGAATTATATATGGAAATATTGTGTAATTTAACTTCAGCATCACATATGTAGGTGAAAACGTGGGTGTCTGCATGGCTCTAGTAGTTATTTTTATTGTAGTGTTTCCTACACTTAGAAGGGGAAATGTGCTGGCAAATTTAGCTCCTGTAAATGAAAAAAAATTAGTTTTTAATGAGTGCTGTCTAGAATTCTGTCCTAACCAGACATTTTTTTGTTTTATTGCACATTTTCTTAACCTAAAAGAAAACCTACCATTAATTCTTAGCTTCAGTTTCTCAAATGGTTGTGGTTTTGTCCTAGTAAGTTAATTTTCTCTTTTGTGCACTGGCAGTTGTTATGACATACCTTGTCTGTTCCAGGACCTCACTGCTTATTGCTTTGATGTGTCTTATAAAGTCCAAAGAGAGAACACTCTTGATTCTGATATAATAATATATACAGGAAAATATTACAAAAATGAAACTGGAAATGGTTATGGTTCTGTATTTATTGTAGTACTTATGTAAGACTTTGGGATATTGTGCTGACATTTCAGATAGTTCAGTTTCTCCTCATCACTGGTATTCTTAAGATTGTTTCTGTAGACAGCAGGCCAGCAAACAGGACATGCCACCAAGATTTTTATGTAATCTATGTAGCAGGAATATTCTGGATTAGGTCTCTACAGAAAAGGTGTTTGGCTTTCAGCTCTGTGCTATCTTGAAACATGCAATTACAGCTCATGTTCACCTTTTGTCTATGATTAAATACTCGAAGTTTCAATGTTCATGTCCACAAGCTGTCCGTGTAGGACTGTCTGATAATTAATGGCTGGCCAGGTGTAGGTTTGTGTGTGGTTGCTATCCAGATTGATAGAAATAAGGGAAGAGGCTCATAGTAAAGAATTAGCACTTGTGCAGCAGGGCAAAATAAATAATCCTGAATCGTACTGTGCCAGAGGTTACTGACTAAGCCCCTCAGGAGCGATGCCTGCTTTGAGATAATGTATTTCATATTTTACCTGTGAATGTGTTTAAGTGTGTATAAATTATGTATAACTTTTCAGGTGGATAAAGTCCCATAGATTCCAATAAAATTGCTGGTAACTTATATAAATTGGTAACTTTTTTCTTTCAACTGACTCCAGATAAAAAGCTAGTGCATCTTGACTGCTGAACTGCTGCTTCTACTCTGGTGAGCTAAAGAAAAGACTCTGCTTATTTAGGGTGATTGAGTACAATTGTCCTAACTACCCCTTAACTCGGTTCAGCTGCTTCCATTATTTTCTATCTTAATGTTCTCTTATATTTGCCTTCAGGCAGCAGGAAAAAAGTATGTTCAAAAAACCATTAAGTTATTAATTAATAACTACTTGCATCCTTTTGTTTTTGGCATATTTTTGTCCATTAAAAATAAATTCTGATTTTTTTTCTTAAATTTTTATTGCTAAATATAATTTGCAGGAAAGTTTTGTAGAAATCCAAATTCATGGCCCAATTTGTGGTATTTCATGCTAAAAATTCCAGATGCTTTGGGTAGGATGTGCTACTAGAAGTAGCAATGCCTGTGATGGATTTGGTATATGCTTTCTAGGATGTAGCATTAAACAAATCAAAGTAATTCTGAGGTGTGCAGAATTACTGTTGTGAGCAAAGAAATCAAATATGTTGATTTTGGGGCAGCTTTTAATCCTGTACATTGTTTGCCTGGTCCTTCTCAAGTTTCTGCTTTGAAAATTCAGAGGTTGCATATTTTGACTGAGTATTTTACATCTGCTTAAATAAGGTTCAATGGATGCTTGTCTTTCATTGATGTAGACTTACCTTGTCTTGATTTCCAAAGCATCTTTCATTCTTTGTGGTTTTTTTTTCCCTTTTCAATGGAAAAATAAGTTGTTTTTTTTTTAAAAAAAGATAAAAGGTTGATTGCCATAAAACAACAAATATAAAGAACTAATTAAAAATTAATTGATGATTTTTTTTTTACCTACCTGTATAAATATTATTTTTTTATAAGTACTATATAAATATAAAGTGAGCGAATTTGGCTATAACATATTTTTCAATGGATATGAGAAAATCTTCAGGTTCAGTGTCATTAAACAATTTCCTTAAATGAGGTTCGGAATGGTTGTTTATAAATATGCAGATGTATTTAAGCCCCATAACTGTCAAACATGTGCATATTAATGAAGTGTTACTGTAGAAGGCAATGGATAGTCAACCAAAACTATGGGGACGGGATTTATCCTGATGATCTCAAGGAAACTGCACTGCAATGTAAATAGAAGGTACGGCTCATATTGACTGGCAGGGATGTTGTTCATTATCAACACTTATTTTCTTGTGTTCTTTCAGATACACCGTAAAACTAAGTTCCTGCTGTCTCCAACCCTTCTGTTTTTTCAACAAAATAAAATCAATTTTGAGGGTAGAAATGAATACCCTTTTTTCTCAGAGAGACAGCAGAACTCATGTGAGAATAATTATGTCTAATTCATCTCTTTTAATGACATCAGCTGAGCGATTCTTGGATTCAAAGTCCCAGATGAGTTCCTAAACTTTTTAACTCTAAGCTTCTAGGGTGATGTAGTGTGACTTTTAAATTTTTGTTTTCATTGGATCAAAGAAATTACAGCAGTATTAATTAACTGCGTGTATTTCTGTTTGCATAGCCTGCTAAAAGAAATGCGTGTATTTAATAGCATCCATTTGCTGGGTGAGATAAGGAAAGGAAGGAAAGCTCCTCCTACAGGAGGGGTTGTCTACAGGGCTGACAAAAGCTTCTGGAAGTTGGTCATCCATGTATGTATACTATAGAAGATTTTTCTATTGGATCTAATCTGATAATCCTAACATGAGCTTTCCTAATGGGCTGGATTCCAGATGGATTACTTGGTGTCACTGTTTGTTTATCTTGTGCATATTCTGTGCGCATGAACTTTGTTTTTGTTTTGTTTTCTCTATTTTGTACAAAAATTACAAATGTATAGTTGGGAATGTGGAGGGAATGGCATGTTTCTGCATTGTTTTTTCTGTGCTGTTGTAATAGCAGCCGTAGCTTCCCTTTGTGTGAAGGAGTGCTGGTGCCCTGTTTGCATGATTAAAAGCTGCACTCCTGCTGTCAGGGCAGGCCAGCCATCCCATCTACCTGTTCTCCACTATCAAATAGAAAATATGTAAAGATAGCAGGCATCCAGGACCAATTTAGTTCTTGCCTTAATCTTTTATCTGTATTGAGGCTGCAAGTTTTGAGTGATGTGCTCTTTGAGTTATTTGTCCAACAGAAACATTGATTTCATCCTTGAAAAGTCCCACTTAATAAGTAGTGCAAGTGACAGATGTGTTTTAAAACTGTATCTGGGAAAGGCAGGGAGAAGAAATGGATGTTGAATGCAAGAAGTGTGCTCGGAGTGGAACATACCCATCTCTTGCTTCAGACAAATGTATGTGAGGAAAAACTGCAGGAAACTGTAGCACAGAAGACCTAAATGCAGAGGTCTGGGTCAGCTCTGCTTGCTGAAGTTACAGCGGATGGTTTGTTGCAACAAAAGGCATAGTTGCAGACCATTAAGCTGTTTTTTCATTTAGCAAGCATGGTTCTCATAGCAATACAGATGCATCAGCATGGGGTTTTTGGGTGCTTCTAACCCAGGTATTCCGGCTTTCCCAGAACCTTGGGCTGTAAGGGAAGGCTACTCTGCCAGATCTGTCATGCGTGTAGCTGACGTCAAGATAGTGTTAATATCATACTGTTATTTGCTTGGTTATGTAGTTGCTAATCCAGGCAAGAGGTGTGAATGTAACAAAGTATTTCTACAGGTGCTTTTGAGGGAGTGCCCTGACAGCAGGGAATCAAGTGGATGCTGAATTCTCTCTATGAGAAGGGGTAACCAGTGCAAAGACAAAGTCAGGACTTGGTAGCCTGCTTTTGGCTTGGAGACTTAAAGCAAATTAGTATGGCATGATAACTCGGGGGATTATTAGTCCAGTTTTCTGCTCAAGGCAGAGACAATTTATGGGATCAGGCCAGTTTACTCAGGGCTTTATCCAGTTAGGTCCTGAGAACCTGCATGGATGGAGATGGCACCATGTATCTAAGCCCATGTTACACTGTTTGTTTGCTCCCATGGGGAGCATGCTGCTGGCTCGTGCTCAACTCACTGACCACCAGAATCCCTAGGACATTTTCCACACACATGCTCCACAGCCAGTTTGTTCCCTGTATCACTGGAAAGGCTCCCTCTGAACTCAGTCATCCACCCAGTGATTTACTGATAAAGATGTCCACTGATTCAAACCATAATGTTCCAATTTGGATGCAAACGTATTGTGGGAGACAGTGTTCAAAGACTTACTAAAACTGAGGTAAATTATGTCTGCTGCTCTGCCTTTCTCCTCAGATCCAGTCATTTAATCACTGAGCAGTCAGGTTGGTCAGACGTGATTTATGCTTGGTCTGACTGTTCCCAACCAGCTTCTCCAGGTGCTCAGAGATATGCTTCAAGTGGATGCCCTTTGTGTGCTTCCCACAAAGTGAAGTGAGGCTGACCAACCAGCAACTCCCTCTGTTGCCCTTTTGGCTTTTTCTGGAGGTGGGTGCAATAGTTGCCTTTCTCCAAGTGTGAGACATTTTTGCTGATCTCTATTACTTTTCAAAGACAAGAGAGAGTGGGTGCACTATGGCAGCAACCGCTTCTCTCAGCACTTGTGGATGCAGCTCATCTCTGTCTTCATCACAGTCAAATTGCTTCTGTGCCAAAATGATGACAATTTCTGTCACACTGAGGTAGAGCAGAATTCAACTGCTTGTTTGAGTGCTATCAAGAAAAAAAAAAAAGTCCTTGGTTTCCTCTTAGTTTCCTTTTCCTTGCCGTGCTGTAGGGGAGGGGAACCTCTGGGCCAATCACATACTAAGGTGGTATTGATCTTCTGGTTTGTTCAGAAATAAGACAGAGTTGTGCAAAGCAGCTGCCACACACAGGGGAGAGAGCACCCTGATGTTTTGCTGAGGATGAGAAATGTTAGAGGAAGGTGTGCCCCCTTCTACTTCTTCTTTTTTTTTTTTTTTTTAATGTACTGTTTGTTAATGACAAAAAAGTCCTAGTTCTCTGTCTGCTTTTTGGAGGCAGTGTGCCTGTACGCTGGCTCTGGGTCAGGAGCTGGGTTCCAAGAGGAGCAGGCTGTGCTTGCCTACTGGCTGCCGGCAGCCCCTCTGATCCTGTTTCTTTGGGAACAAGTGTTGGATCAGCAAATGGGATGTATGTGAGAATAATAACATGCAAATATTGATTTACTGGATACCCGAGCTGCTTCTGTGGTTGCAAGCTGTTTGCCTTCAGCTGCATGCCTTACGTTGGACCTGAGGCTCTTGTGCTGCCTTCTTATGCTTATTGTTTGCAGAGGACTAAGGAGTGCTTTAACACATGACCTGTGAAGCACACCCATGGAGCGCTACTATGGGAGATGCTGGTCAACCAGAGCTTAGTCCAACCTTTTCCCTCCACTACCAACTGTGTGTTGCTTTTGTGATCTCTTTGCAATCTCAGGACAAGGACTGCTGTTGTGTCTGGCATCTGGTGAGAAGGAGAAAACAGAAAGCTGCTGCAGAACTGAGGAGCGGGTTATTTTGTAATTTTCCTCTCCCTATCCCTTTCTTTCTCCCTCTCTTAAAAAAAAATAAATCCTATCCCTTCATAATTGCTGCTGTACAAAAGGTGGGATTCAGCCTGTCTCAGTTTGGGCAAAAAAAAGTGAAAAAACCCACTATGACAGCAAAATTGTGTTCTGTGTAATTTTAGATGTCAGATTGAAAATCTGCTGATTAGGGATCGTTTTCTAGCATAAGTTCAGGTCTACAATTAGAGTGGCAATTGTGCTTTAAAAAACTGACTTTACTGTCCTGTAAGTGTAGATTTAACTCTTATTACTATCTAGATAACACCAGACTTGTTGGGTTTGTTCTTACTGTATGAGATGCTAAGCAACCACTAGATTCTTTATCATTGACCTCTTACTAGATGGACTTTTTTTAAACCTAGGCAACATTTGTTTATATATCCCTAAGTACTTTTGCATTTTGTGGTTTAGTTACATTATGAATAAAAAAGAATTTTATTTCCAGGGGAAAAAGTTAAAACAGGGTTGGGACCTGACAAATGGAACCTAATGTTACGCCTATCAAAGAGTGGTAGGATGAAACTCCCGGTGTGCCTGACAGTGATGAATTGCCCTCACTGTCCTATTAGGAAGCTTTTCCATGGCTCAGTGAGCTCCCAAGAACTATGTATGTTTGCATAAACATTCCTTCTGCCCTTCCCTCCCTTTCCTTTTTTTATTTGTGTCTTATTAATTGCTATCTGGATTCTAAGGCTGTTAAATACATCTCAGCAAACCACGATTCTATGCCAGTGCAGCTTTTGGCTTCTTCAATCTGGCCAGCTTCAAATTGTCCCTCTTGTCCATACGTGCAGTCTGCTACTGATGTGTGGGAAAGCCTCAGTGATACAACCTGTCCTTGTGAGCCCAACACAGGGACAGCAAGTGTCATGGACTTTGGACTTTGGTCTGTTTCCACAAGCTGGAAGAGTTGCTTCCACAGTCTGGGATCCCTCTATGGCTTGGTACCTTCTTCTGTTGCCTTCCAGCTTCTGCAACACTGTTTTATTGCAGTATGCTACTGAAATTACTCTTGCTGGCAGAACTTGTTGCCCATGTTTATTTTAAGGTTCCTGGGTGCTACCAAAACAGCCTTCAGGCAGTTGCTGTACTAAAAATCTCCTTGTAAATATCAGAGATCTTGTCTCTTGGAGGAATTCTTCAGTTTCAAAAAGTAAATGCAGACTCCAGTGTAAACTTTTCTAGAAAATTAGGTTCTGACTTATTTCTACATTTACCAACCCAAATCCTCTTCAAAGTAGAGATAATAGCCAGAACATAAGTTCTGCAGTTGGAGCATATTGTCATTGTAAGCAGCAAAGAATGTCTTAGTTTTAATTTATGTCGTTTGGAAAAAAAAACCAAACTGGCCTTGGCTTTCTTACTTCTTGTTGTGAATTATAATCATGTTCCCATACTAAACAATGATGGCTTCAGTTGTCTGCTTTACTTTAAAACCTGCTGTGTGTCAAAACTAAAGGGATCCTTTTTCCCCTCAGCACGCAAATATTTCCTGGCAATTTTGGGCAGCACACAAACTCATTGAAAGCCATAAATTAGTTCTTAACCAATGTTTATACAATAGTTCAATACAAATTATGTTTACACAATAGCATAATGCAAAACTCTGCTATTTTCACATCAACAAATGTTTATATGCTGTGGAAACCACAGGGTTTGTGGCAGGAGGAAGATGCCTTGGAGAAGCATCCAGTGTTAGCTGTCCATTGGTTATTGGGATGGTACAGAAACCTTGGGGTGAGATTGGCTTCATTTGTTGGCTCCAGGAGGCACAAGCTGCTGAGTTTTTTTTAAGGAACACTTCTCAGTTGCATTCTTGCCATTGGGTGGCCATTCTCCACCATAAGCACCTTGTTCTTGCTAGTCATTCCTTCAGGCTTAGCGTGCTGGTGTTAGGTGAAGGGAGCAAATGCATCTGCAGACCGTGAGCACAGCATGCCATGCTGCCAGTGGCCAGCAAACATGCTCAAGTCAGCCCTTATTTGGCAGAAAGCTTACCAAGCTAGTACTAGGCTCCTCAGGAGACAAGTTGCATCTTTCTTAACAGCTGAAACAATGAGATACACCAAGGGCTGCTTTCCTGGATTGAGTGAATGTGCTCATGCCCCGACTCCCTTGCAGGCTCCAGACATACTTAGTACTTAAGACATGTCTCCTGCTTTGCTTATCCTGAGCCTCTTGGAATCTGTATGTCTGTGACTCATGGGGCACTGAGCCTGGGCTAATCAGCTATGTTGACAGACAGGGCATATTTTGTCAGGCTTAATGCCACCTTAATGTGGTTGTGCAGTTTCAAGAATACTTTGTGTGGTTATGTCCATAATCAGAGAAGCTTAAAGTGACTCTGAGTTTGTCTCTGTCCAGTTCAGACTGTGTGACTTGTAAAGAGACCATGAAGCAATATCCCTTTCTTTTTCCTCTGTGCCCCAAAGGCCAATCCAGGACAAGGAGGTTTTGAAGGCACACAAGTAGACCCAAATTAAGCACCGGGAAAGAAAGAGGAAAGTAAGAAACAGAAATAGCAATGGAAATCTGTCGGGTACAGAGAAAGCACTTTTTACATACTCTATTTCTTATAACATTTAGCATACATTTAGGTACAATGGCAAAAAGAGCCTTTCTGACTTGAAGAGGTGTTGTGTTTGAATTTGCAGTATGCTCCTACTGGGAGATTATATTCTCCATTTCAGCTATTGCAAACTGGAATTGTTTTGCAGGAACCATTTTCTTTCAGACAAGTGTTTTTTAAACTCTGAAACATCTTACTGCTTGTTTTCACCTAGGTTCATGTATCAAAAAAGAAAAAGCAGGAGAAAAGAGAGAAAAAAAAAAAAAAGAAAAAGAAAAAGGCAGTGTGAGCATGCTGCAGGTGTGCTGCAGGGTTGCCTGAATGACAGTCATCCCTGTTTGGCTGACTGCTTTCTGAGAGCATATTGAACACATGCTCTGGTGCTGTTCAAAGGCCCTGTGAGAGGCAGGAGCTGAAGTGGGTGGCCAAAGTGCTGGAACTGAACAGCTGCTTTAAACCTGCTGAACTTTTTTTTATTATTATTATTATTTTTATTTATTTTGCATGCCATCTGGAACAACGATGGTGCCACAGTTTACAGAAGTTGTAGCTGAGGCTCAAATAGTGTGTAAGTGTGGGATGTTATTAAGTGATTATCAGATTTTAAAGGCATCTCTGAGTGGCTTAAATACATGCTCTTAGGTTAGAGAGGTTGTAATTGAAACATGTTGCCAGGTTTTCTTTCCTTGCAATGTGTTTATCTAACTTATATTTGGATCTCCCATTAAGTCCTTAGCCACATGCCAGTATCATGCTGGAACTGAGACTAGGATGAAACATCTATTAGATATGAGGTTCATTTGCTTCATGGGCACGAGGTGATACTACTGTCCCTGATGAAGTATTCCTCAGAGAACCTTCCCCATGTGCATGAGAGTTGTCAAAATGCGACTGACCAACAGGTTGTTTATGTTTCAGATGGAATACTTAATACATCAGACTAATTCCCAAATCTTGCTGAGGCAACCCAGCTATTCCTGTTGGGACAAGGGTGCAAGGACCATGCAGTTGGTGGGTAGTGGGAGAAGGCTTCGGGGGCAGCTCCTGTAAGAAGCTGAGAAGCTCCCCTTGCTCCAAACCCAGCCAAGGGGCCATTAGAGGGACAATAGATGCTCCTCAGTGATTAACATATGAAAGAACTGAGAGAAGACCTGAGCAGAGCAAGCAGTTAAGAAAGAAGAGCTGAGCTGGAGAGACGAAAGGCAGCGCTGGGGTGAAGATCCTGGTGGTTGGTGAGGAAGAAGGTGCCCAAGCAGAAGTTTCCCTGCAACCCATGGCGAGATGGCAGCTGTCCCCCTGCACTCATGGAGGAATGTGGTGGAACATTCCCTGAAGGTGCCAGGGGGGTGAACTTGGCCACTGGACTTGGATTTTGTGGCCAGTGGACTCTGATTATGCAGCCGTGGAAGACCCTGGTGCCAGGGGAGGTGGCTGTTCCCGAAGCAGCCCCTGACTCTGTGGGAAGCCCAGGCTGGAGCAGCTCTGGACCTCGTGGGAAGGACTCATGAAGGAGAGGTTGGTGGAGGACTCTCTGCCATGGGAGGGACCCCGTGGGGAAGCAGGGCAGGGCTGTAAGGAATCCTTCTTCCTGAGGAGGAAGGAGCAGCAGGAACCCCCAGCCTGTGAAGTGACTCTAAACCCCATCCCCTGTCCCCCTGTGCTGCTGGGGGGAAGGAGGGAGAGAAACTGGGAACAAAGGGATTTGGGCCCGGGAAGAAGGGAGGGGTGGGGTAACATCTGCAAGCCCTGCTCTGTGTGTGTCTGTGTCCTGTGTGTGTGTGATTAGTGTGAAATTAAATTACTGTTTTTCCCCAAGTTGAGTCTGTTTTGCCCGGGACCTTAATCGGTGAAGAACCCTCCTTGTCCTTTGTCTCAACCCATGAGCCGCTAGTTGACCTTTATCCTCCCCATCCCAGAGTGTGTGTGTGTGTGAGGGAGTTGAGTGAGCGGTGTGGGTGTTTCTTTGTTATCGTGTGAGGCCAAAACCAAGACCTTAAGGAGACCTGACCATTTTGATGGGAAACTTGGAGAACTGTCAGTCCCACATAAAGCCCTAATTTTGCTGTCCCCAAGAATGACCTTATCTGGATCTACAAGATTAGGAATCTTTGACCTTTCAGACTGTTTCTGTTAGGAGTATGAGGGTGATTTTTGCCTCTTAAGGCGTGGACAGGATGTGCTGTGACGGGGAGTCATACCTTTGCTCTGTGAGCAAGGGTGTAGCTGAAATGGCTCAACCTGTTGGTGCGCAATGCACGCTGGCTGGGAATTTAATGGGAAATGTCACAGGAGAGAGACTAACCTATAAGCCTTTGTTATTTTGGTGTTTTGTGCATGGAACTGCTGGTGTGCTGACATAACACCTCTTTAGTTAGTTGCATTGCAGCTTAAGCTCTTTCTGGAAAGCTGGTAGTGAAGTCAAGGTGAGTTGAAAGGCTCATAGATATTTGTCAGGTACAAAGCATGGACTGACAAAGTGGATACTGATAAAAATAATACAATAAACTGTTGCATAGTTGTTGTAGAAGTACCTTTCTCCTCTGGTGAACTAGGTGGAAAGCTTATGTGCTTGTTAATGTGACGCAGGTGGCTGTCACTGGAAAGCAGCAATAAAAAAAGCTTTCTGTTCAGTTGTTTTATAATTCTGAACAGGCAGTTCTCTTATATTTGTTGGCAGTATGTATAAGGAATTAAATACAGCTTGCCTTGTACTGCCTGCTTAAAGTGTTGTCTCAAAATATGATGCAGTTGCTTGGATTAATGGTATTTTTTTACTTTGAGCATGTGACTTCAATATGATCATGTTACTACTTCAACATATTAACAGGCTATGAAAGGGTTGCCTAAGTATTGTAGCTGCTTTTCAGACTTGAGTTTGTGCTTTCCTCTGAAAACTCAAATTTGTGTGCAGGGTTTTATGTTCTGCAGGAGATGCTAAGAAGATGGGAACCTTAAACCAGAACAACTAAAACCAATGAAACCTGGGTTTCCAAAAACGGATGCTGATCGACACATGAATTTTGACTGCTATGTTTTCCCCTCACTTGCGGACCTACAAAACAGGGGTGTGTGTGTGTCTCCTAGCCTCCTTGCCTGTCTCTTTGCCCCTATAGACATAATTCTCAGGTGTCTAATGCTGTGAAGCTTGCTCTGCAGCCTTCATCAGAGCACTAAATAGATCTCCTTTTCAGGTACTGAGCTGCATATTTTCACAAAACCTGTAAGAACTTAATGACTTTGAGATTCTTAATTCTCTGTCAAACTTGTCTGAATTTAGTCAACAGGGTAAAAAACTGCTGGGAACATGGGTGGACAGACTATCTGTGTACATGTGTACACACAGGTAATGAACCCATGGATTTTGCATGTGAGGGAACACATACCAAGTACTGCATGTGCTTTTTTTCCTCTGTACACATGATGAAATTCCACCAGGTCTGAAAATTAAATCCCACTTTAAGAAATTATTGATTTGCCTTTGGGTTTTTTTCCAGGCATGGTATTTCTTACTTATTTAGCTTCTCTCTAATCCATCCTCATAAATGGCATAGGAGAAATGCTGACACACTCTTACCTCTGCCATCACCAGTGGGTGCTACTCAAAGAGTACCTAATGATTTTAATGAATTTTGTGACTGAAAGTTGGACACTGAAGCTGATTTGAAAGCATTCACGAGTGAAAAAAGGATAGGCCTTTATTGATAGCTAGTCAAAAGTGAAGACTTAGCTGTAATTATTTACAAATCAATTAATGGACCTTTCCTCTAACACCCTATCCGTCAAAGACTGACTAAGAGCAGAGGAAAGCGTTGATAAGAATACACCATGAAACAAAATCAATTGTCTTTTGTCATTCTGACAGAAGTGAGCTGTACACGTGGATTAACCCAGAATGCAATAGGAAAATGTCCACAGGCTGGAAGATAACCCAGTTTTGTAAAATCAAGGTTGTCATAAGAATCTTTCCTAATTGATGGCAAGATTAGAATTTATCTACCATCACAGTGGTAAGAATCAAAACAGCTTCTGGTGCAGTATTGCAACTCTTTAAAGCTAGATTAGTTTCCTCAGACCTAGAATCTGTTCTTAATGTCAGCTAATAAGAAACTACATATGTAGCATGTACTTTGAGGTCGTGCTTTTATGATTGAGGTCATGTTTATGATTGTAGCTGGCAGTTGTGTTGTTAGCCATTATGCAGTTCCTGGAAAGCATAGATGCAAATGTGTTTCTGATGCCTTAGGAAAACCATCAATATTTTTTTTTCTCTTACCTATTTGAAAGAAGTCTTTTTAATCAATATGATAATGTGTACAAAATCTTTGCTCCATATTTGTTTTTCTGAATGTGTAGTTGTGATCACAGTTGGGTCATAATCCTGGCTAAAGCATGACTCTGCAAAAGGACAACAGAAAAAAAAAACTTCAATATTTCCTAAAAATTATCTTAGGAAAAAGTCTGAAATGTTTTTGTAATTATCATTAGAGCCCTAATGGGGGAATTTATTGAAGTGACAAAATTTAAGACTATCAGTTTTAGTTTAGTTCTTTGTGTGATTGCACTCTGTGAAATTCTTAATAAAATCTCAGAGTCCTACCTAGGCTTTTTTTTCTCTTTACACTCAAATCAGTAAGAGCAGTGTTCTGGTTTCTGCTTCCAGCTGGGCAGTACATATTTCACAGCTTTACAATTAGCATAATTTCATTCCACTTGAGCACGCATGTGCGCCAGCTTCCCCTCCCCAGCCTGGGCCTTCCCCAAGCTGCCTTTGGGAAATCCCAGTGAAAGGGAGCACTATGCACATGCTCCCCCTTCTCTCCATCTCCCTGACATGTTGATCCTAGCTGTAACGTGCTTTTCTGCAGGTTATTTTGTAAATCATCCAAGGAGTGCAGCAGTTGCTGTGCTTGTCTATTCAATTCATTTTTCAGGCTGAGATTACCCTAAAGATGCTATCTCTTCTTGAGATTTAGTGCAATAGCTCTTCCCCAAGGAACAGCACAAATATGTCCTGGTGAGTAGAGGAGCGTGAATAACTGGGAATTATTTAAATAATCAGCAGGCCAAACCTGAAAGCAAAACCCAAACAAAAAATATTAATCAAAATTAGGATTATCAGTTATGAGACCAAAGGTCAGCACAACAAACTGTCAATAATGCATTGTGCAGTCAAGCAAAAACCTGGTTTCTGTTCCTTAGGTTTGGTCTGAGCAAACTCGTGTGGTTTGCTTAACCTCTGTGGGGAGAAAGCTTTGCATTGCTCGCTGATTTCAGGGGTGACCGTACGGATGGAAGTATGTGCCGTGCTGTCAGATGTTTGCATCCTGAAATGGGATGATTTTTGAGAGAGCAGGTTTCTAGGGACTTTAAAATTATTGGAACTATGTGATAAATGTTAGAAAGATACTGAGTTCTAGCTTTTAAAATATTTTAACAGAGTAAATCCATGAGAGGGTAAAAATATGTGTAGTGAGTCTGACAACTTCATGCTGAACATAGAGGATTCCCAAAGAAACCTTCTGTGCTCTCAGGTGCTCTGTCTGTACCTATAGAGATGCTTAAGTTTTTGAACTACTAAAATAATTTTCAGTGTAAAAGTAAATGTATTAAAAGAACAAAAGTTTTGGGGAGCTGTGGTTGCCCTGGTGACCATAACAGATATTTATTAGTATGTCAGTTGGTTTTAGCTGTTTACCTCTTAATGTCTTGCTCTACTTATTTGCAGTAATAATTTTTGAATTTTTTATTCTTTGTTTCTCCTTTATTTCATATCTCTTTATCTTTGGTAGTTTTATCCCTGCCCTCACTGAGTTTTTAAAAGTTTTTCTCTTCCCCACATGCTTCTTCCTCCCCAAGTAGGGTTGAGCAAAAGGGGGGGATGAGGAATTGCAGAACTGAAGTCAACATCCTAGCATCTTCCTCAGAATAACTTGTTTCTAAGAAAATCATTGTCTTTTTTCGAAGAAACAGAACTCCTCATTGAAACATATTATACTCCCCATATATCACAATGACACAATGATGTGACAGTGATGTAGACAAGTAGTAACATGAGAAAAATGAAATAACTGTTTTCAGCACATTTGACACAATTTCTCTTTTTTTAAAATATCAAAAGAACTTTACGTATGTTTTTTGACATATGTCATAGCCTTGGCATTGGTTCAAGAGTACTCTGACATTAGTTGGGATTGTGACATGCTTTCTGTTCTTTTTCCTTGTGAATTGGCTCATGGTCATGGATTGACATACCCTTTAAAGATTTTTACAATATGTTTTTTGTGTAAAAACCACTTTTCTTCCAGGAAGATTTGACTTTGGGTAAAAACAAGGGGAGCAGAATAAAAGGAGGTAAAAGTCAGCTTCAAAGCACTGCCTACCACCATATTGAACTACTTTTTTCACTTCCCTTTGGGAGAGGAACATTTGGGAATAGCACAGCAGCAGTAATCAGCAATGACTATCTTGTACAGTAGAATTTTCCTTGGAGGTATACATGTTCTAGGTGATTTAATTCTTGCAGCTTGTTATTTTTCAAATATTTAATCCCCTTTTGCTTGTTGCTTCATAGTAAATACTGTGGAAAAAACCCGTGTTTCTGCAAAATATTGCATTGAGATAAGTTTTCAAGTCTTTCTACTTAGACACTGTTCCTCTGTCTTCTGGTGATTTCTAAAACACAACACAAAGCAAAGGGTGCTCTTACTGGCAACCTTAGGTATTAGATGTAGCCGTTATTTCTGAAGTCCAAACTTAAAATCCTAAGTCACCGAAGCAAGGCTGGTGTCACAAGTTTTACCTGAGCCCTACAATAAACTGTATAAATACTTAAGAATTAATCCCACTAAAAGCAATTTCAAAGTACTAAAAGGCAGTCCTCCAAATGTATGTCTATGGAATGGAGTACTATTCATATAAGTGTATCAGCCGTCCTTCTTCTGAAACAAATCTTACTTGCTGATGATTTTATTTAAATTTTTCTGATTTAGATCTGCTTTGTGATTAAGATCTTCTAATTATATTGTCTTCATAAATAATTAGAGAATTATAGAACAGTCCAGGTTGGAAGGGACCTTGAGAGATTGTCTGGTTCAGACTATCATGGGAAGGGGAGCCTAGGTGAGATTATCTAACACCCTGTCCACTTGCATCTTGAAAAACTCCAGTAATGTGGACTGTACCATGTCCCTGGGGAGATTGTGCCGGTGAATGTTCTTGCTGTAAAAAACTTACTTCTTGGCATCTAGGAACAATACACTGTTTGATAGCTAATGTTGAACTTGTGTTCGGAGGGTATTACATGAGTTTTGTGTGCACAAGAGGAGGAATTTCAGTGGATGTAGACGTGATTTTGAGAGAGGCTTTATTAAAGGGTTTTTACACTTTTTCTATGGGAAAAAAAAATAAATCTGAAGGCCAGTTCCAAAGCTATCTTTGTTGCTTCAGGAACAGTTGGACTGAGATAATTCTTCCTAGGCTTCACTCTTTATGATATTAATAACTTAAGCTTTCAACCCAAAGCATTACATAGTTAGTTGGACATAAGAAGTATGTGTATATGGGGCATGTTTAGATCTACCTCAGATCTTACATCCTTCTCATGGGTCAAGGTAAGCAGTCTAATAATATCACAGCACATGACAACAACAACAAACCCATTCTCTGACCAAACAATTCTCTGTGGCTCCATTGAGCATCTGCAAGAGCACAGTCTTTTTTAATCATAATTTTCCCAGGCATGTCCCCAAGATTACTAAGAGAGTATAAGACTTACAAACAAACTCTAAAAAGCTTTTCTACCAACAGATAGCTCTTCAGCAGATCAGTAAGATAGCTCTTACTTCATATTTGAGTACCTAGTTAAAATATTGTGGTATTCAAAGTTGCAGGTGAAGTAAATATTTTTACATTCCTGTGTATTTCTGATGCAGAGGATACTAGGAATCCAGACTCAGTTATTGATCAGTTTAGTTTGCTGTTCATGCAGCAGGCTACCCTTTGACAGACTTCTAGTTTTGCATTTTTATGTATGTGCTTGCTACAATCCCTTGAATTGTCAAAAACAAGAAGCATTTTTATAAATAATGGTATTTCACATGGAAAGCCCTGGAGATCCAACATCATGCTTCAGCAGCCTGAGGAAGAAATGTTGCTGGCAGCAGATCAGGAAATTAAAAGATAAACTTGCATCTTATATTGCAAGTGCTATACAAGTACTAACAGGTATTAGGTGATGTAACACTTTACCTTTTCTAGTAAGTGAAGTAAGGAGGAAAAATGTGAACTTTAATACAGCGAAAAAAAGTGACACGTGACTAAGAATATCTATTTTTAAATGAAATTTCTTTGAAATTGTATTATGTTCAACATCTCAACATTCACTTAAAATACAGATGAGGAGATGGGAAAAGCACAAGCTTCGAAAAAAAAGGAAACAAAAATATAATGGGAGGGAAAAAAGAAGAGTAGAAAATGAAGAGAAAGTAGAAAGTAAACAGGGATTATGGAAAAGGTGCATGAAAGCATAAAGGACAAAGCCAAGTTAAATTGAAAAGTTCTGAGAAAATAAAGTATGCTGTAGGTTGCACTATCTCTGTCATTTGGGAAAGAGGAATGTTTCTGATTTTTGTATATGGGTTAATAGGCCATATATGAACTCTTGATATTTCAGAAATTTGACTCAAATGAAGACACGTAGAATAGACATTAATCTTTGAGTTCAGGAAAGTGTTACAAGCTTAACACAGAGTTTAAGAATTACAGATCCTCAGACTTGCTGAGATGTATATAAATGTAACTTAACAGAGTGAAGGCTTATTTATTATTGGCTTAGATGTTAGTGAGCAAGCCCATCAAACATGAGTGGTGTGCTCTTACTGTTGCCCACTGTAGCCTTGCATCAGGGTGAGAATGCTGGCAGACCTCTGTGTGGGTAATGCAGTGGTCATATTTGTTATGTAGGATTATTCTGTGCTGTTTCACTGTAAAAATATATGCAGGCCAGCATGACAAAGTTTCCCTACTGCTGTGTAATGTTTTAACTCCACAGGACAGATACAAACAGGTGGAAAGACATGAATAGCAGAAGGTAAGGAGCCAGCCCAGCTCTGGTACCCATAACCATGGCTGTGGGTATACAAACAAATTACTATGAGGTGAGTTCATTGTAAATTCATAGCGCTGTTTACTGCCTCAGCACATGCTTTTGACCTATGGTTAATGTGAAGTGCTGTGTGGTAGTTATGGTGCACCAGAAGTGCGTATGTGGGCAACTCCTGAGAGTGCCCACTGGCCTGTGCATGTGCTCTTACCATGGCAGATAGCATAATGAGCCTGCTATCCTAATAGACTGCATGAGTTGAATGAGCAGATGTGTTTCAAGTTGTGTTTAACCCCATCAAGACTACACTGTTTTGTTTTATATCTTAAAATCAGGAATCAACAGTAAGTTTCAAATGCAAAATATGCAATAAGGTTGGTTGGTGTGTACTTGTCAAAAACTGGTGAAGCTGGCTTTGGTCTACCTCTTGTTTTGTGCCCAGGAGTAGCTTTGTAGATACACATTGAAGCATGTGACTACCTGCTTGATCTGAGGCTGCAGTAGGCAATTAGGTATCTTCTCTGGAAAAACTTAATCTGTAACTATTTCCTTGAGGAGAGGAGTAAAAGAAGAAGAGGTGTTTAGAGAGTAAGTGGTTAATATTTTGTGTTGTACTGTGATGTTGTGCTACTGCAAGCAGTTTTATGATCAATCCCTGCATTCAGAAAATTGATTCACATTGGTAGCTGGACCTGCAAAAGAGGCATTATCAGAAAATCTCTCATTTCATCCCTGGACAAGTAGATAGTGTAGCCTCATGACTTTCAGAGTTTTCTGTCTTTTCTGACAGTTTACCTAGGAATTTCTAGGGAAGAGTAAAGATACCACTGGTAGCATGATCCAGTTACCTAAAGTGAATGAAAAGATCTTAAATGGCATCACTGTGAGTTTTGGACAAATGTCATTATTTAAATATAAAGGCACGAAGGCATACTTTTTCAAAGCACTGCCTGGAGGACAGGGTGTATTTGTTTCTTTGTAGTGAGAGGAGAAGTGTATTTTAGACCTTGTCCTGTATTTGAAAAAGTTCAGTAGATGAGATCTGAGGGCCTGTGAGTTTAGAAATCTTTGCTTTGGAAGGTCCACGTTGTACTTAAAAGTTGTGTGTAGTCCTCAAAGCCTGGTCTGCGTATTCACTTTTGTTCTCATTTCAAGGTGAGGAGAACATTGTTTGCTGGCAGGCTTTTCATTAACGTTGAAGGGAAATCATGAGAACAATCAGCTCTCATGATGGTTTGAATTTCTTTTTGCAAAAATTCACATAAATAGGTGTGCATATGCAAACTAGACATAGCTTTAGGGCTACTGTTAAATTGCCAGTGTATATGCCAGCTGCATTAAAATTGAGCGGCTCTGGTTTATGTGGGGCACTTTTAAGTTGCAGAAGTAATATTCAGAAATGCCACTTATTCTTTCTGAAAGTAAAGGCTAGATGCCAAGTGGATGGGCTAAAAGTCTGGACTTGGAGTGGGGAGAGTTGTGGGAGCCATGGAAAGCCTATCCTCTTTATATCTTGTGAACTGCTTTCACCTCAAGATGGCTCTTAAATGATTATGGGAACAACTAAGCAATATCTTTTAGCCAGCTGTGTTAGCCATTCTCTTTGAAGTCGATGTGCCATGCCGGTTTGTCAGTGCTTTCAGACATTAGTGAGCTCTCTTGGTGTGCTTTTGACTGATAAGTGATGCTTGCTACTCCCTCTTCATTACCTTTAAAGCAGAGCTACTATAATGCAGGTTCTCTTTATATGCTAAGACAGAGACAACTAAGCTGAGAGCCCCATTTACCTGAATATTGGGGGCCACAGTAGGCAGAATATTTCTCCACCCAACACTCCAAGTGCAAGAGCTACTTGCAAATCCTTAAAGGGATTGAGGGCTTCCCAGGTGAATGTTGTTGGCTATTAAGGAATCTCTGGTGAGTGGCCATGGCTGATGAGAGAAAAGTTTTTACTTTATTTGATAATTTTTAGCTACAAATGACTGATCTCAGATATCCCGTATGATGTGATTACCCCAGCTATGAGTCTGGCTGAGCTGGCTACTTACCTACTCTTCTTGCTGGTGCCCAGTTCAATGAAGCGTGTTGATTCTGCTGTATTTTTGGCTGTCAGTGGAAGAA
Organism: Apus apus; assembly: GCF_020740795.1. NCBI lineage: Eukaryota > Metazoa > Chordata > Aves > Apodiformes > Apodidae > Apus > Apus apus. The sequence continues at coordinate 62,237,558 of NC_067283.1, read as the reverse complement.
GTGACAAGTTCAACTAGAAACATGGTTTGTAATGGCAAGAATGCTTTGGCATGTGAGTATGGCATCTAGGGAGCTGGTAGTATGGGAGCAACAACTTCTAGCAAGTGCTAGGGCAAGCACTGCTGTTACTGGAACAGCTGAGCTGCTGCAAATCAGAGTGGCAGAGTTAGAGGTCATTAGTGACTGGGGCATGACAAAATCTTGGTGGTATGTTCTTTCCATCAGTAGAGCCACAAGGTGCTGGTGGCATGTGATTAGAATAATAGAATCATGGAATCATTTAGGTTGGAAAAGACCTCTAAGATCATCAAGTCCAACTGTCAACCCAACACCACCATGCCAACTAAACCATGTCCCAGAATGCTATCTCTACATGTTTTTTAACACTTCCAGGGATGGTGGCTCTACCACTTCCTTGGGCAGCCTGTTGCAATGCTTGACCACTCTTTCAGTAAATAAATTTTTCCTAATATCCAATTTAAACCTCCCCTGGACAACTTGAGGCCATTTCCTCTTGTTCTATCACTTGTACCTTGGGAGAAAAGACTGCACACTCCCCTCCCCACCCCCCTGGCTCCAATTTCCTCTCAAGCAGTTGCAGAGGGTGAGAAGGTCTCCTCCCCTCAGCCTCCTTTGCTCTAGGCTGAACAACGCCAGTTCCCTCAGATGCTCCTCATAAGACTTGTGCTCCAGACCAGCTCACCAGCTCTGTTGTCTTTCTCTGGACTTGCTCCAACACCTCAGTGTTCTTCTTTTAGGGGTGTGCCCAAAACTGAACACATTATTCAAGGTGCTACCTCAGCAGTGCCAAGTACAGGGCACGATCATCCCCCTGGTCCTGCTAGCCACACTATTTCTGATGCAAGCCAAAATGCCTCTGGCCTTCTTGACCACCTGGACACACTGCTGGCTCATGTTCAGCTGGCTGCTGATAAACACCCCAAAGTCCTCTCTGCCAAGCAGCTTTCCAGCCACCCAGCCCCAAGCCTGTAGAGTTGCATGGAGTTGTTGTGGCCCAAGTGCCATGCCTGGCACTTGGCCTTGTTGAATCTCATATAATTGGCCTTGGCCCATCAATCCAGCCTGCCCAGGTCCCTCTGTAGAGCCTTCCTACCCTCAAGCAGATCAATACTCCCTCCCAACTTGATGTCATCTGCAAACTTACTGAGGGTGTACCCATCCAAATCACTGATAAAGATATTGAACAGAACTGGCCCCAATACTGAGCCCTGGGGAAGACCACTTGTGACCAGCTGCCAACTGGATTTAACATGATGTGTACAAGCCTTACCTGTAGGTAGGTCTCCATAGTGCATGTACAACATGAAGAAACTGCTAGTGGAATGAGGTGTTAAAAAACGCCTATTGCTTGCACAGAATGCCTGTTTTTTAAGCAGCAGTCAGGATCGTTTGTCCCTCTTTACCGTGATGAGCTTTTCAGTGGAATTGTAAATTTCACAGCATTTAGAGAAGAGAAGGGAAGTGTCCCTGTCCTCTCTGCCACCCCTTTCTGCTCACATTTATTAATGTAAGCTGTTTTTAAGGCATCGGGTGGGAGGATGGGGGAAATTACATAGGCCAGTAAAAAACACCGAAGACCTGAGCTGGGGATAGGAAAGTGACCTGATTGTAGCAGGTTAGAGGGGAAGTGGAGAGTCAGCCTTGTTCCCCTGGAGGGGAAAGGGAGCTTATTGATGACAACTGGGAACAGTGCTGCTGCTGGAGGAGACAGGAAGGTGAAAGAATGGGATGAAGAGGCAGGGACCTGTCCCCAGGGGTTTTAGGGAAGATTGGCACAGAGGCAAGACCAAGAAATGCAGCAGTTGGGAGGAGGAAAGAATCCTGTACAACCTGAAGAGAGGAATGAAGCAAAACAGACGATGCAAAGAAGTGGTAGAATAGGGTCCCCTGTCCAAAGGAGGGACACAAAAGTATTACAGATACTTTCTGTGAGCTCCAGTAAAGAGTTGCATCATGTTCTAAAACAACAAGCAGAATCTCAACAAAATGTTGAACCTTGAAAACCCTGGGCTGAACATGTTTTATTTAGTGTCAATGCTGACCTGAGAGACTGTTGCAGCTCACTGTTTTCAGCTATGACAATCCTCTTGATTCTACATGGAAGAAGTGTGGTACGTGTTTCTGCTGGGGAGTAAGATGGGTGAAGCTTGTGTGTACAGTCAGTATGCTTGGCTTTTGTGCCAGCAAAAGGTATGATGCTACAGAGGAGTCCTTTGGTTGTTCTTTCAAGGTGTGGATGATAGAATTTTTGTCCTTTAATTGTGCTTTCCAGTGCATAAAATCTTTGCATTTATCTGCTTAAAATCTGTGTTACAGAGAATCAGCTTAAAAGAGGTGTTGAAATCCTTGGGAGTAAACAAATAAAAGACTGTCTGGCATATGTAGTCCTGCGTGTTAATCAGAGATTGTTTACTTCGAGGTTAGATGCTCAGAGCAGCTGCTCACAATAGCTTGTTTTACCAGTTCTACAAGATTTTCTGAAAGAAAATCAAGATACCAAGCTTGCTGTTTGCTTGCCAGCCTTTGTTTCTCAAAGGAGTCCTGCATCTTTGCACCCTGTGTTGGGAGTCTTTTTGCTTTTGAGAAGGAGCTCTCTTTCTCTCTCTCTTGATCAGGAGTAAATCCAGCTCAAGTCTAAAATAAAGGGAGGAAGAATGTATTTCTTTCAATATATATTTTGCTTTCAGAAGCTGTGGGTTAGGAGGAAGGGGGAAATTCTAGAAGTTGAGAGATATTGAGAGTGGGCTTTAGAGCACATGTTTAGCTGTAACCATTCTTATGCACCCATGCGTCTCTCTCCTTTTGTTACCAGCCCTCCGTGAAATGTGGAGATTAGCACTAGTCATTCAGAAGTGTTTAAAAATTCAAGCAGTGACAATAGGAAGTGTCAGACACTAGTGGAATAAGTATGGCAAAATTACAAAGACAGCAGCTATTCATTAATAAATTAGAACCTTGTAGAGTTTTTTAAAAACTGAAGGCATCTAACGTGGAAATCGTGTTCTTCTGGCTGCAACTTTATAATTTCCCTTTCACCTCCTTTGGGGGAAAAAAACCCACCAAAACAATCCCCCTTTTTGATAATAGACTAAATAATGCATTAATACTCCCTGCTACCCATTCAGAAGTAAATTTAGTGTGAGGAGTTGGAGCCACAGCCATGTCCAAGGGACAGGTGAGGAGTTGAGAGGTGTAAGCCTGGATGTGGAGATATGAAGATGAGGTGAGAAAGAGGGTGGTAGAGCAAGAGCCCTGGCATGCAATGCCTTTCTCATGTTCTCTGCTTACTGAAAACGCTAATGTCATATATGAGATAGCCAAAACACGATGTAAGAAATGTCTAGCTAAAGCCTGTGTTATGCTTGAGTAATTTTGGTGGTATTACCAGGAGGCTGGGGGGGTGGTTTCCTTGATGCACGGCCCGGCTCAGCTCCGCACCTCAGTGCAGGATACCCTGCATGGGATTCCCTGGCACGGGGCTGTGACTCAGTGCTTGGCAGGGGACAGCCCCAGCTCCCCCTCCTTTTCAGGCCTCCCCACTCAAGAACACCACCCAGATCTCTGCGCTCATGTTTTCCATTTAAAAGCACTCAGGGCGGCTGAAGCGCAGGGCCACCCAGCGCTTCGAGTGCGCAGCTGCAGGAGTGGGTCTGATGTTGGCCAGAGCGGAGCATGTTCTCACTTAGCTGCATTAAATATGGGTGGCCACGCGTCCCTCGGGAAAGCGAGCTCTCCCGCTGTCTGGAGGTGGCAACTATTGTCTGCTTTTCCAGCTTTGCTGCTCCAAATAGTTTTCTTCTGCTTCCTGTGTCTGTGGGGCTGCGTGTGTTCAACGGTCTTGAAAAACATCACATGGGAGAAAACATGAATCTGTTGCTCTGGTGTAGAGGGACCAGCTTAATGAGAAACGCTTCTCTTTACCGAGTTTTATTAAATCAAATCCCTTGTTCCTTTCTCCATCCTCTGCCCCTTTTGCTCCCTCCTGTTTCCCAGCTGAGGGCTGTAGGTGATTTTTGCATGTAATATATTTTTCTGATCAGCCCTCCGAAGGCTAAGTCCCCTGATCTTCTGTACAAAAAAATGCCATTTCTTATTAATTTTTTTATGAACTGAGCTGATTAACCTGCTTTTCGTTTTGTGTAAGCTGTAATTAAAACGTACAAAGAATTTTGACTTGCAGTGTGACCTTCTGGGTCTGTTGTTGGGTCTGCCTTAGCAGCATGCATCAAGAGCACACTGAAACATTGATTTTTATCTTTTTAAAGGAAAACTCAGGTAATTTCACAGGGGGCAATTGGAGCCTTTGAATGAGAAACCCAGGGATGTCTTTTCCTTTGGTCAAGATTTATGCAGCCACGGCAGGTAGCAGTGTAGACCTCTGGCTGGAAGTGCAAAGAATGAGCTCAAATTACAGTCAGCTCTTGCAAAGTCAACACATTCCTGATCTCCAAATAGCTATTTTATTAGGTGATGTTTTAAATTTCCTTCCCCTGTTTTTTGGGGTGAATATTGGTGAAGAAGGTAGAGGGGAGTGACATAATTTGTGACCTTACTTGAAACGTTTCTAGAGCAAAATGAAAATTGATAGTGTTGTTCTATATAACATGTAGTAGACCAATTTGGTAGGAGTCTAGGGAGGCTGCTGGATTTTAGAAATCTGAGATGGCCCAGGGAGGGACAGGTCACTGGGAGTGTGGTGTGGTTCTTCTCTGTGCTTTTAACTGTTACATCAATGTTTTGGGCATTTCTATATATTGTTCTTATGTCAATGTAATTATTATAATAGTTGACTGTGATTGTAGATTAGAGCTGTGATAAAAGACTTTTTCTGCCTTTATGTGTGTCCAAAGGCACAACTGACATCTGAGAGTCACTACTCAACTTACTGGCAATTTTCCCCTTATACCAGATTGGCCAACTTGTAAGGGATAATTTGCCAGCAGTATTTGCAGGGGGCTTTTCTTGTGGTGTGTTTTGGCTTTTTGTTTGTTTTGTTTATGCTTTTTTTTGTGGATTTAATTATTTATTTTTAAATTTCAAGCTACTTTTCTGTTACAATATGATCAACTATGATTCTTCACTTTTATTTTTTTGGTACTAACTTTTTAGCCATTTTTGGGGGAGGAAAATAGTGAAGGCATAATTATGCGTTTTATAGGGCTGAACACTCCTCCAATGTAAATAAGGAGTCGAGAGAATAAACACCACATTGTTTAAGCAGGCTTGATTCTGGATAGCTGTGGCTGTGATATAGACAAATCAAAAGATTATGATTTTCACTATTTTAATTGAGTCATTCAGAGGTAGAGTGGGTTTTTTTGGTTTTGTTTTTTTGTTTTGGTGTTGTTTTGGGGTTTTTTTTGGTTGGTTGGTTGTTGGTGGTGGTTTTTTTTTTTATGAGCTATGTGATTATCTCTGTTTCTTTTTTTCCCTGTATTGTCCACAGTCTGCTTTTTGCAACCCAGAATTCATATACAGAATGTTAAGGCTCAGTGTAGTTGCCCTGTTAATCTCCCCATTGCTCAGGTTTTTTAAGTAAAGTTGATGTTTTGTTGATTAGGGGGTGTTGGAGAGAAAAGATAAATATATATATATATATATATGTATGTCTGTGTGTGTGTGTGTATATATTTGAGGTATATAGGCTCCATTGTGGCATGTTCATGCATGGAGAGTGCTGATTCACTCAGTTTAGGGAGAAAGAGGACTGGGGTGGGGGCTGGTTTCTTATTGACATCCTTTGTTCTTTGCTCAGTGGCTGAGGGCATCCTGAGGCAACGCAAAGTTTAACAGGAGATGATGTCCGCTTTTCCATAGCAGACTGAACGCAGCCTTTCACCATGTCCATGTTTTCCCATATGAGACCAAACTGAGTATGGTGAGAGGCTCTGGACCAGATTGTTGTTTAAAGTCGAGTCGTGTCTTTGCCCTCAAATTATTCTGGTATGTGACTTAATTGATTAATGTGTTATGTCCAAAGAAACCTCATCCTCTTTCCTCAGATAGTGGCTTGCTCAGATGATTTCTCATTTAAAAACCCCAGTAAGACTGTTTCTTTTGATGCTATTCTTTTTCTTCCCCTTGTGCAGGGGTAAGCTGGCTTCACTATAAAGGCAGTGTAGCCAGGCAGTTTCCTAGCTGTGGATAAATAGCAGGACCTTTGAGCCGACCCATTCCAGATGACCTAGGATGAATCAGGCTGCATTCCTAGCAAGGGCACCCCTATTTCTAAACAGATGAAAGGCTGCCTTTTAAGCGCACCCGCACATAACTTGTTTGGGGGCAGATGTTTTCCAGTGTTGCTTTTTGCTTTCCTGAGAGTATAGCATAAGGTTAGCAAAATATTTAAACTGTAACATAGTCACAGACTGAGTGCACAAGGTTTATTTAAGGGAGGAGCCCGCTATTTATGGAAAACATGTGGCTTGCCTTTTCTTCCCTCCCCCGCCCCCGTCCCAAAGTGGGAATGTTACTTTGGGGTTTTTAGCATGCTCTTCCATACAGTATGCGAAAGGAAGAGAGGGAGGTTTTTGGAGACTTTCCATACAGTCCTGTCCACTTTCTCACTCCAGATGTGAAAATTTACTGGCTATAGCATTTTGTGCATTCAGATGTTACCTTCTGTGTTTTGGGCAGTATTTCTAATTTATTTTTTATTTTTTTTTAACAATCAAACAATGAATTTTTCTCCCCTTTATAGCAGGAGTACACTGATAATCTGCATTAAGCGCAAATTATAGGTGCTGATTAGGAGTGAGATGAGAAAGACATTACAGCTCTTGCAATTGCTTTATTATACTAACCTGCCAGTTTAAGAGTTCATTTCATTGAGTTTAAACTTAAATGTTTAAAGGAAGTGTGGATAGCTGGAAAGGTTGCCACACTGCTTAAAAAAAAGATTATATGATGGTTGTCATTGTGTCAATTACGGCTCGTTGAGCAATGTTAGTCTTTGATGTCTGGCGTTTGTGGAAGACAGTTATATGAGTGTGCTGAAAAGTACGTTTGTTAGTTGCAGGACTGAGTAAGATATTCAGCTCTGGCAAAGGGTCTTTGCAGCCCAATATTGGCAATACAGGTAAATTTTTTTGTGGCTCAGGAAAATGTCATACCGATTCCTTGCCTAATCTCAGGGGAGTCGGCAATGACCAGACCAAAAATGGGACTTGAAGAATGGCAGCTTGCTGTGCAGTGTACAGGATCACACGCTTTTGCACAAAATACTGCATGGCTTGAATTCAGAAACCTGTGCTTGTTTGCAAGGGCCCCATTGAAAGCAGCCGTGCCTACTCACTTGTTTGAGGAGCATGGGTAGGTCTTAGCAGAAGTGAGGCAGGAAGGTGGTGGAACTGAGGGACTTTGTGCACCATGTGGGTTTTCTGCCTTTCTGTGAGCTTAGGAAACGATTAGCAATCAGGTGCTACACCCATGCTGGAAGTCTGAAACCCTTAGATTTTCTTTCAAACCATTAAACACTTTCATCTAATGAAAATCACTCTATTTTAAAAAGGAAAAAAAATAAAACAAATGATGACTATTTTTTTTTTCCCTAATGACTTTTTTTGATCTAAGAGCTTCTAGAGTGCTTAGCCTTGCAAGTTCAGATTTATTTTTTTTAAATTGCTTTACAAAATCGCAGGATGTTTCTGTGGTGAACATACATCTGTGCTGGCTTTCACTGAGCTTTGGAAATAGGTCAGGAATTAAAGCTCCAGCTTTGTGGTTCTGAGGAAAGCCCTTAAGAAACACTCTCAGACATAAGAGGGTAAAGAAGGGTCACTGGAAATACTGTTTGACCATATATAGATGGTGTGGTCTCTCTTGTCTGTATGTGTGTACAACTACGTCCTACACACCCACATATATGTACGAGCTGTTGAAACTGGTGCTCTTCAATGCTTGCCTGGAAAGAACAGATTGCTGCAGGAAAAAAAAAATGTAGTCATGGGAAAATATTAAAGAGAAATGCTCTTCCTTTACAGGGTAGTGGTAACTCCTTGTGTGTTTTAAGCCTAGCTGTATGTCCTAAGCCTAGCTCTATTGTTTTGTGTACCTCTGTGTAAAAAAACCACTGTGAGTCGTGCATTTGCTGTGTGGTTGCATTGCCATGGAAACCAGCACCAAACCTCATTCACACATCGTGCCTGGCTACAGAGGGATAGAGGTCGAGCGCTGGCATCTGCCCTGTGCTGCCCTCGGGTCTTTGCAAGCTCTCGTACGACAGAGGGAGTGAGAAGAGTGACAGTGGCTACCAGGAGAAGGGAGGAGGAAACGAATCACACAGGGAGCAAAAATGGCCAATAAAGCATGAAAAATTAAGCATTTTGCCCCACTCCCAAGCATTACTGTTTTGTTGTAGTTTGCTAATTTTATTTATTTATTTTTAATCTCAGAGTAACAGTGGAAATTACCAGTAACTTCAATGCTAGTGGGAGGTGCTTGGGCCATTCCTTGTTCCCTCACCCCGTGTCTCAGTAGGGTGGTATGGAGGAGCTCTGGGTGAGTGAGGCATGCACTGAAGGAGCAGGGCATAAAGCACAGGAGTGGAGAGTGCTCTGACAGAGGGATTAAACCTGAACATGATTTCTCTAGGTCTTCTGGCAATGTTTATTTAAACAAACAAACAAAAATTTTAAAGCCTTAGGAAAAAAAATCAAGATTAAGAGAAATTAAATAAACCAAAATCCAATCTTTGGGGTAAGTAGAATTCCCCTATACTTGTCCTTCCCTTCCTGTTAGGAATTTTATAGCAGGATTACCAAATGTGAGGTGTTATTTTCTTTGCAGCAGAACAGAAGGGCAAAAGAAAAATGGAATGGGAGGAGAGAAGTGTTTTTTTCCTCCAAAACACATTTATTCTTTCCTTCGGCATAAGCAGCTTCTTCCATCTCTCCATAAGTCCCTTATTTATTAGGCCTGCGGGTGGCCTTTAGACAACCGCGTAATAGTGTGGCCTTTTGCTATCCTAAAACATTAATTCCCAGGCATGCTCTGAAAGCAACCTGCCTTCATGGTGTGCACAGTTGTTCATTTCTTCTGTGCTCAGGTTAGGGAGAGGAGCTACTGCTTTCTGACCCCCCCACATCTCCCCTCTGCACCGTGCCAGAGCCCTCTGTGTGTGCTGAGGATGCAGCACAGCTGGGAGAGCCCCTCAGTCCCTGAATACTGCCTTCAGAAGAAGGAACCAAATAACATTTACAACTGCTCCGGAGAGGACTGATTAGTCTGTCGTGGGCATTGCTGAGTTTTACTACCAAAAGGTTAGCGTGGCTAAAGGACTAGAAATCTGAGCACAGTATGAGCTGTGGATAATGCACCAAATCAGTGCAACTTTAAAGGTACTTCTTTCTCTCTTTACCTCCTGCTATCCTTTTCCTGAGGTTGCTGAATCTAACCAAACTAGCTGGTAGGTAAAATGGATGTATTAGCAAAACCTTTGCTGCACATTTGTTTCTCCTCCTCCTTTCCAAGCAACCTGTGGGGCCTGTGGGCAGCGTGCCATAGCATCAAAATATTTTAAGCATTAAACCATTTGTTTGGGAGTTGGTATTTAATCTGAAACTATATGCACTTAACCTCAAAGTACTGTAAATTTAAGATACCTTCATGTGTATCGTGTATAAATGCTTTCAAATCTGGGATCTGCCTTGCATAGTTGTGCAGTAACACATTAGACTTGGCCCCTGAGAGGGGCCAGATGTAGCCAGGTCGTTGTTTAACAATTTGCTGAGAGGAGATTGAGCACCAATGCAGGGTGAAGCCCTGAGCTGGCTGGGGTGCTGCACTGTGGCTGCTCTTGGCTCCCTGCTGTGTGTTTCCCACAGCAGCCCTGCTACATGCTTCTTCCTGCAGGGGATGAGTCAAGGACGCAGGCCCAGGCCATGGGGGCAGGAATGGGAGAAGCAAAGCCCGCGCTGACTGTGCTGCTCCTCAGCAAAGCAAACTGGCATTTCCAGGAGGCTTTGCATTTGGTCAGTTCAAAGACAGCTGCAAGGTACTCATGGTCATGCTCTCGATTGGGATTCCTGGTGGCTTCCTTTCAAATACTGTACTTCTTTCAAAAACTGGGTGCATGTAAATCCTTCATCTCAGCATGCTGCTCATACGGGTGCAGCACAGACATGTCTCAAGTTGTGGCCTCTTTGCACCTTGCCTTACCTCTTCATGTCTCCTCTGCGTGCCCTCAGTTGTGTCAGGAATGGTAATATGAGGGTGATGACAGTCTTGCAAGATTCCTGATCTTGTGTGTGTACCAAATCCGACCACAGTTACGCCCCCCCCCCCCCCCCCCCCCCCCCCCCCCCCCGCCGAAGTGATCCCAGGCAGCAGAGTGAGATCATCACCATGAAATCACTGAGCTCCAATACCATGTGGGTCCAGCTCCAGCGTATTCAGACTGCGCGTGGCTTATTGTCACGTAGGTGTGTAATTACTAACTGGGTCTTCATGTGGTGGTGCCCTAAAAAATGAGTTGCTGCCATTTTCTTTTTGATTAGTCTCCCTTCTAACTGAAAAGAAGTCTTCCATTGAGGGAGGATTTTCTTCATCTATTTTCTTAGTGTATTTATTTTTTTTCTGAATTATAAACTTACATCCCTGTATAGATCCTAGAAAAAAGAAATGGACTGACAAAGATTATTGTTCCCTCTAAACATGAGGCTGACAACATTCAAGTAAAAAGAAATATTCAAAAAAAAATCTGAAAGTCAACCTTGTTTCTGGTCTTTTCTTGCAGCTTTTTAAAATGTCACTGCCAAGAGACATGACCACAGTGGTGAATGAAGCTATGGAAAAAACAGAGCTGAATCTCTCTTTTCATGTTGCTGTTCTTACAGTATCTGCTCCCCTCTTTTGAAAATGTAAGTCAGGGAAATGTGTGTGCTGAAGTTCAGAAATAAACACCTGGACTCCTTTTAGCACTAAAATATTTGGAATATATAAAAATTACTGATAGACAAGCTTTGTTAGTTAAATGAATCGGTGAAATTTGGCATGCTTCTTAAAGGGGCCTTTTGCCAGTCTTTTCCCATATTCTTAGCTCATGCCTTTGTATAATGATGTGATCCATGGTGGGCAGGAATAATTCAGCCTAACGATGAATAATGGTAGCATTTGTGGTCAACTGGTCATGACATTCTCATTTAAGCGTTTCTCTTTGGGAACTGCATCTTTGAGTCATGAGACTTGCAGTAATGTCAAGAGTGAGAGCAGCAGAGGAACAGATTGGGTGAGGGAGAAAGGGGACAGTTGTTTTACAGGGTCCACTCTAGGGAGGGGGAAAGGGAAACAAAAAAGAGTCTTGCTTGAAATACTGGTATTTTTACAATCATCTCTTTGTGATGCTCCCACCACCTTCAAGTACTTTTGTGTTTAAATCAATGTATGTCTGCAGCCCTGTGCACAAAACCCACTAGAGTATCAGTGAAGGGGAAAAAAAAAACCCTTTAAGAAAAGAGCTGATGTGAGCAGAGAAGGACAGGGAAGCATATCGGTGGGAAGGATTATTATGTAGCCCAAAACAAGAAAATGCAAAAAATCGGCAGATGCTTTTTAACCTGCTGGAATTGGACATGCTTCCTCAGATTTGGATCCTTCTGGGCAGAGGAAGAAGGGGAGCATGTTAAACCTGGGGATCATGTTTAAATGGGGACATGATGTAAACACTGTCATGCCAGAATGAGCTATTTCCATCATGCCTCATCTGTGTCTGTTTTTCCTAGCTGTTAGGTATTAGGTATCTTGGAAGGTTAAATTTATAGAAATAAATCATTACTAAGTAGAGAGGGATGTGTGAAAAATGCAGACTTTCCCACTGCAACTTAAAAAAGCAGAGAAACTCCTGTGGGTACATACTTAAGGTAGCTGCATATAGGAATAGTTTGGACACTGGAGTTTTGATTAAAGATGGATTTGAAGTCCTGTGGTCTCACTGACAAGATGTGTAGGGTACAACTGCTTTGTGTGGAAGCAAAAACTGTTTACAGGAAGACAAATAAATATGAAGGGAGTATCTGTGGTTCAAGGGAGAAGAATTATTAATCTTCCAGTGACTTTCACAAGCTGAAAGTCTGGGAAATCGGTTGTGGACTAGGAAAACCACGGACTAGGAAAACCACAAGTACTCAGGCTTGGTTTAAGTTCAGTCTCTCAAAATTTGTTTGAATGTGTGAGTAGGAATCCAAATATCATGGTGACAGAAGAGCTGATGCTCTTTGCATCCTTCAGATGTCATTTATAGGACACTGGAGATGGCTGAAGAACCAAAAAGCTATACTGTTCCTCTCTAGTGTAAAATACTACTGAAAATCATCAAGAACAAGAAACTTTACAGTTTTCAATAAAGAGACAGTAGGAGAAAATGCCCCACCTTGTCACATGTTACTTGAGAGATTCTGCCAATATATCCAAAGTAACTCCATCCTCAAAAAGGAAAAAGGGAATGGTGTCAAATACAAATAGTCTTCTGATGTATCCCATTAGTTGGGAATTTCCACAATTATTTTTCAAGCACAAAATTCTAAATAGCAATGGCCTTATTCATGATGTCACAATTACAGGAACAGAAAGCATGTCAAAATTGTACAATTAGTGCTGAAATCTGACTAATTTACACCTGAAAGTTAAGCTTGTGCATCAGAGGTATGTTAAAAAATACTAGGTAGAGGAACTCCAGAATATAACCCATGGTTTTCAGAAAAGTATTTTCATACAGTACATGCACAATTTATTTTTTTTTAAAGCTATCCTTTGCATTTTATCTAAGTTGTATAAGAGTTTGAGACTATAGACCAATTACCCATCCAAAATGAACAGGAATGTTAGCTGAAGCAGAAGAAACCATAACCAGCTTAAACAGCTAAAATATTTTATTTTGTTTGTTTGACAAAGCTATATAAAAATTGCAGCTGAAAGTGGGGGCCCGTGTTTTTTGATATTGTACAAAAACAGAGGGCAGTGTATGGAGAAGAGGGCACAAAGAGTACATGCAGTTTTGGGAGGAAGGAGTGATGAAAATGTTAAATTGATTTTTCTACAGTTAAAATCATATGGCAGTTTGCTTAAATTCCTCTGGTTTTGCTTTTTTATTTTTTTATTATTATTATTATTATTTTTATTATTATTTGGAGGAGAGGGGTGTGAGAAGCTTGATTTTAAGCTGGAGTTACCTAAAAGAGCTGCATGATTTTGAGATTCTTTTTGCTTTAAGGCACTGTTATAGATAAAAGCAGGATTTTGCTCAATCACAGGCTAGAAATAGCAAATGACAAACACCACCCAAGCCTTTATTGACACCATTAAGCAGTCTTTTCTTAAGCAGACAACAGAGTTTTCTCAGAATAATATCAGTAATGTTGCACAGTAATACTTACATGCACAAAATGGGTGATTGAACATTTTGGACTAATTTACAGCTGCTCTAGTGGGTTTAACTTCTTTGAAGCCAAACAACTTGCACATGCCTGCATCATGGCGGAGTGTCATCTCTTCAGCTTTTCAAAGTTAGGTTGCTAAAGATACTAAGGTGACTGTTTTGGAAACTAAATCAAACGATTTCCTAATCGTATCATTCTTTTTCCACTAAGAATGAGGCTTTGATCAATTATTTACCTACTCAGCCTCAAATAGATCTACAATTTCCAAAACCTTTATTTGTTCAGTTTTTACCCAAACCACACATCCTTGATATTTGCGTTTGCAGAAAGTCTGAGGCAAGCTATGACTGCTCTGAAAGATGAAACAACATGAAGGAAACAATCATAAGGCCTGAATTTTTTACCTCCTTTTATTATGTGAATGCTCACTGCGTTAGAATATCCTCACTCACAACCCCTCTGCAATATCAAATGTCTCAGATTTGTTTCAGTGCTTAACCAGCTGTAAAAGACATTTTATCACCTTGTATATTTTTCACCATAAAACTTACCATTTAAGTAAATCACTTCAGTTTTAGTTTACAGATGACTCTAAAATGGAGAGGGTTTTTTAAATTTATTGTGACTAGTGGCTAGCTACACGCAGGAAACAGTACATTTGGAGCAAGCAGCAACCTGTACTGCAGTATTTGGGGGGGGTGGGAGGGAGAGGAGGGAGGTTACCCCATGAGTAATGGAGAGGTCCACATGCCCTGCTGCAGAAAACCAGCTGGCTGCTGTGTACTACCAGAGCTGTTTGCCATACCAGCAGGTATGGCTCATTAGGAGCCTAGTTGCAGGATATAACATCTTTGCAGTCAATTAACAATGCTGCTCTTTAAAAAGGTCCAGATCCTTCCTGATTCAGCAAAGCACTTCAATACGTGTTCAAAGTTATGCTTGATCAAAGTTTTGTGTAATAAAGATGTGAGGTCTTGTGCTTGAGGTTAAACAGGTAAGCGCATTCCCAAATCAGGGCCTGACATGTTGTGGTTCTTAGAGGTTTCCAGGAATCTTGAATATCCTGAAATACTGACTTTGCTCATTTCCAAGCTGAGTATAACTTACTGCTGAAGAGCAAAACCAAACCACATTACTGTGAAGCATGCAGGAAAGACTAAACTCTCTTTCCTAGCCCTCACTGATGCTTGTCTAGTCAAAGACGCTCTAGCAGACTGTTTACATTTTTATGACTGTAAAATAAATAAAAAGAAATTACACAAGCCTAGTTTTCTGGAAATGGGAGTTAAAGTTAATTTATTCTTTGTAGAAAGAAGCAATATAAGTAATTGAGTTGTTACACATCTCCTGACTTTAATATTTCTCACTGTATAAGGTGAAATTTTGTATCATGCTTTCTGAGGTCAAGTAAGAAAGTGAATATTAGGACAACCAAAATTCAACTTTTTGCCTTTGTATTTTACGTAACAATGTGTGCCACTTTCCCTCACTTAACTTTCTGGTGTATAACATCCACTTACTTACTGTAACACCCTACTGATAAATCATGACAGTATTTCTTAGGAAAATGTCTTTGCTCCAGTTCAGTGGGTTAGCAGCAGAATCAAAGCTATTCTCTCACTGATTGTGAGTTATTTATAAGTGTAACCACTGTGTTTCTTTGTGGACTGGGTCTAAACACCTTACTAGGGGATCTAAACTTGGCATTTTCTGTAACAGTATATTGAATTGTCATAGCTCACTGCTTCATATTCTGCAGTGTCTGATTTTCTTATATTTGCACTGATATAGTACATAGCTCCAGCTGACTGCAGTAAGCAGTGAGTGTAGGCTCAAGCCTCAAATAATTTTTAACCATGATTTATTTTAAGTGATTAATTGGTGGTGTATGCTACAAATGTGGACTGTTTCATTCTTTCTTTTTCTTTGTTCTCTTAGAGAACAAGCTGAAATAAGGTTTTGGGGGTGTGTGATGTCTTGCTTGTATGTTTTCAATTTTTGTTTTCAGTCTTAATTGGGCTGGAGTGGTATTTTGATTTTAATTTATTGTTGGACCTGAAACTTAAAGCCAGATAGCCAAAACAAACACGTTCCCTGTACAGAGACCACCTAGAAGTAGCTGGAATTTGGCTGCAGCCTGCGAGGCAGGCACAGCACCTCCTGTCAAGGCTCTGGGATGTCACCCGTCCCAGTGCAGCTGGCACTGGCTGCCCTGGAAACTTCTGAGCCTGGAGATAGTGGCCTCTGGCAGCCCAAATGGTAAGGAGGGAGTCAGATCCCAAGGAGCTGTCTCCAGTTTCTACTCTCAGCTTCACTGGATCTGTTCAGTGGTAAGGCTCTGAGGCTTCACAGGTTACCGTATTTGAGATATCTTGGGGACATTTTGCGTTTAGTTGGTGTGTAATGCTTGAATACCTCAGAGGTGCAGGTTCTGGAAGCACTGAAATCCAGAGAGGAGGGACAAAGCTGCTACAATATGAGCCCCCAGCATCCACATCCATCACAGTGTACCAGAAATCCACATGAAAGTTCAGCGAGACCCCTGCCTTTCTGTGCCTAGCTCCAAGTTTCCCTGTATTTCAGATGAAATTTTTTGGGTTCAATGGTGCAAGCCTCTTAGATGAAAGCATTTGCAGCACAATATCCAGCCCCTCCCAGACACAGGGGTGGGCCTGAGCTGAGAGGCTACATCAGAAAATGGGGGAACTTTGGAAAACTTTGGAACACATGTGCACTTTGCCACTGATCAAATATAAATAATCCTGCTCAGACCCTAACAGCTGAGTTGAAGCAGAGCTTTTGAAAAGATTGAACTTGGATCATATTTTTATGGTCATCTCTAAAATATTTTATTGCTGTTTTGTGACACCAGAGTGTAAATAATGGAGATGTAAATTATGGGCTGGTGTGAAGGTTTTATCGTTTGCTTAAGTACAAACATAAATAGTAACCTTTTGTTTTTAGGGAAATATGTATCTGTATTCAAAAGTACAGCTTAGGAAGCCATGTGTATAAGCAAGAACAACTTAATATTTTTTTGAGTGTGGGTACTTTTTTATTTGGTAGTGTGTAATTATTTTCAGTCCATTAATGTAGGTCAAGCAACTGAAAAAAAAGAGAAGGGAGTACATGTGTTGTATGTGTGTAAATATTACTGGAGTGTAAGTAGTGTGTGTGCCACTGTAAGGATCTGAGGGGAAATGTCTCATTAGATGAAATAAAGGAGAAAAATACCTTTTAGAAGCACAAGCCCTTCCTCAGGTCTGAAACAAACCTCATCTAGTTTGTGTAAATATAATGAATTGTCCTATACTGTAAGTGTAGACATACATACGTGCCTACACAAATGCAGATATAACTCCAAGAATAGCTACAATATTGATTCATTTGTATTAAAATTGCATGGCCATGTTCTCCATTTTCAGAATAGGAATGATCTGTTCCATTTATTACAATATTACAGCTATTACATTTTTAAAGCTAACATAAAATGATGTAATTCAAGAAATGTGCTGTATTTTGGAGTCAAGAGGATTAAAGATCAATTCTCTTTTGTTGTGACTTCATTGGGATCCATCAGTAGCTTGTGGGGCCTCTATCTCTTGGGTTTTGCATCCCATACTCCTTCAGATTTTACTCCCTCACATGTTGAGATGACTTACTGTCGTTCCCTTCCACTATCTCATGCTGAGTGACCATGGGCAGAAAAATTGTTTTCACCTGCTCCTTTTAGTTAGTGTTCTTGTTCTAATAGACCCACTCAGATAATTTTTTTTCACAGGTTATGAAAAAATTATTTTATATCTGTGAACTCTGTGTGATTCTTCTGCCACCAACCTTGGCACCAGTGTTTTTTCCAGTCTCTGGGAAAAATACTGGTTTATGCTGATTGGGATGAGGTGTTAAACATGGTTCTCCTGTTCTCTAAGACTGGAAGGACTGGGATGGGACGTAAGTGGCTATAGTGGTGTGAAATACATGGTTTTAGTGGTCCTAAATTATTATTGTTCACATTTCTTATAGGTAATGTCTTTATACAGATCACACTTTACAAATAAAGCTGTATGGTCCTTGCTCTCAGCAATGTCCTCAGTGTCCTGGTGATTTGGTGCCTTGGAAGGCCTGTGCAGAACAAGCTTTGTGCTAGCTTTGTGCTTCAGGCTCTCGGTGCTGTAAGTACACTGTGTAATGCTGTGGCTACCACTTGGCATTTCCAAGTTGGTTAACTAAGAGAGTTTTGACTTAAAATCTGGAAAATTTATTGTGATTTTGATGATTCTATGCTTTTTGGGTGGATGAAACTTGTATCTGGCTCAGACAAATATGAGTGGTGCTTTTATATTGATTTACTAGTCCCTATAATCAGCAGAATTTTCCATGATTGTTAGAGAAATCAATATTTTTCCTGTAGTGCATTACAAGCATGCTGTAAACAACACAAAGGCTGTAATTGACAGGCAATATCTCATTCTTTTGCTGCCATGCTTAACAAGAAAGGGAAGAGGTGCTTTTGGTTTTTGATGATATATTCCCTAGAACCTATAGTATGTCCAGTGGTAACTCAGAATATATAGAGATATGGATGTTGAAACAGTGTAATGTATAGAGGTGTACATTTTCCAACTGTAGGAAAGATGTGTCTGCAACCTAAGTGCCCTCTCTTATGCTGAAATAAACACTTTTGGGAAGAATTTAGCTGAATGGTTATTTTTGGTCTGGCAGAGGGGAAACTGAGTGACTGTCATTACTTTGATGCTGATTACTAGAATTGACCAGCTCAGGGGCAATTTGCTAACTTTGTTTAAAAACAAATTGGTCTTCCTGGGTCCAACTGTGATTTAGAAAGGGAGGAGCTCTAAAAACTGCATTTTTTTCCTTATCTTATTATTTATTTTTTTTAAATAAACATAAATTATTTAAAAAAAAAATCCTAGCTGAAAACTTTGTTTGAACCCCACATGCTGTGGGATTTTGGGAATTAACAGGATGATTCAGGCATGCAATCCTCACATTAATTTCCACTCCTGAGAATTTTCCTTAAAGAATGAAACTTTTTTTAAACTGGCAAGTAAGACAAATAATAAACCTAACATTAAGCACTGGCACAAACTGTACTACAGTATTATCTCAGGATATGAGTGGTGTTACATCTTAGCAGGCATTTTGCAGTACTCCTCTCTGTGAGCTCTTGACTGTTAAGTTGTCCAGTCACTCCTTCCCCTTCCTCACCCCTGCTCCATATGGAGACTCTTGCCAGCAGGGGCTAAAAGGTGATTAAAAGTGTTCCTTTCCCCCCGTGCCCCCCTAGAGAGTGGGACAGAAGGTGCTGAGAGCAGCACCGTATTGGCATGCATCTCTGTAAGAAGACAGACCAAGGGCAGTGCCTTGGCTCTGCCCCTGATTGATAGAAATTTGTGATCTGGCAGCCCTGCTGCTCTCTTGATCTAACTGGTTTCTTTTACCTTATACGGTGGTAGGTGGAAGGTCATGTAAGCTTCAGCTACTCTCTTTCTGCAGCAGGAGTTAAAAGTACTCAGAATGTGTAACATTCCCAAGGTGCTCACAAAGAATCAGTTTATGATTGATTGGTTGCACACTCTTTCCTCTTTTCTTGCTCCTTATCAAAACTGAACAAACTCAATAAAAACATACCGTTTCATTTTATGCAGGAAATAAAGCAAGTTAGTGAGACTCAGTGCTTGTCCATACTACCACATGTATTTTCTCCCTCTTAGGACTGTTTTCCTTGATGCTCCTCCTGCCGATTTAATGTAAAGATTCCTCTGACATAATCTTTACCATTTTGAAATGTATATTTTTTTCCACCTTTTTCATTTTTGTTTAATACCCAGCAACTTCTTAATTAATTTCTTTTGTCCCTCATTCATTCTTTGAATCACAAAAAGTCTCTAAGCTTAGTCTTATGTTATCTGATCCCCAGTTGAATCAAGTAGTACCAAGCTACCTGGGGTTTTCTTGATTTTCTTTTTAAATAATTATTTCTCCCTCCTGCCCCCTCATTTTTTTGTTCCATTATTCTTCTTGCTGGGCTTCCCTGCCAAATTCAGGGCATGTTGGTCAATCTGACCTGTTTCTCCCCCATTTTAGTTCATAGTCTCTCTATTAGCTTATTTTAAAATTCACCTGAGTTCATTTGGTTGTGTCAAGCTTCTCTGCTGTTCCAAACCTATTTCACAGATGCTTTTTTTACTGTGTCTTCAGTTTGGGAGTAATCCCAAAACAAAGCAAGTTTGCTAAATACGCTGCAGGATTTTCCCTTTCGCTGGCCCAGTTCTATGCAACTAGATCCACAGCTGCATTACCTACTGCATTTTAAAATCAAATCCAACCTGATAGGAGGATCAGAGGGGCTGCCTGCAGTACTTGGCCTTTCACCGCATTTTTGATTCGTGTTTTGCTACACCAGCTGCTGCCAACACCCTTGTCTCTAAGGTGCTTCTATAGTCCTGTCTCTCCTCCCTTTCCTCTAACTGATGTTTCACTGGTGTTTAAGACCACATCCAGTTGCGGTTTTATTACATATAGAGGTGGAAACTCTGCCTAATGATTCCTTTTCACTCTCCACCTTCCTTTTGTTTTGCCTTAAATATATCCAAGGGGGAAACAGGAGGAGGGATGGAAAAGGAAGGGTTCGGTCTAGACTTCCAAAGCAATTTCCTTTT
The DNA here is from genome assembly GCF_020740795.1 of Apus apus. NCBI lineage: Eukaryota > Metazoa > Chordata > Aves > Apodiformes > Apodidae > Apus > Apus apus. The sequence continues at coordinate 62,217,481 of NC_067283.1, read as the reverse complement.
CCCTACAGAGCACAGCTCATTTCCTTCCAGAGCAGAGTGGCTGAAAAGTTGCAGATTTCTTAGCACTGGCTTTCCTGAAATATGTTGAGTCAAAGCACAGCTACTAGGAGTGGTCGAGAGGATTGTAAACATGAGTGTGTGAATGTTCTTCCCTTTCTTGCTGCCAAACAGAAGCCTAAACAGCGATTAATGTGGAAAGGAGAGGGTGGTCTAGATAAGCAGCCACAGGGTGGAAATGTTGAAAGAAAACAAATATCCATAGACGCACCTGCACTTGGGTGTTTCTGCATCTTGGGGCCTCACAGGGCTTATTTTTGTCATAAATGTCTCAAGGACAGAAAACTGAACAACATAGAGGTTGATGATTTGCCAGAGGGTTAATTACAATGTTTTGCCTTACTCTAAATTTTTCAGATGAATTAAACTCACTTGGGAAAGGAAACACACACACACAAAAAAAAGTGAGATCATAATCTGTCAACTTCATGGAGTTTCTAATTTAGTTAGTGCCTTTATGTGTTTACTTACTTAAGAGATGAGATTTCTTCTGTGCTGAGAGTGTTCGGAGACATGAACAGGAAGATGATCTGGAATCTGACTGTGCGCTTGATTTGAGATAATTTCATCCATTCAGTCTGACTTTTGCTTAGCAAGGCAAAGTTACATGGTGTTTATTCTCCTGCCACTGGTAATTGCAGATTCATGTCTGAGTAACTGATACTTCTTTCTGAGTCTGAAAAAGCTCGTAACGGATTTCTTGTGTTAATTGTCAGAAAATGCACAGTGAAACTTTAGATTGCTTCCAAACTACCAGGTATTGCAGTTACACAGGGAGTTGAGTTGGTAAATATTTTTTTTAGGAGAGGAATAGATGAGGAAATTGCCTTTACTTTTCATCTTAAACACAAAACAAACACTATAGGCAGAAGATCTTTAAAATAACTCCTTCTTCCCAGACCCTTTGCCCAACTACAGAATCCCCAACTACAGAAAACACTTCTGATAGTACGCACAAGGTAAAACACTTTAGTGTTCACTCCTCTCCAGCTCAATGACATTTTTTTTGTGTGTGTGAAGGAAAACAACTGGTTTAGGAAGAGGTTGTGTACTGGTAGGCATGCCTATGGGGAGTGGTCATTGTGCACTGGATAGTGCCCAGCTGTTGGGACCTCAAAATCTGGGAGCTGCTTTTTGATATGAGAGAATTTGTAAGGGCAATAAAAAGATGTTATGGAATGTGAAGTAATGTAAAGATGTAAAGAAGCTGTTATGGAGCTCATGCTACAAATTACAGACCTTTGCTGTCTGAAGCAAGAGGATGCTGCTGCTTGCTTGCTTCAGCCAGATTGCGGGTGGCCAGACTGGTACAGGAAGGTACAAGTTTTCCATTTGCAGAAGTACTTCTGGACTGGATAGATGTGTACCTGGTAGCTGCGCGTGCTTGAGTTAGACACAAGCTTAGGGATAATCTGTTCAACTGTGTTGGACTGTTTGGCTCCGAGTTTTTGACAGCTGTGGTTGGCAGGGAAATCTCTTCTCTGTTAGAGGCAGTTCTGGCAGTGCCACATATGCAAGATGAAATAGAGACAGGGAGGTGGGAAAAGATGGCTCTGACATTTCTACTGATATAATCTGCCACTGAGTGATCGCTCTGGTCTTTTTTTTTTTTCTTCCTGAAAGGTGTAACTTGGTTTTTTGTTTGTTTTTTTTTTAATTGGTTTGTGTTTGGTTGTTTGGTTGGGGGGGCCTGTTTGCTGTCATTAGTAGATGCTAAGGCTGCATTTACTAGATCAGGTGAGGGTGAGAAGTAAAGATGCTGCTTTCTAAGAGGAAAGAATGGATACACGACAAATACATATTATTTAGAAAATGTTACTTTTGTAGCTGTGATCATGACATTACTGGGGGCTTTTAATACTTAAAGCAATGTCAATGTACTCTAGACAACTGGAGGAACTGAAACAGTAGGTAACATTTTTACCCTGCCCGAAAAAGACAGGGCAGTTTTTTTGTTTTCAGGTAGTTTTTAGTTTTATTTTTTCAGATATGCACTGATATGCAGTGGTACCTGTGGGGTCAAGAGGGGTCTGTCCGGTGCAAATTGGGGTTTTGTCATTGTTTTTGCAAATGTAGTTGCTTAGTCTTGAAGAAATCAGAACAGTTCAGAGAAAAAACAGTTGTGTTCCTTGAAAACCAGGATTGGAAGCAGTGATATGCTAAATGCTGAATGAGATACATAAAAATATATGGAGGCATAGGTGAAAATTAAAAAAATTTAAAAAAAGGAAAAACCCGAGGTATGTAGTTTTGTTGCCTGTTATCTGCAAGGACTTCAGAATCTCCAGAGAAAGTAACTCTTTCTTATAATTCCTCAGGTCTCATATTTCTGACAATAACTGAAGTGTCTTGAATTATATGACTGTTAATTGTAGGATGATTATTGATTTATTCTCACAGTAATTTTTACTTCATATATAATTACTGGTTTTCTGTGGATGGTGTAGGATGCATAAAGGTGCAAAAATAATATGATTTCTCTGAAGGTATTGCTCACAGGCAGCCTGTAAAGATTTAGAGTTATTTCCTTTATCCTGGTATGTAACAGGCTGTAGTAGTACAGTTCTTTCAGATCACAATGTATTTCAGCAGAATTGTTTAGTACTTTCCCAGTTAATGATCAAAAAATAAAACATGCTTGAGAGGAAAGCTGACATTTACTTTCTGATTTTGAAGTTGTCTTGTATTTTGCAAAACAAGATTGAAAAGGCTACATCTTTTATAGCGTCCACATCTAAAGAAAAGTGTGTCGTGCCCTAAACTGATGTCAGAAGAAGAAAACAGATGAGAAGAGTTACAGTTCTTATTCTCACCATTGCACCTCAGTTATTCTTGTAGCTGACTCGTATGCAGAAGGTGCATAAGGATGTGTGTCCATGTCTTTGCATCAGTTGTGTGTGTCATCACATCAGAAGTGGCAGTGCTCAGGTCTTATCTCTAGGCTAGTACTGCCTTTCCTGTCAAGTGTCACCTTGTCAGTTTTGCTGGCTTAAATAGAACAAAATGCAATTACATTAAAAAAACTTAAGTGTACTCCTAGCAATCTGGAGACCTGCAAAAAACCTGGTAGCTGGCTTGTTTAGTGAACAAGCAATTTGATGGCAATCTCTAATCTCAGAACTGCTTTCTGGGCTCACCTGCCTTCTCTCATTGCTGCTGCTGAGCTCAAAGGGGCCAGACCCAGGCAGATAACTGCGATGCTGAGTGGAACTGGAAATGTGTATGTAAACGTTATCTTTGGCTAGTATTTCTTTTTTTTTTTTCTCTTTGGTAGAAATGTCATGAATAATCCCTGTCACTAAACTGGCTGGAAGCAGGTGGAATAACATGTTACACCATGGACAGAAAGTTTTTCCATATGAAGGAAGTCTTGGAGTTTCTTAAAACACTTGCAGGAGGGATATTTTCTTCCTGCAACTTCAGGAGGTGGATGGGCTGTGTATTCCTTGACTCTTGCTAACTTTACCCAAGCATTTAATAGGTGCTACAGAAATAAGTGTGACCAGAGAACTGTAATTCCTCTCAGAAGGTAGCTTTTTGGGATCTGGCACTGCCCATTTTGTGTAACCCTGGTGTCACTGCTAAAAGCAGCTCAAAGCAAATCCCTCCATCACAAATGCATAAAATGGGTCAAGGCTGGATTGTAAAGGTACCTCTCCCGCATCAATAAATTCTCCTTTTCCTCTTTCCTACCCACTGCCCTTTATATCAGAAGCATTACTGAATGTACATTTGGGAAATTAGCAGAATGTTTGTTTTACTTCTTTTCAAAGTGTTTTCATGGTTTTAGGTGAGTGTTTGACTTATGTTCATTGGCCCTTGCACAAGAGACTGAAAGCTATTTCCTTTTTCCTTAATTAGAGCATGCGGAATATCAGGTTTCTGAGCAGGGAATTTCCTCTCAGGAGATAGGTGAGCATATGTGGTAGAAGTGGTTGTTTTTGTAGACTTGAGAAGTTGGTTCTTCTGTACTTTCAAGATACTTCCCTAAGCCAAACTTGTACTTTTCATACAAAGTTGTGTAAGAAAAAGGCAGTCTTTTTTTCCTTCTTCTTTTTTCCCTCCACCCCCCCCTTTTTTTTTTTCTTTCTTTTTTTTTTTTTTTTAGGGTTAAATAAAGAAATGGAGAGTTAGAAATAACTCAGTGGATTTCTGGAAGGGTCCTTATAGAGCATGGTAGCAAACATGGTGAAGGCAATGGGCCAACCTAATTTGTGTGTGTTACTTGATTTGAGTCTGGAGAGCTCCACCAGAGCTAAAGCCAGCCCTCTGTTTTTAAGCTGGTGTTTTCATGCATTATTTATTTGCAGTGCTGGTGAGAGAAAGGAAGGAAAAAGAAAAAGGGAGAGACATTTCCCTCTCCTCACTCCTGTCCTGAATTTAAGGTCATGTGTTTCTATAACTGCTGGTTTGTCTGTGTGGGTGGGCAGGTATGAGTCTCGGTCTGTCTTCTCCTTGTGCAATGTCAGAGGGAAGTTCAGGTTGGTGCTCTGCCAGGACCAGCCCACATCCTTCACCCACGCAGCCCCATGAAGCAGTTGCACACATCAATCAGGGAAAACCCTCAGCTCCGTGCACCGTTGGAGCAGGTGTGTGAGTTCACTCTGACATCAGATGACTGTCACGTTGCCGTGGGGCAGCCACCAGTGCCTGACACATGTTCTGTGTACAAGAGATCTACCTCCCCAAATAAATTACTGTCTTTGATGGAAAACATACAGCTCCAACACTCAGGCCACCAGTATCCATCATTTCGTCTCGCAGATGCTGTAGGGTAGAGCAAAGAGAAAGAAGACTAAGGAGAATGCTTTTGCAAAAGTTGCAAATCTCCATAAAAACCCTTGCCTAGTGCCATGTTTGCAAACTTGTCAACTGTTTACAAGCATTGAAGAGGAAAGAAGGGAATATCAAGGCTGTATCCAGCCAGAAGGAAAGCTGGCTGTATCAGTCATGACCCAAGGATTGAAGTGTTGACAGATGTAGTGCTTTGGCAAAAAGATCTTGCAAAGCTACTGCTTTCATGTCCACTTAGTGTTGTATTTTTTTCAAAGCACGAATACGGCATCTTTTTTTCTTTCCTTGAAGAATAAATGCATACTCAGCCTACCCAACACTCTTTATTCTGTTTTCTCAAAGGTTGTAGTACATCAACACCGAGCTGTAAACAAATTCACTGAATGAAGTGGAGCTGTTGGATTTTTCCAAGTCCTACCTATTTGGACCACCTCTGTTACAGAGCGTAAGGCAAACTTTGTCCCTCTGTGCCCTGGTAATGGTGGAGGTGCATCACTGGCTTTATTTGCCCCTGGGAATTCAGTAAAGTGGTTCTGGGTTGTGTGAGAGACACATTTGGTGTCAGCTTCTGGCAATTCGAATAGAACATCTGTGTATGTGGCCTTTATTTTGCTATGTGAATGGAGTATATTGGAACAAGTTATTCATGGGACATATGCCTGGGCAGAGGAGGAGATCCAGGGAGCACTGAGGTGTTAGGTCCTGGACAGGCTCTCAGGCAATTGGCAGAGTGATGTCTCCACTATTTGTGGATGAGGTTTCAAAAGTTTAATATCTCAAAAAAGGGAGTTTAGGTTATCTTTCAAACTGTTTGTAGCACTCTACCCCCTCAGTGCCTTGGGGACAGGATGCATGTGTACCAGTCTTCCAGCTGCACTCCAAAGCTTGCTTATGAACAAATGTATGAAGAACCTCAGAGAGTTTAACCTTTAAATGAAATGGCTTATGCAATAATTTTATCTTTTCAGAAAGACTAGTGTTAATCATTATAAACATCCTTGCTAAGGAAAAAAAAAAAGCACTTTTTCATTCTTTAAAATATTGAAGCCTTCCTGATTCAGTGTATTCACAGACATGTAAAAATTACAGGATAGGGGCCTAGTTGGGAACAAATTGCCCTTAAATTGCCATGCTAACACTGTTCATACTGCTCTGTTTAACTTACAGATAGTAATAGAGATAGGTGTCTAGACCCAGGGAGGGAAGAAACTTCAGTTCTGCTGTGCACAGTTCTTAGATGCAGAAGAATTTGGCTCCTACAAGACATTTCTAGCTTTGAAATGCTGTTTTGTTTTATTTGGTGATGAAAGGTAATGACCTAGCACGTATATAACTGAATATTGCCATGACTGTTCATTTACATCAATAATGAGACCATCTTCAGCTATGTTACATGCCTTTTTTTGGGTGTGGCTTCTGTGAAAGGGATCAGAGTCTTTCTGCTTTGGGATGTGAACTCATGTCCAACCAAACAATTGAAGAGAATCTTCTTGTAGAAAGAAGTCTCCTCTTCCCCCACCCCTCCTGCCTTGTTTTTCTTTTTTTTTTTTTTTTGCCAGTAGCCTCTCTTGAAAACAAACTCCTAGATGAGATGCTTCAGTTTTTTGTTTTTTGTCTTCTCTATAGTAGTTGATCTCTCTTTTTTTTCATACTCTGAAGTCACAGAGTAGCTGGGCTGGGTAGTGGTGGCCTGATTTAAGCTGTAGGAACTGCTCTCCATGCATTTGGTTAACAGTGCACGGATGCTGACCTGCATGCTGATGCACAGGAGAATAACCATGGAATAGTCATAGAGGGGGCACGGCATGCTTGGCTTTACTATCTCTGTTTTGTTACTTTATCATACAAATGAGCTTGCTGTCCTAATCAGGTTTTCACACAGTGAGGGTGGAACAGGCTGGTATAGATGGTGAGAGAGCTGAAGGGAGGTGTGGAGAGAGGAGGAAAAAAATAAGAAAAAGAAGAAAAATATTTGTCAGTCTTGATAGTGTTAATGAAAACATAAAGAAAGGAGGAAAGCCGCATTTGGAGAGCGAAGAGTGACCTAACAAATGTGACCTCTGTTTTTCCCTACGGCTTCTGACTTTGAAACCAAAGCTGTCTTTAATGTTCACCAGGTGTCATCAGGGTGTTTTGATTCCCTTTAAGGAAGGGAATTAGCCTTATAGTTTCAGCATCTGCACTTCAGTGAACCTTAGTGACAGGGTGTATTTTTGTTCAGATCATAACCCTTGAGGTTCAAAGGCCATTGAAAGCTCAATAATTAATTCTGTTACTTCCACAGAAGGCAATGAACAGAGACCTGTACTTCACACAGATTTTGCTACAGAAGACTTTCCAGTCCTGTCCATGCTCAAACAGGGTCCACTTGAGCATCTCTGAACAGCTGGCTGGAGCAACCCAAGAACCAGACGCAGCACACAAGCAACGCTGGCAGTAAGATTATTCCTCACGCTAAAATGCTATGTTAGAATTCAGATTTTGTCAGCTAAGATTATAGTTCAATTTCTTAGAGGAAGCAAGATGTTATTTTGCTTGAGATGTATGGCTCTTTGTCCCCTGTTGTTATGTAAGCAAATTGTTGTTACTTATCACTCTGTTTTTGTCTTTTTCCTCACCAGGGGTAATTGTGTCTCTCATATTGCCTGGATAGCTCATCCCTGCTTGTGACCTGAGTGTTGCATATAGATTTTAGCTCTTCAGGTGATTGTCTGTCCCTGCAGAAGACAGATTTATAGGATTATTGCATATTGTCAGCCAGAGGAAACAACTGACTGATTGGGTCTTTGCTCCCCCCAGCCCTTGCCCTTTCATCTAGGAGGCCCAAGAGCCACCTGTTCCTGGACAGCTCTCCCTCCCCTTGTGATGCTCAGGAAATTCAAGAAGCTCATCTAATCCTCTAATGTAGCAGGGAGGAAGGTAGGGTAGGCAATGAGTCCCTGACAGAAGATTTTTCTTGGGGGAACAATCTAGGGCTATCTGAAGGCTAGCTCAAGGTCATTGACGTGCTGGTCACTGGAGTAGTGCAGTGAGGAGGATGGCCTTGCAAGGCCAAATACAATGATAATTCCACAACATCTGTGGTTCTCTCGCCCTCAGCACTGTAGCAAATGGATGCTTTAGGAACAGAATGTAATAGGATGGCTAACATCTCTAGCTGTACTGCAGGACCGTGTGGGTCCAGAAGTGCAACGTGATGATTACTCCTTTTATTCATCACTATGAATGCACCCAATATCTCTTCTACGATCACTTCCTGCACTCAATTATCTGTTCTACAGTTCATTCATAGAATCGTAGAATCAGAGAATGGTTAAGGTTGGAAGGCACGTTAAAGATATTCAGGTTCCAACCTCCCTGCTATGAGCAGGGACACCTCACACTAGACCAGGCTGCACAAAGCCCCATCCAACCTGGCCTTAAACACCTCCAGGGAGGGGGCTTCCACAACCTCCCCAGGCAACCTATGCCAGTGCCTTACTGCCCTCATGGTGAAGAATTTCTTCCTGATGTCTAAACCTAAATCTGCAGTTTAAAACCATTATCTCTTGTCCTATCACTACCCTCTCTAGTGTAGAGTCCCTCTCCAGCTTTCCTGTAGGCCCTCTTCAGGTACTGGAAAGCTGCTATAACGAAGGAATGCCATCCAGAGGGACCTTGACAGGCTGGAGAGGTGGGCCAGTGCCAGCCTCATGAGGGTCAAAAAGGCCAACTGCAAGGTCCTGCACCTGGGCTAGCACAACCCCAGGCACAAATACAGATTGGGGGGAGAATGGCTGGAGAGCAGTCCTGAGGAGAAGGACTTCGGGGTGGTAGTTGATGAGAAGCTCAACATGAGCCACCAGTGTGAGCTGGAGCCCAGAGAGCAACTGCATCCTGGGCTGCATCAAAAGAAGCAGGGCCAGGGAGGGGATTCTGCCCCTCTACTCTGCTCTGGTGAGACCCCACCTGGAATACTGTGTACAGCTCTGGAGCCCTCATCACAGAAAAGACATGGAGCTGTTGGAGAGGGTCCAGAGAAGGGCCATGAAGATGATTAAAGGCCTGGAGCACCTCTGCTTTAAAGATAGGCTGATGGAGTAGGGGCTGTTCAGGCTGGAGAAGGCTCTGGGGAGACCTTATAGTGGCCTTCCAGTACCTGAAGGGGCCTGCAGGAAAGCTGGGGAGGGGTTTTTCACTAGATAGAGTAGTGATAGGTCAAGGGATAATGGTTTTAAACCAAAAGAGGGTACATTTAGGTTAGACATCAGGAAGAAATTCTTCACCATGAGGGTAGTAAGGTGCTGGAATGGGTTGCCTAGGGAGGTTGTGGAACCTGCGGAACCATTCTATGGTTCTCAGTCATTGAGAACCTCAGCCTTCTCAATATCCTGTGTAGCTAGGTCTCCTGTTTCCTTCAGGAGAGGGCCTACATTTTCCTTCAATGTCTTTTTGTCACCAACATACCTATAAAAGCTTTTCTTATTGCTATTTACATCCCTGTTGAGATTTAATTCCATCTGGGATTTGGATCTCCTTACCTGATCCCTAGCATCTTGGACAACCTCTCTGTAATCCTCTCAAGGTAACTGCCCTATCCACCCTACTTTATAAGTTTGAGTTTTTCTAGGAGCTGCTTGCTCATCCATGCTGGCCTCCTGGAGTTTTTACCTGACTTTATCTTAGTTGGGATGCATTGCTCTTGGGCCTGGAGAAGGTTATCCTTAAATATCAGCCAGCTTTCATGGGTCCCTCTTCCCTCCAGGATGTTATCCCAAGACACTCCCCTGAGCAGATCCTTAAAGAGGCTGAAATCTGACCTCCTGAAGTCAAGGGTAGTAAGCTTGCTGTGAACCCTCCTTGCTGCCCTAAGGATCTTGAACTCCACCATTACATGGTCACTGCAACCAAGGCTGCCCTTGAGCTTAGCATCCCTCACCAGCCCTTCCTTGTTGGTGAGAACAAGATCCAGCATAGCACCTCTCCTTTTTGGTTCCTCCATTACTTGGAAAAGGATGTTGTCATCAACACACTCTAGGAACATCCTGGATTGTTTGTGCTTTGCAGAGTTGTCCCTCCAAGAAGGGTAGGACCAGAGCAATTTCAAGAAGAGATGTGGGATGCTGCTGTCCAGCACAGCTGGTGTTTGCTGAACTGAACATGATTATATTGTTGTTATTAATAATTGCATTTCGTATTGTTGAAAAAATTGATCTTGTCTTTATCTTTGTGTAGAAATGTTCAGTTTATCCTGCAGTAGTGCTTCTTATTTAAAGTGGAAAATGCCTGCATAAAGTTGTATTTGCATCCAGAGGGAGCATTTTCTTAATTAGTAAATAATGATACAATGAAATTGAAGCATACTGTCTTTTCTTTTTCAGTGTTACTTTGACGAGGGTATGCTGTAAAAGTCTATGCACAAATGAATGGTTTTCCCTGTGTCCCTAAAAACTTAGGTAGACCTGTTGCAATATGTTTTAATTTGAATGGCAATGACAGTTTAGAAAGGAAATGCAGTCCAAAACCAGACAAGGACTATAGCAGTAAGAAAATATTTTTATGAGTTCAAAACACAATGTTAGAAGCATATTTCTATAAACCAGAGTCACGATGGTAGCATGCAGATATATAGATATGTATTAATATCTTGTTAGCATTAAATAGATATTTGGAAATTGTCTTGAAAATTTCCAGCCCAGGTGCAAAATCTAGGTATCTGTTCTTTTTACTTCGTGTTAGGATAAAAAGCTTCCAGTTGGTGAGTGGGATTTAGCAACGCTATAGGCATTGCTGTGGGTTTTGGGGCCGATTATAATCACTAGGAAGATTGAAGTATATTGAAAACCAGAAAATCTCAACAAGCCTTTTAAATGAATTTTTGAAGTCCTCTAAGAGGATTTTAGAATAAAGGTATCTGAATGAGTTCACACATGTGAGGAAACCTGAGTGTATATGTATGTGCATTGCTGGGCCCTGGTCTAATTTCATGAAATACCACGGTGAGCTAAGCCTGTCTTCCTGTGCAATGCCTGTTGTCTTGGATAGTGCCTTCCACATCAGTTCAGAGCCATTATTGGTGTAAGGACACTTCTGCTGGAGAATGTGGGTCTTCTTGAATTGCACTGAGTGATTTTTAAGGATGCTTCAACACTGGGAACTGGATAATAGAGCCTGGAGGAGAATGTTTCAAAGTTGATTGGAATAGATAAGCACAACCAGTCCATCTTGGAAATAATATTAACATGGGTTTTTTTTCGTATTTTAAGTTGTTTTTCATGTTAAAAATAGTGGTTTAGTACCTCTGAAGTCTTCTCTAGTTTGTGTTCAGCATGTGTCAAGTTTAAAAGCAGCTGCAAAAATAACAAAAGCGTAGTAAATCAAGAGTAAGATGCTTCAGTATTCATAGCTGAAAGGTTCTCTTGCTGCCTTCCTAAGTTTAACCTTCAGTCTCACTTCCCTGCAGTATGGCTCTGATTATATTGTGTAATGAACAACATCTGATATAATCTTTATTACTTTTCTTCCTTTTTGCACAAAGAAAATAATTTTGTTGCTATGGTAGAAGGAAAAAAAAAATACTCTGAAGTGTTTCCACTAAGGCACAGCTAGAAAAAATAGAATATAAAAACCATTTTTTATTGTTTCTATTAAGAAAATATCCAATATTTCAAATACACATCCACACATGGAAAAAATTCCCCATAATCTTCAGCTGTGCTTCTAGTTTTCAGTTGTACCAGTTACTGATGGCTTATCTCTCTATGTTTGTATGAGCAAAAAGAGGAATGCTTACACTGAGGTGTTCTGAAGTTAGTGTTCTGATGTATTTTGGATGTTGCTTTTACATTTAGCTTACTGCTCTTGCAAATCACAGTAGCTGCAGCTCAGCCCGCAAGGTTATGAAAATATAAGTGAGTTTATGAATTTGAAATATTACATCCATACCTTTCTATGTAATTTTTTTCATGGTGTAAAGTGGTTATGAATTGCCAGTGAGTGCTATGGTGCCTCAAGTTTTCATCATAAATTATTTTGTGTCTTTGAGATATTTTGAATATCACATATGTATACACACATATATGTAGTTGAAGAGGTCTGGTTTTCTGTGCACGTATCTGATATAAAAACTTTTTTTACCAGCAACAGCTCTTGTTATCCAGCTATCCACAAATCAAAAGTAAAATGGGAGAGAGTGTTAATCAGTATTATTTCTAAAACTCAGCCTGTTTACTGCATGTGCCTGTTTGTTCACTTCAGCAATTTACTGCTAGTGACAAGCTGCTGCCTGAGCAGTAATTCCAGCTGCAGTCTTAAGTGTGAAAAAGAAGATCCAGGGCTCTATGTAATTGAACTTCAAAATCTGAAACAGTTGTTCATTTTAGTGCTGCTTCCTTGGAAATTCCTTTAAGGTAAGTGGGATGTTAAAACCCACAGAAATAAAAATGCATTTCATATCCCCAGGGACAAGGGAAGACAGGCACAGTGATGCAATGGTTACAGAAGAGATGGGTGACACAGGAGATGACAAAACTCTTAGGGAGATAACCATGCACAGCTATTGCATTCCAGGTGCAGCAGCTTAAGAAAATAAATCTAAAACTCCTTTGAATCATTCCTTTAAAAAAAGAGGATTGTGGTGATGAAGCCCAGAGTGATTTCTTTTTTCAACTTGGCTATTGATCTGTGAGTTCCTAAAGGGAGGTGGGGGAAAGGTTGGATAGTGAAATGCCAGCATACCTTTGTCTAGAGCATGCTGATGAGTGTAAATCTAATAATGTTGTAGCATGCCATATGAAGAAGAGTAGATGGGTACATCTGCTGACAATCTTTCCTTTTAATTTGGAGCCACCTGAAGGCAGTAAGTAGCTGAATAATAACCCGATCTCCATATGGCTTCTGTTCCTTCAGAATAATAGTGTGTGTGTGCGCGCGTTGGGGGGGGGGGGGGGGCTGGGGAGGGGGTGTGTGTGTGGAAAAAGAGTCTACTTTTAGCTCTGGCTTCTGTTTGCCTCTTTGTGAGCCTGAGAACATTTCCTGTCTGGTTGGTGATGGGAAATGCAACCAAAACAGGCTTTGGTGAGTGACATTTCTCATGCCTGGTTTCTACGCTGGGTTTTCTGTATCATCTTAGAGTTGTTGCAACATGTATGAAGGAGGCAAGGAGGCCAGATCTTTAGCATGATTTGCAGCTAACTCACTGTAATATTTAACCTTGTTGGCTTCTCAGTATGTATTGTATATAAAATAGATTTCCCTGTCATACCTCCTTACAGTCCAATATTGCAAATAGCAGGTGAATGTTGTCCTTTAAAATACATGTAATTTTGCAAGTGGCACATTTTGAAATAAGAGATTTTGCTTTTTTTCTAGAATTTATACATAGATTCTCTACTTATAGTTTTCTAATTTTTTTTTCTCTATCTCCCCATGCTTTCCTTCCTGTCTGCATTTTCTTATTTCCTCTGTAAATTATACATACACTGGAACAACTGTTTTCACTGAAAAGGGCTTCACTTTTGGGGATAATCTATAGCCATTTTAAGAAAGGTCAGCAGTTCACAAGGGTGTTGCCAAACATGGGATTATATGAAATGTGGCTTCAGGAAAAACCAAACAAAATCAGCAGTCCTCAGCACCCTGCAGTCTTCAGGTGGCTAGTACAAGGAAGATATGTCCATCCTGCTTGTTTTTCTAAGAAGATTTTGTGACAGATTATAGGCCTTGCTCTGTCTCTGTCAAAATAAGTTTTGTATGCAAATTCACCTGTCATTTAAAGGACAAGGTGAGAAAAGGAGGATGAATGAGTGCAGAAAGGAACAGCAGGCAGAGTTTGTACTTTGCTTGTGTTTAGTGTTGATGGTATGCTAAATCGTTGTAAAGGTAAGTTAGGATTGCTGATTGTGAAACAATATCAATATTGGCATCTTTACTAGTGTCTGTTACTCTACTGAATTATTTAATTGCTTTAATGAGAGATAATGGAGATAAGCAACTCTTCAGAAAGAATTTGGGAAGGAGACAGTCAAGTCACCTCCTTTTGGGCCCCTGCAAACACATATACGTGTGTTGGAGATGAGAATTCAAAGTTAGAGATTTGAAAGCACACAGGCACAGAGTAGTTAGAGTTGGATTTCTGAGAGAAATTGTACCTTTTTTTCCTACTTGGAAAAACGTGAAATGCTGAAATGTACTTCACTGCCCATTTCACTCCTTTTGCTTACCTTTAGAAAATAAAGTCTTGGCTGCTCTCTATTGACTGTCTTTCTCTGGCTTGCTGTGTTTTCTGGTTCAGCAGTACATGGGAGACATAATCACACAGGTAGACTGGCTTCTCCTCATCTGAGTGTCATCAGGGAAGATGTGCACTCTGGCTGAAGGTTTTCTAGAAATTCCAGTCCCAGCATGAAAACAACTGGAAACTCTGTCCTCTAGACACTGATTTAGGACCTTAAAAACTAATAATCCTTGCTCCCAGTGGGATTTCAGACTCTGCAAGGAGTCCAGTACCTGTCCTTATGTAGGCCTGAACAACAACTTAGCAGTTTCTACAACGTTGTGAGTGCTAAGGTGCTTAAGTTGCATGTATTGAGCATATGCTTATCTGTGCATAATTATTTTTCAATGAGGACACAGGCTTGCTGTCATGCATTCAGTGTCTTTGTGTTCCCCTACATATTGCTTCCTTCCACATGCTGCTGTTAGTTCTTTATCTTTTGAGAATGTTGGATAAGGTATACACCGGATACAGCAAATTCTTGCTTTTCTATATATTGTCTAGTTGGATGTTCATCACAGAGCAGTAGGATGAAGATAAGACATAGTTTGTTTCACCTGCTAGGGAAATTTGTGAAAGTCTAGTTGGAAATAGTAATACTATGATGTTTTTTCGTGTTTGAGAGAGAGTTGATATCTGTACTAAACTAGAAAGGCTGGTGGACAGAAGGGCTGTGTCGGTACTAAGAAGTTAAAGGTGCCTGGGAGTATCCTCTGGAACTGAGGTTATGGGCAGCCTGTCTCCATATCTTTGAACTCTTGGTCTCCAAAAGAAGGTGTTCACATCCCGACTGCCTTATGGGGTTTATCCCTGGGCTGTGTTTTTCCCCTGTGGTGCCAGGGAAAGTGCTGGCAAGCCTGTGCCAAGCCTGTGCCAAGGACTAGTCTAATAGCTGAACAGCAGTGACAGTTAAAGTCTACTGTCTGGGACTGCTTCTTGACACTGTGTAATTTACTGATGTAGAAGTGGCCAACAAGGGATGTCTGGCTGTTTATCTCTAGTTATGCTGTTTATTGAGGATCAGCACTCCAACTGATGCATTTCATGCAACTGGATACCCATTTTGTGTTAGCATTGCTGAAGGCTTTGTGAAGTTTCTGCATCAAAATGATGACCATATTACTTCTGCTTATCTCTTAGGGAATAGAAATAAAGGAGGAAGCAGCCTTAAGTGAGTGTAATACTGGCCTTCTACATGAGGCCAGTAATGATGGGAGTGAAAGAGCTTGCCTTTTCCCTGAGGTATTTTTTTGTCCTTTCTTTAAGATTTCAAGGGATGACAGTGACTTCTTTTTATCTTAATATATAGCGTGTTTCTGCTGTGTGCTTCAAGTGCATGTCTGATGTGTGTGTGTATATGCACAGGCACACGCATACATACATTGCCCGTTGGTAGAGGAGATCTCCAATAGCTGTGTACAGTTTGGGGTGGTTGGTATTGAGTGATTGTGACAGGTCACGTGAATGCTGAGGCTGGGGCCCAGCGGGAGGCGGTGCGTGTGCATCTTCAGCATCAACACAATCGACGTCCGCTCAACAGAAGGGTGGCCAGGCCTTTCCTTAGGAAACATATGCCAAAACTATTATCAGAGACTACGTCATGGCCTGCAGCAAACTGGACAGGATGTTAATGAGGAGGGAAGTGTGGAAGGAGCAATCCGAGTGCATCTCATATTATCAAAACAGTTTGCTGAATAAACAGATTATTCCCATTACTGTGCCCTGTCAGCAGTCTTGGTATTTTGATCTTTACCAGGTTTATGCTGATAAAGGTTCATTTTTCTTTACTTAGGTGATACAGGTTTAGGGGCTTTTATGTGAAATAAATAAATAAATAAATGCAAACATCTGGGAGGCTATAAAAGATGCAGTGGACCCAGGACAGCTCATTATTCCTCCTTGACGAGGAAATCTCTGGTGCATCCTGTGATGTCTGTGACAGTGTGTAAGGAGGCACTCCACTATGTCAAGCCCAGAGTCATAATTCTCTCTCATCTGCTGCAATAATGAGACTTTTTGAACTACTGAATTCAGCAGAAGGTACAGGTGTAAAGAATATGCCTTGTGCTTTGCAATCATTTACAACAGGTGGAGACCTGGGAATTAGAACTGGTTATTTTTTCCTTGGAGAACCATGTGTCTGAACTTAATTTTTAAGTTGTGTTTATGATTTCAACAGTGCCTGGCACCAATTTAATTGCATATTTGGCAATTTTCTTCTTTTGTCCCTGATTGGAGGGGTCAATATTTTATTGCTTCCTTTGCCTCCAGTTTTTTCCCCTTATCTTTTTTTTTCCTGTCCCTCTCCCCCTTTCTGAAGGTTTGCCTGAGTAGCAGGAGTGAGACAGACAAAATAAATACCTTTGGGGATAACAGCTGTCCATTTAAAGGTTATTTTTTAGTATGTTTTAGAAAGCAAAATACTAAAACAATATCAAACTCCATATTTTTTTTCCAAGATGCCAGATGTTAAGAGATTGCATTTATACAGGTTGGTCATAAGTTCAACATTGACATTAGTTTCATGTCCATTGAAATGTTAGATTGGTTCTCTGTTTATTCATAAAATTAATTAAATATGGCCAATGTCACAGTGAGTTCATATCATTAGTTTTCAGCTGCCTTGTCTTTACCAGACAATGGGTGTATTTTTTCCTAGGTCTTAGCTAACGTGCAGTAACTAGCATGAGGTAAGCTGTAGTTGTAATATGAGTTATCAGGATGACGTGGCTCTTGGCCTTTTGGCAGAGTATTCACAAATTCCCTTGTCTTTGATATGGTTTTACCAAATGTCAGCTAATATGCACTAAGAATAGGTCTTGCTGCCTGCTGCCCTTGATAGGAATGACCTCAGCCCTGACCTGGAGCTTCCCTGTCTTGGGGCGTGGAGATGACTAGTGTGCTGGAGCCATTCCAGCCCCCTGAGGGGCCCCTCAGCCCCCTGAGGTGCAAATCCTTGTCACGTTCTGCTAGAAATGAGAAGATTGGTGTTGCAAAACCCATCGAACAGCCCCCGATTGGCAGTCACTGTCACTCATTATCAATCTGAGCTTGATTTGAGGAACCACCTATTGGTAAGGGGCCATCTAAAACATTTGTTTGTTCTTAAACTTCCCTATGCAGGGAAAATGCCTCTGAATGTCAGGTACTTAATAAGAGGGAGAAGATGGATCAGATCTGTTTATATACCATATCGTCATTCCAGGTGACCTAGTTTAAGATCATGATGAGATCTGAAGAGCAGAGTATTGAAAATGTTTCAGAGAGCCTGTGTGCCAGAACAGTATGAAGTAAAATCATCTTAATGAGATGCTAGATCATCTGTGGAATGCATCTCTCAGTGAATAACGTGGATTTTATTTTCCTGAAGAGGAACACAATGAGCATCTCACAGGAATGCACTGTCATAAGGCTGAAAATAAATAAGTAGAGGTTTTGATTCATTTAAAGTTTGAGCAGAAGTAATTTTCTGCAGTACCCCACAGCTGAAACCATCATGATTAAAGCAGTTGTTATTGCCTGCTCTAGATTCACACCTAGTGATGGGACATCAAACAGCAAACTTCTGTTGTTGTCTGGAAAGAAAATAATTGTTCTTAGTTTGTTTGGCAAAATAAGCATGGAGATGTTTTATTGTTGTGAATCAAGATCCAGAATGTTAGAGTCCAAAATAGTACTGTAGCTTCCAGCTAAAAATCAAGGCCTGTCAGGTGGTATCGCATCCACTCCCTTTTCTGCTTTATTTGACCCAAGAGGAAATTCATTGAAATGCTTGCTAACCTTTACTGAACAAGAAGAGTGACTTAATAAACATGATTTTTCCCTGGGGAGTTTTACTGCCTGACCTAGGTTTAGGCAAATTTTCCCCCTTGACATTTTTCTAACGATGTTCTGAGTCTTCCAAGGATCACGGCAGTAGCTCTCAAGGAGACAAGTTGCATTGGTGTTCCCCTGGAAGAGGCATAATATTTGTTGACCACAGACTTAGCAAAAAAATTACACTACGTATAAACCAATAAGAAAGGCAGATTTTTACTGTTCTGAATTTGCAAGGGAAATCTCGTAAACCATATGAGTTTTCATTGTCTCATTCTTTATTGGGAAAAGGTAAATTTATGGTAAAGGCTAGGAAATGGAATGTATTTTGCTTTTCCTTGATACATCCTGCTAGTAAACTTATACTGACTGCAGTTCATAATATAAAATGAATGAATAAAAGATGAATGAGTAAAGGTTATCTATGGAAGAGAAGTTGCCTTTCTATATGTAACTCATTCTGGTTGGTGACATCCTCTAGTTAATTGGCTAACTTCAGTGAGTAAAACTCATAATAACCTCATCATATTAAAAAAAAATCCAGGTTTTCTGACTTTTTTGTCCTTGCTCAGAGTGAAATCCACATTGCTCAAATGGAATACATGCAAGACTACTGGCTTTTCTCCTCTTGGTCTACATCCATCAACTAGAATAAATTCCGTATTGAAATAATAAATATGCCTTCCCACCCAGAGAATGGTATTGCATTCCTTTTCACTTCCAGACCTGAAGAATGATTTATGCTTGTTTGTTTGCTGTGTCAGAACTGAAGAACGTGTTAGCATTTCTCTGCAGCTTTTGTGCCACCAAAAAGATTCTTGATCTTGATCTAGAAGTCGGCCACCTTTTAACTGTCCCGCTACTGCCAGACTCACTGTAAAAACATCCCACTTCAAGAATACATACTTAAAATGCAACTGTTAGCTTACTCAGTGAACTTGCAGGCTATAAGTAAATAATACAGCTACATCAATAAGAGGTGAAAATTTAGCCACAGTTTTAAAGATATATAGGTTTGGCTGCTGGTAACATTTTTCATGTTTTGAGACACATTGATATACATGTACATATACACATGTATGTGTATGCATGTGTAACAGAAAATAGTTATTTTTGATTGATTGAATAGCTCATTCTCTATGGAAAACGATGGTAATGAACATAAAGCCATTATTTGTGAAATAATTTTAGTTTAGTTTTGTATTATACCTGTGTTTAGCTCTGCTCTGTGTTCTCAGGTTCATTATTTTTCTCATTACTGCTTAACTGTCATGCATTGTATTCATCCTTTACCATTATTGGACAGGAAATTTATAGAGCATAGGTCATTGTTATCCAAATAAGATTGCTGTTGGGATTTTAATACAGAAAAGTGAAACATGGCCGATCTGTGATGCTTTAGTATTTTTAAATTAATCTTTTGGCTTTCAAAGAGCATAATTCACTCTTACGGGCCAAAGAGGTTACTTCATTCTTTATATTTCGTATGTGATTGTTAAAAGAGTTACTGAACTGTGAAAGTAATTTTGTTGATTTTCTTCACAGAATCAAAGAATCACAGAATGTTGGGGTTGGAAGGGACCTCTGGACATCATCGAGTCCAATCCCTTGCCAGAGCAGGGCCACCTAGGGCAGGTCACAGAAACCTGTCCAGACAAGTCTTGAAAGTCTCCAGAGGAGACTCCCACAACCTCTCTGGGCAGTCTGTTCCAGTGCTCCATCATCCTGATGTTAAAGGTGTTTTATACCTTTTTTAATATATATATAATATGTATAATTCTATACTTCATTTAGTATATTTAACTTCAAATACAGTATTGAAGGCTGGGGGTTCCCACCACCCCCCATTATTCTTTCTGGATAGGATAACTTCAGAGATAATGGGAGCATCTAGCTGAAGGAAATGTCATGGAGTGATGCATTATTGCTTTAACTTCGATGTAAATAAAATTAGGGGTCCTAGCTACTCATTTGCATAAATAGTACTTAATTTTACTTTCATCTCCATAGCTTCTTCTAGCTGATGACTTGAAGGAGGTCATAGAAAAAATCCTGCCCATGGCAGGGGCACTGGAATTAGATGATCTTTAAGGTCCCTTCCAACCCAAATCATTCTATGATTCTATGATAAAACCTTCAGCTATTCAGTTCCAACTAATGCATTTTAGGATTCTGGTTTACATCACCTGGTGGACATCATCTTACCTTGGTTAAGATTAATTTCCTACCACGCTTCATTTTGATCAGCTTAAGATATGTTGAAGTATACATGTACAACCAGAAAAGATTTTTAGTGTATGTGCTAGTTAAGACATGTTACCAGCTCACCTTAAAATACTAGTCTAGGCAAAACCTATGGCACTATTCTACGTTGACTTGTATACAAATAGGGGAAGACCTTTGACTCTTTGCTTAAATGCACAGTTTGCCATGGACACACCAGCCTGTCTTTTTTTATGGTTCATAGTCTAATGAATAATTTTGTTCCCCATGTGTCAACTAGAAGAAGAACTGAGACCGTTATTTTAGAGCTGTGTTGGTAAGGGGAAAGTCATAAAACAGACTTATGCAGGTGAAACACTGCTGTAAAAGTACTGGCTTAAATTAAAATAATTAATTTCCTTGCTTGAAAAAGATACCCTTACAAAAGTTTCCTTGTAAATGGTTTTGTGCTTATTGTGTCTTGGTAACTATACTATTCACCATGCACAGTCTGCTTTAATTATACATACCTAGCATGCACATTGTGTTTGTGGTGGAACAGTATACTACTATACATACTACACACAGATTTTGTAGTCTGACCTAAATTGATGTGGTAGTAATGTAGCCTTCAGTATTTTGTGGTAATTTTATATCAATATAAAATATTGCTATTTCAACCTGGAATTAATTTCTTACAGAGAATATTTCTGCCCCCCCTCCCTATTCCTTTGAATGATACCTAAAGGCCTCTATAATTATGTAGGGATACAAAATAGACATTGTGAGAGAAAATTAAGCAGGAATCTTACCAAGGACTAGTTAACGCTTTTGAGAGCTGAATCTAGGCAGTATAAGCCCCATGGGGAGTTTTGTAACTGTTGCTGACTTAAAATATTTGATACACTGAAAAGAAGGAATCCTTCCTAGTACAGCGTATGTAATGCTGACAGCCCTTTACAAATCAAAATGTAATGTACATTTAGATCTGAAAATTGGAATATATTGATTGATGCCAGTGCAAATGCATTGTTATTGAGTAGCAGTAATAACCAATGAAACAAGAGCAAAAGCAACTGAAGAGAAAAAAATATCTCTTTTTCCTCCAAAGAACACTACTTGAATATAATTGCCGCTCATAGAACTTTATTGACATGACTTTTTCACTTTGACAGTGAAAATCATCCTGCTCTGGTTCTAGAAGACTCTCTTCTAAAAAGCCATTTCCCTTTCCAGGTTCGTGGTGTACTGCAATAGAAAAGTTCTGATTTCTAGGACTGAAGAAGAGTTCTTTTACACACAGATAACCTGTTAAACTGGGTCATTAAGTGATTGTGGTCAATTAAACTCCTTTTGGCTTTTCCAGCATGCTGAGTTAATTAGTTGTATTAGGAGAGAAAAGAAATAAGATACAAATGTAACAAGCAGCAAGTAGGTAAAAGACTTACTGTAGTCTCTTGTGACTGGAGAATATGACAGAAATTGTGAAATGGAAGCACCTGTGGGTTTTCTATTGAACAATGTACTTTAAATCTTACAAGAGCAAAACCAAAGGATGTCAATGATAAACAGTATTGTTACCAATGTCTCAGATACTGTCCTAGTCCTGGAGGAGATCCAGTAATTTGAGCTGAACCCAATTACCAAGTATTTTTAAATGGCTGGTCTGAGAAAATGCAGAATATGTATACATGTGTCACAGCAAGATAACATAATACTGTAAACCTATAGAATATTCTTAAGCCTTCACATGAGTTTTGCTAGAATATTCCATTCCCTCCCATTCTGTTCTCTGTACCCAGGCTGGGCTTATTTCTTTATTTTTATTATTGTATCAGCAGAATTAAGGAATAGTATTTACTTGGTTTTTTACACACATTTTAAAGCAGTGTTATTAAACGTTTGAGTAAAACACTGAGGAAACATTTTGTATGGGCTTAAGAAAAGAGACAAACTAGCCACACTCCTCTGTCATACAACTGAACATGTCTTGAGACTATTTTGTCTTCCATTGTTAAGACTTGTCCTAAAACCTTTGAGCAAAGCATCCCATGGAGGTCTGGGGACACTAGAACTAAGGCTGGACCAGTGTATCTTACTGCAAACAGACAGAAAAAGACACATCAGTATTCTGCTAAAGATAGGTGTAGGTGGATGGAGATGATTGGAAAACCACTTGGCTTCCTTGGTTTTCTCTCCAGCCTGTGATGTGTGCTGCAACCTACAGCTGGAGCTGTTTATAAGCAGGGCTGTGTCTGACCAAATAGCATAAATATGTAAATAAAGTAGTAGCGCTCATTTAATTTGGAGTAGAGTTAGGGGAGGTAATGCAGCTGCCTATGAAATTTCCTTGCCAAAATCTGTTCTATGAGTTGGAAAGAACATCCTTTACTATCTGATCTTGTGCTGACTGGAGCTCTGAGTGCAGGGTTTATGCCTGGTGTTATGGCCTTTTGATTTGTAGTCCACCTTTGCTATAAAGGAAAGGAAGCTTCAAACTCCTGGGTCATTAGGCCTTCTAAAACTAGCATAAAAAAAGATTTCTCCCTCTGATGGCAGCACTGTTTTTCACTTGTTGTAGCCCATGCTGGTATTATAATTAGGAAAGGCAATCTTGATTTTACATGGAATTCAAGCACTGCCTTGAATAAGGATGGATTTTAATGCATGCTTAAGCATGTGTCAAGGTGCACAACTGAATTGAGCCTGCAATGTAAAATTATGTATATATATATGAGTTCATTGAGCAGATAAAACTTGAGCAATATAAGTTGCTTGCAAAATACAAAGTGCATAAATAGGTTAGAAGACACTGTAGTAAATGTATAGTAGAAAAACAATCTTAACTTTAAAGTAATCTTAAAATGAATGTGGTTCTCCTGTGGAGACACCTAGAAGCTGTGAGTTAAATATCTACCTAATGTATTTCTTCTCAACTTTCAGTTATAATTAAAGACCTTGCTTCACTCTTCATTATTTTTAAACTGCAGTTTAATGATTTGAAGCATGGAGAAAGAGTAGCAGAGCAACTGAAAATCTCACTGTGATGTAAAGCAAATAAAATCTCACCTCTTGACAGCCTTCACAATGTATCTGTAGAGTTCACTGTTTGGCACTTTGGGAAGAGTTTGTGTGCTCCAAAGCTTCCATGTTTTGGGTTTTTTAGTCTCACATGACTTGCAGTTGAAGATATTACTGCCTGATTAGGAGCTCCCTTAATCTCAGTTACAACAGCACAGTGTCAGTAATATTTTGAAATTCACATGCTGGAAAACTGCAGAGCTCTATTAACAATGCTATGTACTATTATTTATTCATACCATAAACTTGATCTTATACAAGGACAGTGCTCTGTTTTAGGCTTTGGGGTCCCTTTGAACTGGATGTTAGTGTCCATAGAAGGCAAGACCCAATGACCTGGAGGGAAGACCTAAGGAGTGGAGATCCAGCCCATATTTCACTGTTGTGTCTCTGCCCCTAAGGGTCCCCAGCATGGTGTCTGCAGCACTTACTCTCCCTTCCAGTATTTGCCCTATTTGTTATAGTAATACCCCCCTGATATCTCTACTGGCACCTTCAAGTGAGTTCTCTTGGTATTCTGGAAAATTACTTTAGATACTAATGGCAGGTACAGATTGCACTCTGCTGGCAGTCCAGTAGGTCCAGTAACACATAGTTTAGAAACCGAAGACATTGTGCTCTGCCTTGCATGGCATTTTCCTCTAGGCTTTTTTTCAAACCATGACTGAAGTGTTTGTTGTTTCTAAAAACAATTTGCAACTGTTCATGCTAGCAAATGAAAAAAAAAAAAAAAAGAGAGAGAGACAAGTGCTTACAAGATTCCTTTCTTGGTCACACTTACCAGTTGTTTGCAGACACTCCTGTTTTACAGTGACCTTACTGGACAGCTAGAAGGCCAGAGATTAAATTTTCAAAAGCAAATAAATAACATGATGATGGATGACAGGTATGCAAATTAAAGTCAATGGAACTAAGTAGCTTTAGAAATGGGAGAACTTCAGATTCTTTTGACAGTTTCACCTTTAATCTTTCAACAAGGCTGAAGCCTTGGGTAGTAATATGGCTGAGACTTGGTTTTAGATGCAGCGATTTCACTTTATCAGGCTATCTTGGGGAACTTTGTAGTTCTTGGCTTCATGAAGGATGATGATCTGCTGGGGAATGACTGTTTTACAAGGGAAAAGGCGAAAGTGGCTGTAGTTCTGTTTGTCTGTCCAGGCTCCTTTAAATCTTTAGTCCTGTGGGTGATACATTATCGGACCAATTCCAGTTTCCTGTTTATATAGGGTCTGGCTTTGATGCGAGTACAACAGATTAAGAAGCAGAAGCAGAGTTCCTGTTTTAGTAATTTCTCATTAAGATGTATATAAGTCCAATGACACTGTGCTGACAATTATTAAAAACATCAGACCCAGGAGCACATACTTTTACATCAGCACCAAAGATTTAAAGGCATACCACCTCAGCAGCAGCCCCACTACTTCAACGTTGATCAGAGCTACAGATTATAAAGAAACTTTGCATGTTGTTTTACACATGCTCTAAGCTGAGGAAGATTGTTCTGAAAAGGCTGATTTGTATATATAGGAGAATTGGAGTAAATAATCCCTGCATGAAATTCAATCCCACAGTTTTTGCCTGAAGTTCATTTATCAGGCAAAGTGCTCTGGAAACTGATGATAGGCTTTTCTGGCAATTTGTTAGTTGCATTTTACATTGAAAGTCATGCTTTGCTTGCTGTTTCACTGGTTTTATCAGAGTTTCCTGTCCTTATCTCTTACTATCCCTTTGTCTGAGAAATGACAGTTCTCAGTATAGAGCTCCTCCTCCTTGGGATGGGGAAAAGTAACCTGTTGCCCTGACTCTTGCCATTGTACTATTTGTTTTGCAGCCCAGAATTTTTTGTTTTGATGTGGAATTCTGTTTTCCTTGTATAATGTTCTGTCCACGTGTTGTACATCTCCACCAGAGCGGTCTGCAAACTACCTAGGTTTCTTCTTCGAAGACAGGCAATAGAAAACCACTTATTTTATGCTTTAAAAAATAATAAATTATATTCCAGTAGAATTACTTGTAAATAGACTTATATGTTCTAAGTTAAGTGGTAAGTATTAAACTTATTGCTGCAAAAGAAGTGTAACACTTCAGAGTAAACTTGTGGTGACCTCTACAAGAAGGTGAGCTCTACATGAAGTCCCAGCTACTTGGAAGTTCATGCAGACAGGCCTGTACACTTTTTCCCCTCAGTCTATGGCTTCTCTTGAAAAATGGATTGTGATGACCCTACTCCACGTTGCCTTTCCCTAACTTGCCAGGTCAACAAGTAATACTAAAGTGTGTATTGTAAAAGGATTTGTCTGTAGTAAGTATCCATCCCAGGTAACCCTGGAAAACTGCCTCTTCCTAGCAACACTGGTTGTAAAAACAAGAGCAATGAAAAGTGCTTTGGAAACTCTTTTCAAACTGTATTTTGTGTTAACAAGTTTGCTAGTCTTGCCGTTTAATTGATATGTGAACTTAACAGAGTGTTTTCTCTCTATGAGTGGTTGATGTGTTACAAACCCCTGTTATTTTCTATTTGCCTTCTTTGGGAGTTTCATCAAGAAATTCTAAATATGCTTTGAATTCTGTTATATGCAATATAAATCAAGAACAGTATCTGTGATAACTGGAGCATGATACCAATCACAGAAAGCTTATACTTACAGCTATTTGAATAATCACTGCCTATTTGCATTTGAAGTCTAGATCTGGCTAGACTTATTTTCTGCTCTGGTGTATGTTTATCCTGTTACTGACTTTTTGTTCCTTTCTGCTACTTATGGTTGTGTAATGTACATTTACTTAATAATCCAGAATGTTTAGAAAATAGGAAAAGGATCATCTGCTATAGAAGTACACCCATCAGAAAAGGGTTAGTTGCCAAATGTTAGAACTAGATAAGATCCAACTGGGCATAATTAAACCAGGACTTGCAGTTAATAAAGTGCATATAGGCATAATGGAACTGCTGAATTCAGATGTGGAGTGGTTTATTCCTATATTAGTTTAGAAATTATCAGCTCATGAAAAAGTAACTTACAATGACGCTCAGCTCTGCTATCTTTAGTGAGAAACCATGAGATTGCTTTCATGAAAGCTTCCTTCTCCCATCCCCAGGAAAATCAAGACAATTTAGCTCTCTTTAGAAGGGGCCCCCAACAGGTATTTTTTTTCAAAATCACAATCGCTGCATGTGCTTATGGAACAATAGACCTTGAATAGGGTAATTTTCATTGAATCATAGAATCATTAAGGTTGGAAAAGACATCTAACATCAATTCCAACCATTTTTGTAGGTATGTGATGTGAAAGCAGAGCTCACCGTATTAAATTCAGTGGAAATCTTATGTCCGTTTACATAATCTCCCTACCAATGGGGTATTCAGTATGCCTAAGTAATCTCTCTGAACACATCAGATTATTGTGCTGTTCACGTGTTAACAGTTGATTAGCTTGAGAAAACAATACAATGGTCAGTATAATTCCTGAATTTATTATTGCTAAAATATGAGGATTTCAATGTTACTCTTCTTTGGATGTCACATTACTAAGCTGACATGTTTGTAACTTGCAAGGTGACTGAAGAACCAAATGCTTCTCGAGACAAATCCTTCTATCTTCTGTTCATTGCACAAGTATATTCATGGGGATAAATTCCTTAGAGAGGCTTTAAAGTGTAAAAGGGAGCCTAATAGGTTTTAAAAGTTGTAAAGTTGAGTAGCACAGTTTATAGCCTACTTGGATGGGTATGGTCTATATATTTTTTTTTCAGGCCAAGGTCAATGGTATAAATGGTGCTGTAAAAACAGGAAGTGAATAACAGCAGAAGGTATGGGCTGACTGCTGCAAGACACTTTCAAGAAACATTTGTGTTTGCAAGGTAAATTTTTAAAGCTGAGCAGAAAAGTGGAATATAACTGTTGCCAGTGCTAGAGCATAGCTCCTGAGCTGTTTTGTTTTTTGGTTGCTTTCTCCTGACAATACTTTTTGGATTTTTTTTTTAATTTTTTTTTTTTCCGTTTGGGAACTATAGCTGGTCATGAAAAGACATTTGCTTTCGTGGATTGTTTGGGCCAATGTCTCTGGGTGCAAAATGGGACTTCTTTTTCTGAAGTGGATTGTACAGAAATGTCTACTTGTAGCCACTTACTGCCATAGTCATGAGACCACTTAACATAGTCTGTGACCAACTGCTTCTAAAAGGAATGGAAATGGAAAGTGGAATGGAAAAGACCATACTTGTGTTCCATGAGTGTAATGAGGTGGGGCCTTGCCTTTTGAAACCCTGTGGTTACTTTGATTAATTACCTGTTGTCTATCTTCCACAAGAGGAACTGTGGGGTTCAGCTGGTCCTGGTTGGATGCCTGCAGGCAGACCCTGGCAGTAGGCACTGCCAGCACGGGGCTGCCAGTGTTTAGAAATGGTTGTGTTGCCACTTGAGACTGGGTAAACTGAGTCTTCAGTTACGTATGTGAACACTGCAGCCATTTAACCCTGTGTCTTAGGTTCTGTTTAGCCTCTTAATGCAAGTGCGTGATGAATTTCAGTTAGCTAAGAAGTGTAGACCTGTGAGACTGTACCCGTGCCAAGGCTTGTTTGGCATGCTGTAGGGTTGGGCTGTTACAGGGATGCCCACAGCTGATGGGGAGTGACTGAAATGGTAAGCCTGCACACATTGGTTGAATATAGTCAGCATATAGGTAATGTTTATACCTGCTTTGATTTATTCCAATATTTATTTCCACTGAGACAATGCTTTATTTGGCTTTAAATGCAAGATAGAAGAGATACAGTGTGTCTAAAGATGTAGGTGCATGTTATCTGCTGTGTAACTGGCATGTCTTTATTGGCACTATGTAAATATAAAGTGCTCAAGAAAACACAAAAATTAAACCTTTCTTCACATTTGTACTTTTTTCCTGTTGTGGGTATGATGTTGGAAGCAAAGCTAAATCTGCAATTAAACAGAAGTCCTGCATGGAGGAGCTGCATGGAGGAGCTGCATGGAGAGGCCACCACAGCAGCTGGCAGACTGGTCTTTTGCTGCATGGGGTAATGTGGGTTGGTACCTCAACACAGTATGGACGGAGAGTCTCCAATGTTACCTTCTTGTCCCTGATACTTGAGACAGACCTCCTAAAGAGAAAGTGTCAGTCCTCATGCTGTTATGCTCTCAGTCCTAACAAGAGGTGGTTAGTGTGGCTGCCTTTCCCTTGCCAGAGATGAACTTCTCCTCCTAACTCATGGCCATCTCCATGTTTACTGTGCTCCCTCTTTTCATGCAGCATTGAAATATCATAGCGATGTACCTGCAATGAAACTTGGAGATAACTAAATAGAGTTTGCATGGTATTGAATACATAGAAACAGATGAGCCAGCAGCTAGGAACTGTAACTGTGTCAGCAACACCACTATCACCATCACCACCGTTAATTAAACTGGATGCTCCAGGTCTACCTACCTGCTGTTGCCTGAATGGATTTAGCAGCGTATAACACAAGTTCTTCCTGCACCAATCAGGCATTGTATCTTGAACATAACAATAGAAAAATGAATGAAACAACATTTCAAAAGCGCAACCACAACAACATGCCACCTCTGTTTTTAACTGTGATACAGCAAAAGCTTGCAATTATGCTTTTCTCATTGGCTGTTGCAGTTACTCAAGAAGGGTTTCAAGAAATTGCAACTTTGCTGTTTCAGGCAGGAGAAAACCCGAACAGTCCAAACTGCTCTGAGAAGAAGAAAAAATAATGTAAAGTTTAGAATAGCATTTTAAAAAGAGAAAAACAATTCCTAAGGCTTATCATTTCCTTGCTAAATATCTCTAGGCAAAGCTAAGGCACTTTTTCCCTGCATATACCTCTTTCCAAGTGGGGAGGGCCAGAGTCGCAGGCAGAGTTTTTAAAACTATCCCATTACTTTGGAGCACATTTAGTCCTCAGTTTTTTAGGCATTATGAGCAGCTTAAGTTTTAAGCTTCAAGCTATTCTGTATGTAATTGGCATTTTAGAAATATATATGACAAGTAGCAGATATTTTTTAGTGATAGTTTTTGGAGTTTGTTACTGTGCAAAGGTATAGATGTAGAGATACAGTTTTGCCTACTATTAAATGTTCAAAGCCTGAGTTACTTGTGGTTGTTGGGATATAAAACAGGGTGGTTTTTTTTTTTTTCATCTTTGCTGGCTTTTACTGTAGGCCAGTGAAAGAACTTGGCAGTGTTTGTTTATAATTTCTGGAATATGTCAAAACATCCCGACGCACATGTTTTCCAGATGCTGAAATGAAGACGCCTGGGGTTGGGGTTTTTATTTTTATCCAGCAGTGATGGTCTTGGAACAAGTGACATTCAATCATTAAGCTACATTTTCCTTTTTTTTTAAATTTTATTCAAGGTAGCTATGAGAGTATGATACAGAGAAAAGAACTGCAACTGTGTGACCTGAAGTTCATAGGAGAAATTATTGTGACAGCTCATAATGCCAAGTGCACTGGGCTGGAATATGCAGAGCTGGAATGAAGTAGAAATTAAGAAAAAAAAAAAAAAGTTGCCTCTGCCTTTAATCAGTAGCCTGTACTATGACCTCTGTAAGTAATAATAACCCATAAAAGAGCTCATGTTGAAACCACTGCTTGGAAAACTACATGGAATTAAGGTATTTGCATCTTTCAAGAGTCTGTTCATTTTTAAGATGGATTTTGTGCTCTGCTTGAAGGCATGTATGCTGTCTTCAGCTGGGTGTTACTGTGCTGCATCATATTGGGCCTGTTTGTTGCGAAAGTTTAATTTAGCAAGTTTTAACCATGGACAAATATCAAATGTATTCTGTTATTAAGCTCTGGGTTTCTCTTAGATACCGGTATTTTAAGTTCTAGACATACAACTATGTAAAGCTCTCTAATGGCTCTTAAAGGAAACCACAAGCTGTTTCTTGAGTTGGTTGTATGAGGAGTCGCTCCAAGGGACTTGGTGCTGCAGCCCTTGCAGTCAATAGCCCAGCTCGCATGGATGCTTGCGGTGCAGGCCGCCTTGCGCCCGAGCCAGCTGAGATCAGCCCTCCTGCTCCCTCAGACAGTTCAAAGCTAGCAAGGCTGTCATCATTGCTGGCAAGCCCGAGGGGTAAAGCGAGGACAGGACGAGGCTGCCAGTGCAGTTCCCGGCGCTGAACTCTCCCAGGTCACTCCTCCGGCACTCAGGCGGGCGGAGGCGCAGGCAGCGACCGGGACGAGCACCAGGGGCTCTGGCCAGTGGCCTCAGGACAGCATCGGCCTTTCAAGCTTGTGTGCTGTCAGCTGTGGCTTGGGTTTTCAAAGGCCATTCTCTTATGTGTGTACTTCATCTGAACTTTGAACATTCCAAGCATGTGCATAAGCACTGGGATGCAGACGCCCCTGCAGAGCCTGCAGAACTGGTGCTGGCCAGAGAGTGCTGGTGAGTACAGATGCAGGGACTAAATGGTTGTACCATTTCTGTGAGATCTTGTACCTGCATTTGAAGTGAAAGCTCACCCATGTGCTCTGTGCACACATACAGGCTCAAAAGAAGCCCACTGAGAATTTCCATTTGCTGCAGTTACATAAAGTGACTAAAACCCCAGTACATACATTTTCAGTCAAATATAATATTTCTAGCCGTGTATTATTCAAAGGAAGCTTATCTTGTGGGAAGTCCTATTATTCACAGATTGCATTAAATGCTGATATAAAACTTTAAGTAAAACAAGTGGTTACTCTCCTCTACCATGTCTTTGTTATTTCATCATGTATGTAAAAATAGGTGTCTGTGTACATGCATGTGTGTGATCTCATGGCCCACATTAAATCTTGAAGCATTCACTAATAGTTCCACCATAGGTAAGCTCACTCAGTGTGTGCTTTTTCTGTGACAGTGCCATGTAGCAGTGCCTTGATTAATATTATTACTCTAAGGAATAAAAAAAAAAATAAATCCAGCCCAGCAAGAAAATTATTGTTACAATAAAAGCCACTGAAATGAACATGCTTATTAACATGCCTCTCAATTGCTCAGAGACTAGAAGACAGGGAGTGCATTCTTCTCTTCCATGTTGCCCTGCATATTTTGCCATTATGCTACAGAGCTGTCGCGACTGCTGTCTCCTGGTTATGATTGTCAAATCCCAGGTGATGATTAATACCTTTGGCTCAGACAATTGTAAAAAGCTGGTGCTGTAGCTGCATACATTTTTGCACTACTCTGACAGCAGTGATGGGCTTTGCAATGTGGAGGGCCATGGAGGGTGGAAGGCAGCTGAGAGAGAGGAATAAAGAGGGTGTCATGCATGAAATATTTTTTTCTATGTTCTCCCCATTTGTCAGGTCAGCACCTTGACAGGTTTGACTAGAAAACACATCACATGAATGCCTTGCATTTCTGCAGCACCTTTTACTTACAGGCACCTTTAAGCCTCCTGAGTGGAGATAAAAGTTCTAGGATTTGTGAATCAAGTCCTCAGGTAAAAAGCAAGAGTGGACAAGGTGCAGAACTTCATCCAGGTTTCACTGGAAACTGCACCTTTGCCAGAGAAGGAGTGTCCCTGGGTTGACTGTATTGGGTCACACAAAAGCCTAGAGGGAAGGCAGAAGGTACATGTTGTGGCAATGACAAAGTTAGATCTGCATGATCTGATGAACTCCCAAGGCACGTAAATGTAATAATGAATAGAAAATTAATGAGAAATTCATGAAGGTATTATGAGATCTCTGATATTCTTCATTCTGTTTTCTAGGACTTCCCTGTCCGTCTCTTCTTTCTCCCATCTTTACCTGCTCTCTGCATACTCAAATTTCTGCTTGTTATTTTCTGTTCCACCGTACCTTCCACCTATCCCTTCTCAAGTTCCCTTTTCTCTCAGTATCAGTGCCTCTTGCCCAGCTATTTGAGACCCTCCCTCAAGTGTAGGCAAAAGCATTTGAAAAGTTTTAGTGCATAGATGATTGTCCAAAATAAATCTAATGCACAAAAGAGTTAGTTTGGAGAACCTGCATATGCACTGGTGTGCAGCGTGGTGTATACTGGTCAGTGCACAATAACTGGTGCTTTTATTATTTACTATGTGAATTTATCTGTCTGTGGAAAATACAACGTCAGCCTCTTTTGGACTGGGATGCTGAGTGAGCTGGATATTTGTGAACAATTCCGTTATGAGTCGTACCCTTCCCCTTTGTCACTGAGGATGTTTGCTCAGATGTAAGTATTGTTTTTGTTTTGGCAGAGGCCGAAAGCTGGGAGCAGGAAGCGGCTGCACCCTGATGGCTGTCATTTCCCCTGCACGCCACTCCTGTTTACTGCCAGCTGCTTTCTTACAGACACGGCCTGGGCTTTGATATGACAGGGCTGAGCCCTGACTCAGAGCTAGTAAACTTTCTGTGGCTATCTGCCTGTGAGTACTGTTCTTCACCAACGATAAGGTCAGCCTGGGAAAAAAGTAATAATGAAATAATAATTAAAAAAAGAACGGTAGGATCTTTCACAATCCTCTTCTCGGAGTAGGATACGCATGTTCCCTCTGAGTCAGTACATGATGACAACCGGGAAGGTCTCAAGTGGACAGTGGGGAGCTGGGCAGCCCTCTGATCCTCTGATGCAGAAGCTGCTTTTTCAGCAGAGGATGCTGGATCCTACCAGGATGCAGAGGAGATCCTGGTAGACTCATGGCTGGTTGCCTGGTCTGCGATGTGTCCTCTCAATTCTCAGCCTGAATTCCTTCCCCTATTAAAGCTTTCATTAGGTTTTGCCACTTGATACATTGGTTTGCTTTAATGCACTGGAACCCCACGTACATTTAGCAGTCTCTTTTTGCTTGTTTTATGGGGCTCCACTGTGTTTGGAATGAATTAAAGCATCTGAAAGGCTTGGCAGTTTCATTAGAGAAGGACAGTCCAATCCAAATTCGTGTAACTCACTTAAAATTGAAGTAAAATGTTTTAAGGAGAGTGATCTGATAAATATTGGCTTAAACTAATTGGATTTTCAATAGACAAATTACTGCATTTTTCTCATTACTTAGTGCTCTATAAGGCTTTCACATTGTATGGGAGAGTACAGTTCCCTGCTGTGGATCTGAGAAGGATGAGTGCAATCACTGACTGAAGATAATTTCTGAGTCTGGCTGCTGGAGGAGCTGGATGGCTCAGGGATGCTGTGCAGCTCAGCCTTCAGGGCTGCTCGCCGGGCTGGTGAAATGGTGTTGCCATTTTCCAGTGCGCTTGCACAGGTTTGCTAAGCCTTGTGCTCATTGCATGGGTTAGATGATTGGCAGGCTGCCACTGACCTCTCCAACACAAGGGACACTCACCAGGATAAAAAAGCAATGCTTGTTTCCAGCTAAGGGGGACAGGAAACAGTCCGTGTCCATTCAAAGTCAACTTCTGTATTCCAATAAGCTATGAATTACACCAAAGTAGGATCTAAATAAATAACGCAGTTGTTATGGTTTGTTTGTTTTGTTGTTTTTTTTTAAGTATTATCCCCAGTAGAAAAGGTAAATAAGCAGGGATTCTTAAACCATATCTAATGTTGAGAGCACCATCATTTGATTCCTTCCAAAACAGGTTTTCTGAAAAGAACTGGTGTGCCTTTATTTGATTCCCAGTGCTTGTTCAACATTTCTCTCTTTGTGAGTGTCAAAGTGGATGTCCTGTGGAGGAATGAGCAGCTCCTCAAAAATGTTTTCAAAAGGTACAAGAGCATGTGGCCTGAGAGGTGGTGTAGAGAAATTAAATAGCTTCTCATTCAATAGCACTGAAATGTTTGTATGAGCAGCAGCAATAACAATGTATTTTAGAGCCTGTGCAGTATGAAATTGCATGTGGATGCAGTTAAATCATATTGACATTTGCAACAGTGAGTATGCAAATAATACCATGATATTCTTCTATCTAACTTCCTGTGTAGGGAAAAGTAGAGATGGAAAATGGAGTGGGGCTGTGAAGAGTTACTGAGCCATTTATTTTTTTATGCAAAATACCCTAAAGCAAGGTTTGTCTGTGAGATGTTTGTTCTCTCAGTTTAGCAGAGTCAGCAGTCAACTGCATGGCTGAGGCATGCAGGTATCTATTTTTTCAGTGCAGATTTGGTGTATTTCATATGCAAGCTTGACCATCCCAAGTACTATGTCCTGGGTGAAAACAGTTTCAGTCAGTGCACTGCATTTCCATGTGATTATGCCAGTGTGCTTATTTTTTTGTTACCTTTTGAATAGATAATTTAAAATTGCTCTCTGTAGGGATGTTCTCTGTGTCTGTCTGCCTATCAATCTTTCTATCTGAATGCAGAAGTATTTGATTAGTGTATTTAAAGTAATAAAGATGTCAACAGTAGTGTCACATTGATTGATGCTAATTATAAGTCTTTAATGGCTCCTCTGGTTTGGCCACTCTCCTTGCAGATTGTGATTTTATGGTTAAAATAATGCCCTGCTGTCCACAGACTCAGTCATAAATTGTGGTCTATCTTTCTTTAATGACTCCACATGCAGTGGTATAATCCCAATAACATACATTATTTTTGGTAAAAGGAAGGCAGTGGCTTTCATAGAGGTGATGGATAGATTTATAAGGACTAGCTAACAGACTGGCTGGGATCACACCAGAGGCAAGGCTGATTGCTCTGCTTGTGCATTGCCATAAGCAGAAACATTAGGCAGGCAGCCTTGAATAACTGATAGTTTTCATTCAGTCCCTCTCTTTTTACTCATACCATTAGTTGAAGAAAATACTGAGTTGCAAATCAAGATGTCCTATCAAAAGGCTAACTACTTAGTAAGATGTAAAACATCTTCTGTAGGTGTCTGCCAGCTATACTTAACAAAAAGCAGTGCAGATTCTTGCTTTGTGGGCATTCTCTTTAAAGTGTGATACAAATGGTCAGTGAATGCATGTTTACCTTACAAAAGTGCATTGCTACCATGAGGAAAAAGCTACAGCTCTGAGAGGGGTCCCACCATTTCTGGGGGAGTTTAATAATTTAGGTGTCTGTAAAAGTGTAATTTCAGGGGTTGCAGAGATGTGTGCAGGGGTGCTCACATACACCTGAGTGTGGATCGAGTTATTTGTCCGTTTTTCAGTAGAATTGCTATAGGGATTCTGAAACACCACCTTATTGCTTCTATATTTATAACTGGTGAACCTGGCTAAAAAACCAGGATGTTTCCTTAGATCTAAAAAGTTAAGAATAGAATTTGGAAAAGATACAGTGACAAAAACAAAACAAAGCAAACAAACAAGTATTTTCTTGGCACCCTAATCCTGGCCTTTAGTGCTTGGTAGCTCTCTATAGTTGTACTGTGGTGGGTCGTCGACAACAATGAAGTCCAAGGAAATTACTACTGGGGGGTGGGGATTGTTTTATGGGTTTTTTTTCGTTCTTTCTGATGGAGTAAGATGAGACTTATAAAATTAGTTCTGAGCAGAAATGTAGCAGAATCAATGGTAAAATGTATCTCAAAAGTTTGAAGCATTTGGATCTCATTGCAGACTGCCATTTTCAGTATTGCTTTCTTTGAGTAGGTGTCTTATACACCTATGGCTATTTTTTAAATAAACCCAATTAGTGTTTGTTTATTAAGCTAGAAAGCTGTGTCACTTTTTCACAGAACAGCAATATGGATATGCTTAAATGTAACAAGATGGCCTACAAATGAAAAATATTCCCCCAAACCCATGGTGAGGCAGGATTTGCATAAAAGGCTTTTAGTCACTTGCTACCAAATTTTACTCATGTTATTCTGACTAAATGTATTCAGACTCTGACAAAGCAGTGGTATTCCTTTGCCGTGTTGTGAAGTGCGTGCTTCCAGAAGTCCCATCAGCTGGACAGCACCTAGCTGGCTGATGAGCTTGGCAGACAGCTGTACTTGCAGATTCGGCTCTGTCATGAGAGACCTTGTCGATGGGGTGTCTGGAGCACATTGCCCATCTGAATGTTTCAGGTTTGGTTTGGTTTGGTTTGGGGTGGTGGCACGTTCAAGTTGATTGTTGGTGGGTTTGGGTATTGTTTTTGGTTTATTTGGGTTTTATTTGATTGTTTGTTTTTTGTTGGTTGGTTTTTGTGTGAAGTTTTAAATTGATCATTTTTTTCTCCTACTGGATGTACTGTACTTGGGCTGTGCATCCACGTGAAGCTTGTCCCCAGGCTCTTGAAGGACAGAATTCCCTTTGTCCCAGCCCCCATCTCTTCATTCTGCTCCTGTCCTGCACCCAGCTGATTTGCAGCACTGGCAACTCTCTGAGAGTCAAGACAAATTTGCCATGTGCTGGGGGATTATCAAAGACATAGGCTTTATGTAAGCACATCCTTCGCTCTCCAAGGGGAGGAGCAACTCAAGCAGCACACGTGCCTGTGCGCAGAGGAGATTCACCTTATGCACTGAAACTCATGCTGACCAGAGGAGAAGGCAGCAGGGCTGTTTATTCTCTCTCAATTTGATTATTTCTCTTTTTTGTTTATGAAAAATTTGCACTAGCTCATGTGTTTGAGATTAAATGAAAAAAAGAAAAGAAAAAACCAAAACACATAAAACAAAACAGCCCCAAGGCTTCTGTTTAAAAATGCAGGTTAATCCTCCACGGCTTTCAGAAGCATTTCAGTAGCATGCTACTAATTAAGATAAGGTTATCATTTTAAGTTATACCAGGAATGCAATTAGAGCTCTTACTAAGAACTGTAGCAATCAATTTTATACAAATTATTCAGACCTGGTTAGGTAGAATGCAATTTTAATAGGACAAGAGAACACACTGTGGTTTTATTAAATATAATATAAATTCAAATTACAGCCGAATGCTGTACTGCCTCTCATTCAGCAGGAATCCATGTATCCCTTTCTAAAATCTTTTCTTAGGTAGCATCAATTCCAGCATTTTTTCTCTCCTTTTCCATGTACAGTTTCAATTGATTGTTTTGATGTTGAAATTGATTTACTGTAAAACCAGAAATGAATGTAGTGAAGGATCTCGTATGCATACCGAATAATATAAATTGCATATGTAGAAATGGATGTGGGTTGATGTTAGATCCCAATTTAGGATCCCTGTATCTTCTAGATGTATGTATTTTCTTAAGATACTGCAGACAGGGGAAGCTGTCAGCCTCTGCTTAGGTAAGTGAAGAAAGCCGAGTGCACAGGAGGGTGAGCTCTACTACCAGGCCCCCTGTGCACCAGACAGACTGGGATGTTTCCATATCTTTGAACTTTGGCCAAACCTCAAAGCAGGAGAAAAAAAAAAAGGGATTGGGTGTTAGTGGAAGGACTATACTTGCCCTCCTTCATGTTTGTTTGTTTATTCAGTAAGATACACCCCTTTCTGAGAAATGGTGTGCACCATAGACAGGCAACCGTAGAAACATGCCGTGGTGACAAGGTTTCACAGCCTCATGCATATAATGTGGTATTTTTATATGTGTGCAGTGTCCTTCTGGCTCTGCTTTCCAAGCAGAGAATGCTTGTCCTTTAGGTTTTCATAGAAAAGTAATCTTAAACATAATCGCTTCTTGTTGTCTTACTCTAGTCACTTCTTTCTTTTGGAGCAGTGCAAACTTGTATTCCTTGGGCGATACTCATGTTTTACAGGTGCCCTTTCCCACATTCTTAAAAGTGAATGCCATTAAACCACAGTTAATACTGAGTATATGTGTGGGCTTAATCAATATTTTAAAAGCTGAAACATTTAAAGCAGTGATTGTTTCTCAAATGTGGTTATAAAGTCAACACATTCAGAAGAAAAGCTTTATCTGAAGGGAAACAAAAGATGTGGAAGGTGGGTGAGTGCACATTTGAGGCACTCCACCAACTTTAATTCTCCCATGTAACAACTCGGTTATCAGTGAAGAAAATAAAATAGTCTGTAAGTACAGATTAGAAAAAAATTGTTTTAAAAAATGCATTAGATTTTTTCTTGGTTTACTTTTTTCAAAGAGAAGGTCAGATGGTTTAGTTTTCTCTTGTAGGTATCTTTTATAAAATTTTCATTAGAATTTTGTAACTTTCTTTTCTCTTGAAATGCATACTGGGAGTGTTTCAGTGAGAATTATAATGTCTTCTGTGGAGCGGAAAATGAAAGCCTCTAACTTCTGTCTCTAGTATTTTTGCACCAGGGTGTCTACCTTAAAAGAGCAGTGTCTAACTCTGCTTAAATGTTCAGTATGGGGGCCAATTGGAAACATACTCAGCTATCAGTGCTTATCCAAGTCACAGTGCTGTGCTTCCCAGAGCCCCTGTTATCTATGGTTTTTCATTATCCAGGCTGTACTTGCCAGCCCAACTGACCTTGAGGTAAGGTATTGCTGTACTGCATTTTAGAAAGGACAATGCAGATGACACTCTTCTGGTCTGGGCCTGGCTTTCCTTTCAGCAAGCAACTGTAATCTAGGGAAATAAAAATTGTGCTTTACTCAGGAATCTTCTTAGGTTTAAAGGAATACTGCATGAAAAGACTTAATTGTTGTGGGTTTGCAGTTAATATGATTAATAGTATGTGATATTAAGAGAGCGACATTGAATGTTTCTGTGGATGCAACTCATTCCTTTCTGCTGGCTGGAGAAGCCCCAGCTTGTGCTGGTAAAGGGAATATATGGTATTGCTTCTTGTTTTATGAGGATAACTTTTGCTTTCAATTTGCTAGCATGGAAAGCTGGGCAGGAAGGTAGAGCTCTTTGGGACTGAAAAGGTGTCTCTGGTCAATTAAAGGATGCTGAAGCAGCACAGGTAAACATCTGTGTTACCTGCATGCATATGTATGTATGTATATGTTTGAAAGTCAGTTGTTGCAGCTTATGGCCAGACTCTGTAAATGAGGTACACACTTTAAATTGCTTATCCGAAAAAAAGGAATTGGTGTTAGGATGCTATGGTCCAGCTGATAGCTGATCTGCAGGGTGGCCTGTTGCAAGCACAGCAAATGCAAGCATGTCTCTCATCCTCCTGTTTAAAAAAAAAAAATAAATTAAATTTGTTTGTATTGTTTTGTGTATTTTGTATAAGTGCCTTTTAAAAGTAATTATAGGAAACAAAACAATGTGTAGTTCTTACTCATTTTGAGACAAATCTGTCTTGTATCAGGCTGGTACCTCTGACAAAAATTTTGTGTTCAGAAAATATTTTCATGTTGCAGACAAATGCCCTTTCATTTACAAAAGCTGGAAAAAGTGGTGATATTTTTGTCTTAAAAGAAATCAAATTTGGATACAGTGCAACAGCAGCTTGGCTGTTTGATTTAGTAAAAAGGCTCTTGCGTTACAGGTATCCAGATGTTTTGATACGATATGTGAAATTCAAATCCATTGAAGTCTGAAGACGTTTTTAATAGTTTAAGAGGGTAGTGGGTAACTTGAGTATGCTTTGTTGGAAAAGTACATCCATAACAAGGTGCCTTTTAGATTTAGGTAATGTGGTGAAGATAATTGGATTAAGAAGGCATGGTTTAGGGAAAAAAAACCACAACTGTGCTTTCACGGAGATCATCCTCTATAGTCTGGGGGTAGAAAGGTATAATTTAGGACTCGTGGCAATTACATAATTATTGCTACCAGAAATGTTTAAAACAAAGGACACACTACAGGTGCTTTATATTGTTCTTGCCTTCTTACAGGAACTTAGTTTTTATGTTTGCTTTCAAAGTTATGAGTTAGGTTTTGGGACATGCGTTGTTGGGGATGACTATTGCAGAGCAGAAGCCAATGCTCAGTGTGACCAGGCTGTCACAAGGAGCCTGTGGCTGTTGAAAGTTTTCTCCCCTGCACTGTTGTTTATACAGATATTCTACAAGGTTTGTTCAGGCTTATGAAGAGAAGGTTAATTAGCAGTGGTCACAGGCCTCCTTGCAACTGTAAGCTTACAGGTGAGGTTTATTTTGTCATATATAGAGGTAATGAGAGTTTGTGTTTACAGAAGGAATTCTTCTGCACTAACGCTGGATGGTCAGCCCTCATTAGCAATAAAAAAGGTATGTGGACTGATAGCTTGGGTGCATACCAGCTTCATTTACTGTTAAAATTACAGGAAAGCTTAGCTTGGTCAAAACACCTTTTAACAATGTCTTGTTATGTTTAACATTTTAAATACTTAACAATATTGGTGCAGCATACTCTGTTTGTTGGGTCCAAATCTGATGAATAACAAATTTTTCTAGACTGCTTTACAGAATGGTAATACTGATTTTTAAGGCTTTGTTTTGAGATGTTTTGAAACCCTTAAAAACACAAGATGGGATGCTAATGATGAGCGAAAACAAATATTCCAAAGCTAAATCTAGTTATAGATACCAAGAGTTAGAGGAACTGAATCAACTTTCAAATGCTAGTTGAGTGCAGAAGATGTTTTAAAATGACCTCTTGATGCTGGATGCAAGACCAGGCATCATCCTGTTGGCCATAATTATTTTTAGAGCTCCTCAAAGATTCTCACCATTTATTTGCAATTAAATATATCTGCAATTCACAAATTAATAACATGTGTCTGAGGCTTTTATGTTGCTCGGCCACTGCAACATCTGTAACATCAGTACTCTGGATGCTGTAGTTCTGATTCAGAAAATGGTCTTTACCAACAATGACCAGTTAAGTATGTGCTTCTTTTATATACTGAAAGTGGCAGAATGTAAGCAAGTGCTTAGTACATGAGTTTAAATATCCCTAATTTTAGTTCTTTTGAGTAAATTTGAGATTTTGCTTTTCTTCTTCAGTTTGTTTTTCTGACTTGTTTTCATTCCTAATAACACTCCGTCTTCTAGCCTTCTTTCCTAAGTTCTGCTGTGACGTTGCTTTTGATGTGGTTTTTTTGTTTGTTTGTTTGTTTTCTTTGGTTTTTCCTAGAAGCTGTATTTTTGTGACAAATACTGCTTGGTTAGTACAGATCAGGTGAACTGTGATTAAAATGCATTTTTTAAAGTAATTGAAAGATTAAGGTTCAACAGATATTTACACCCTGTTACTTTCCAGGCATGGAGACTGACCTCAAGTACATCATCTATAATATTACACACACAGGCAAGGTAGAAGAACATTTCAAAGTTT
Organism: Apus apus; assembly: GCF_020740795.1. NCBI lineage: Eukaryota > Metazoa > Chordata > Aves > Apodiformes > Apodidae > Apus > Apus apus. Next base: position 62,176,259 of record NC_067283.1, on the reverse strand, counting down.
TCAGACACAAATACTTCATCATGAGGAAACACCAGGAGTAAAATTGTTCCTCAGTATTGTGTACATTTGTACATTACCATTCACTCTCTGCGTGCCTGATTTTATATAATTTCTTTTCCTAGAAGTTCCCATTTCTTTCCTTGAGCAGGATGGATATAACAAATTGATCTACACCCACCTCTTTGTTTTTAGTCTTTCTGTTTACTGTCTCTAGTATCTCTGCTCCAGAGAGAAATGTGTTTTGTCATTAGCTAATGTGTGCATTATCTTACTGATCGACAGTCTGATTAATGTTTGTCACATCTGCATGAGAGGAAGGGCTGCTATTATCCCTGTTTTACAGATACAAAGCTGAAGTATAGATGCAGTGGTTCAGAGTCTCCACCAATTTAGGGTATTGAGGTTGGGATGTGCTACGTGATACTACCACTATGCAACTTCTGATTTCAGTTGTGGCTGTAAATACTTATCTGCAGAAGCTCAGCTTGGGGACATGGAGAGGAAAATGCGTGGATAGAACTTGTGTATAGTTAGGCAATGTTGCAAGCCTCACACAACAGCAGAAGGGATTGAATCCTGTTCTGAAATAATATCCAGCTTTCCAAAACAGGCTTAGATTAAAACAAACAAACAAACAAACAAAACCAAAAAACAATAGCAACAATGGCAAAATTGTGTTCTTATCTGAGGAGGAGTAAAAACTAACACCATGATGAGCAAGATAGATGCTTATAAAATTGTAAGTTCTGGCTACATCTCTTGGAAGTGCTAATGCTTTATGAAGAAAATACCTATAAGAATGTTGTTTTTGGGGGAGAAAGATTCTTCTTAGAAACATCTACTGTTATTTTATTGTAAGTTTTCAAAATGAGGTAAAATAAAACCAAGCATAGATGGGACTGATGTTTGACAGAGATACAAACAACTGTTAAAAAGTGAGTGGGAGGCACTGTTTAATAGTAAGTGATGCTACTGGCTCTTCTCCATACCTGTTTTCTTATTATTTGAGCCAGATATGAAAACTTCATATATTTATGTATGTATAAGTATATGTAAGTATACGTATATAAGTTTATATATATTTATGTATTTATTTTTTAGAGTATATGAGGTTGTATTTACTTGTGTTCCCTCAGCTGCCCAAACAACGTAGTGATAAGGACATCAAGGTTTAAATGTGTGGTTATTCTCACTTCAGTGCTGCGCCTTTAGTTTCTGGAAGCAGTCTGTCGCTCTTGCAGTTTGGTCCTTGACCTTCTATCACTTTTGGAGACGTGCCATGCAATCTTTGTTTACAGTAACAAGCATGGAAAAACTGACTTCCTGACAGTAATGCTGAAGTCTAAGTTGAAATCACTCACAGGTGAAAAAACATAGTTCTTCCACTTTGAACTTGTAATGTGTTTCATGTAAAATACCCATCTGAAACTGGGCAGCCATCAAAAGGAAACCAGTCCTTTGCCCAAGACCAAATATTAACTGCTTTCTCAGCAGTTTCACTAAGGAGTTGGTTGTAATGTGTTTCTGTATGTTTTTTGCTGCGTAGCATACAGATTATAGTCTTAAAAAGCCCCATGACATTGGTTATTTTAATTTTTACACAGGTATGATATTAATTAACTGAACAGTTCAAGCCCCTTGATGGATTTTGTTATTGCATGGGCAGGTCTGATCTCCATGTAACCTCTTCATCACTCAGCTTTCTCACAGGCTGGTAAAACATACTAGGATTTGTAGATCGGTTTGTGTGAAGGACCAATAGATTGCACAACTTCCTTGTTGTCTGGCATTTATATCACCTTTCCTAGTGTTCTGTGTTCACCAACTCAATAGCAACGACTTGAAGACTTTGTAAGGAAATCAGGGTAATTACATGAGGCATTTGTGTGTTCAGACTAGATTCCTATCTTGAAATGCAGGCTTACCAAACAAAGCAACATTTGAGTTTTGGAGTCAAAATCAAAGTTGTGATACAAAATGAATACAAATCTAATGGAAGATTTGTGCCCAGTTTAGTGGTGATATTTTTGGTGATGTAACTTAGAGGATTTTTTGGTAGCAATTAAACACTCCATAATTATGTCAGAAGAGTGTTAATTCACACTTTACGGAAATTAGAAGGGAACAGTAAGAAGAGTGGAAGTTAAATGAAGAGTGGTCTAATTCTTATTTTCCTGCAAGTTGTGTGTTCAAGTGATGTGTGTTTTAATGCACACTTCCAAATCCTCTGTACAAGTGTTACTTTCTTTTTACATCGTTACAATAATTTCACTATTACTATACATTAACTTATGGCCTGACCCCTTTTACACTGGTGTGTGCATCATGTCAGTTGCTTTTGAACTGTGTGAAGAGTTTGGCCTCAAGGCTAACTTAGCTGGAGGAAACGGTTTTTAATAATTCAGAATAATAATGAGAATATTAACCTTAGGAAGCTTCCACAAATGCAAAGTATATATTTTTTTTAGTGTTGATTACCATTTGGTTGAATTTACATTGATGCATCCCATGCTGCTCTGTTGAATTCCCACATTTCTGCTCCACTCCAGGACTGCTGCTGAAGTCTTCTTTCGCACACAGTTTGCAAGTATCAACAGCACTGGGCTTAAGATACGTAGACTCAGTCATTTGCTAGCATACAATGATCAAACATGAGTGAATATTGAGAAAACATCACTTGGATTTCAAACACAGTATTTGTACTCACACCACAAACAGAATCTCAAATATTATGATTAAAGATCTGGCAAATACGAACACATGCAGTCAGTGGTATCATCTGAAACTTTGGGAGGCTAATTGCAATAAACTATCCATTGCACATCTGTAGAACTCAGAATTACTGTGGGAAATTCTTCAGAGAGTAATATTGAATAATCAATGCATTGAAATAAATTTATCTGCTTTCAGATGACTGCAAGAGTAAAGTGCAGAATTGCGCTTTGTCAGTTTCTTGTGATTAAGGTCTCTGTCCAAAAAATGCAGAGGCAGCATTACCCTGCTTTTTTACTTGCATTCACTGAGGTGGTCTAGACAGATTCTGGCATGTTCTACTGAAAATTAGCAAAAGGTGGAAACATTTTTAAGGTGGAATATTTTTTAATTGGATGGATGTCACGGTTTGTCTCAGGATTGGCAATTAAACCAGCGACAACAATGCTCTTGGTCCCCACCCCCTCCCACCCAGCTAGGAAAGGAGAGAATGAAGAGAGAGAGGCTTTCTGGATTGAAAACTAAACTAGACAGCTTTAATTAAATACTATTGATTAAATATGTACAATTATATACAAATGTGTTCAGGAATGTGCAAACCCTACTGCCTCCCCTCAGCCTGAGCAACTCCCAGGGCATCTCCTGAGCTGTGAGCAGTCCCAAAATGTCCCGGAGCTGCTGGAGAGAGCGGCAGAGCAGACAGGAGCTGAGGGGAGAGGTGTGAGGGTCAGGGATGCCCAAGCCTGTGGATCAACAGTGATGGATAGACAGAGTCCTCCCTGGACACCAGCCATGGATGGAAGGGAAGAAGTTGACTTCCGTGATCTCTGACCTTACACTGACCTTACGTAGATACATGGAATGGAAGACCTTGGTCAGTTTTGCTGTCCATCTAGTCCACTCCTCCCTATGGGAGGGTTGCAGATACGACTCTTCTGCTCCTTTAGCATCTGAGGCTGCAGTTTCAACAAGTAGAGTGAAGTCATCTTGATGTCCTGGCAGCAACATAAACGTTCCAGCGTTATCAGTGCACTAGCTGGAAAACTTGCTGCTAGTTAAAAGAGAGTTCTCTAAAGGAAAAAAAAAATCAGTAAAAGGAAAATCAACTTCATCCTGGCTTAAACTGGGACAATGGACAACCAAAGCATCTTTTCTATGAGACAGTAGTTAGATCTTTATTTCAAGTGTCATACAGGGTAGCAATATCAGGAGATTGCTTTGAAGTAGCCCACTGAGTATCAAAGAAGTTTAGCTGTGATCACACAAAACTCCTTATGGGATATTTTACCCTCTTGAAGAGCTTTGTAAACTACAGAGAAGCTGCTTCTGGGACTTGAACTCTCAGATAAAGTTGACCTGAGAGTCTCTAAACTATGGTGGTGTTTGTCTAGACATAACCTGTGGTCACTAAATACCTGCTGGTAGTTTGTGCAAAGCACAGGGCACTTCATGCCTTGGCCAGCAGCCAGTATGGCTCAATACTTAGACCCATGTGCGGCTCTGTGGTTTTTGTTCACTGACACATGTTTGCTTTGGTTTGAGTCCATAAGGTTTGCATGCTTGAGGTTCACTTTGAGGTTTCAAGTTCAGAGAAATACCAAGTTTTGCCCGGCTTTTGGATTGAAACCTCAAGCCTAATGATAATGATTTCTCTATCTGCAGATTATGGAAGGAGAGGTCATCAAAAAAGCAAACCCCAAAGCCTGATACTTGCTGAGAATCATCAAGCATTCAAATGCACCATTCCTTGCAGAATTTAGCAATTGTATATTTTCTGTAAAAATGAGCAACTCCGCTTTTTACTGATCTGCGCAAGTGTGTTAGTGGCATTCTGCTTTTGATTAAGTTATAACATATCTCAGTTTTGTTTGCTTTTTTGCTCTTCCTGCTTCCTGGGTGGCACTGTTTAGTGCTACACAGGGATGGCACATTTGCTTGCCAATAAACAAACATTTAATGTATGTTAAACCCCTGACCAGTACTTGTTTGTTGTTAAGTTCTATTACTTGTGTCCGATCTCAGCAGTGCCTGTGCTATGCTTAAGTGATGTGAAGTTCTGTTTCCTTTGACTTCAGGAAATTAAGTACCCAAAAGAGTTTTTCCAAAAGGAACAGCTAGTGACCTGCAGGCAGTTGAGTAGCTTTCAGCTGTAATTCTGACTTATGAAAGTAATTTGGGGTTCACATGTATCTTGTCTGTGTTTTTTTCTCCTATTTCTCATAGATAACACATGGCAGAACACTCAAATTGTTGTCAAGGTGTTCACGGGTGTTTTAATGGCTTGGTTAACAGTTGAACTAGAAGCATCTAGGTGTCAAGATGATCATCAGATGCAATGTAGAGGTGCTGCTGATTTGAGCTGAACTTAATTAAGTCTGTCTTTTCTTTTCTTGACTCCTTCACTTCAGTTTTAGTGTTAGATGTATGCAAGTCAGTGTTGCCCACTAGCAGTGCAGTGAAGGCTGTGTATACAAGACATAGAGAAAGAACATTCATTTCCTGCACATTTATTTCCCCAGGGAGGGAGGTGCAGCACTGGAAGAGGTTGCCCAGACAGTTTATGGAATATCTGAGTGCTTTCAGGACAAAGTTGCAACTAACCTAATGTAATGTAGGATTCTATGTTGATGTTAGCTGAGGGCTTCACTAAGTGACCTCCAGAGGACCCTTCTGACCAATGTATCTGTGATTCTCAGTCAGAACAGATAAATGACCTACTGGTGTCTAGTGGGAAAGATCATCAGCTCACAGAGTGAAGAACTCCTGCATCTCTGTCTTAGAAACTTATGAGAATGGCCGAGAAGCCATTCTGAGACGTGCTATTATAATTGTAGGTTAGTAACAAAGACTGCTCCCCAAGACAGCTCCCCTTGTAATCCAAAGCCCTGATGATACTGAAAACCTTGACTCAGTGGTGGTTTGGATCTTTTGGACTGAGAAAAATAATCTGAAGCCTTTAGTCTTCATATTAGCTGACAGTGCTACTGAAAATGCAGCACTGTATCTATCAACTACGATCTGAGTTTGGATGTACCATCATCGTTTTCCAGCAAAGACTTGCCAATGCTGAAATTGTTTACCCCACACGTGAAAATGCCCTGGGATGACTGTCGTAATCTCTTGATTTCTGTATGTGCCGTCCTGTGGCTCTCCTGAACACCAGCTGCATGCTGAGGTTGAACGCTACAACTGGATTTTACATGGAATTCAGGCAACTCCTAGGTGCAGCCCATTGCAAAGCCCCTTTCTGATAGGAGCCAATGAGAACAAGCTACAACTGCCTTGTGCAAATTTTTGCAATCTGCTATCGCGTGAACAGTTGGGAAGGTTGAAGTCTGCACGACAGAGCACTTGGGTTTTGCTCCGATTGCGCTTCCCCTCGTGGGTGCTAGGCATCTCTCTCTTCAGGGGAATTCTGTGCCTGGTCTCCGTCATGTAACTTCAGAGCTTGCAATGGGATCCTGTGCAATACAGCTGTGCGGATTCAGGGCAGCTACCTTCTCACATTTCCCTGACACTGTGCATGGGTTCATTGTAAAGAGCCAGGGAACGCAGCGTTGCGAGGTGGTGCCTGGCTTTTGCAGACAAAGGGGATGGAGGACTCTGTGCCACCTGCTCTGTCACTTGAACAAATGTTAGGAGTAAAACAAGCTACAAACCGCTAACTCTTTGTTGGATGATCGCTTGATGCAGCAGCAATTCCATCGATCATCAAGGTCAGATTTTTTGCTTTTGTTTCTCAAGTGAACCAGTCCCTCGGTTCCATGCATCTATAGGCAAGATGGTAAAACAGCCCAGGACATTAACTGCTTGATGCCCTGACAGTGAACAGCGTTGCGGAGCTGCACGCTCTTATCTGGGGACTGCCAGGGGTATCCAGATGTTTCTGTGTTAAACAGTGTGGTACACCACCTCTGCAGGAATTGGCAGGCAACAGTGTTTGCTTCTTGACTTGGATTGAAAGCTTTTGAGTCGACAATGTTAGGAAAACATTGCCACCATCCGCAAGCCAGAGACAACCCAGTCGTGGCCATATGCGAGGAAAAAACCCCTTCTGCTCCTTTTTTCCTGATTATTTTGTGGGACATCGCACTCACAAAAATCACCAGCTATGAAAGCAGCAAATGCCCGTTTCTCTCTGTAGTCGCTTATGAGTGTGGGGCTGATTGGGAAAAGGAGTGGCCTTGGCAAACAGCTTATTAGTCTCCAATAAATTATTCAGAACACAGGTTTGGATACAGATTGCAGGGAACAATAATGGAGTTGGTTTTCTGAGCCTGTTCATGTTATGAAGACATGGAGTATGCTTTTCAGGAATTCTCTTAAGTGGAATCAGCTTTAATAATGTAGCCTGGAAGTAATATTGCTGCCATCCAGCTAGTGTCTGTGGAACAGCATTCTCCTGCTTCCTGAAGCATTGGTGTTGAAGACGGATAGATAGGGAGATATTTTATTATTATTATTATTATTCTTTAATTATTTTTTTTTAAAGGGAAATTCTTTCTAACCACTAGAGAGAGGCATGTTTCGGTTGAGATTTTACCCCCAGGACTGAAAGAGTGGACCGCATCAGCATCCGATTTGGGTGCGTCATGTGGTTTCTCATGTGATGCTGGTCTCGCTGCGCTTTGGAGAGTGAGCCTTTGTGACTCCGCACTCTTGGACAGTAGCATCCAGCAACACAGGAGACTTTGGGGAGGGGGGGAAAAGAGACACCCCCTCACCCCCCCAGAAACTCCCCGAAAGCCCAGAAAAATAAAGTTACAATCATTTATTACAGTGATTATTTCTTCGTAACTGTTTTGGCTTTTAATTCTGGGTCTTCCCTTTTCTCCGTTCCTGCAGGCATAAAGCTGCACCGTTCGGAAGACGCGAGATTGTCTTTCCTTACAGCTACGACGCTGCACTGCTCTCGACACAGCCTGCTCTTTCTTCCCCCCATTTACCTGGGCGGCTGCTGCTGTTTCTGCTGCTGCTGGGGCTGCTGCAGTCTCACTGCCTGTGCTTCACCCTGGCTTGGCTGCCTCCAGACTCACTCGTCTGCACATTGATAAGGAAGAAGAGCGATGGAGCCGCGTTTTTCCTGTCAGTTCTGGAAGCGAAGGGTTGAGATGTGTGATGATTTTGGGGTTTTTTTCTGGGGGGGGAAGGGAGGAGAAAGAAGGGCTGTTAATCTAGGATGGGGTGTGTGAAAGCTTAAAGAAATGTTATGTAAAGTAATCCAGTGCTTGACAAGGGCATCAGCAGCAAGAATCCAGTCTGTGCTGCTCCAGAGGATTAACATGGGAAGCCACAGCGCTGCAGTCGAGTTTCACCTCAGAGTTGTGCTGGAGATGGATAAATAAGGTATCGGTTGTGTCTGCCTGTTAAGGCAAAGCCATGGGAGAAGGAGAGATCGAGCGAATGCAAATGCAAAGGAAGAAGAAATGCTACATGCTGTTTGTCTGATTCTGTGAATTCTCACTGCAGAGAGGATGGCATGATTAACAAAGCAATGTATGGACGGAGGGACTGTAAATTGTAGCTCGAACACTCCTGATGCTGTCAGGGAGGGAACTGATGAGCTAGGCGGCTGCAGCAAAATCCCCAGGGAAAACAGCAGCCACACTGTGTGTGTATATATATATATATGTATGTGCTTTTGTGTGTGTGTGAGCATGTATAGACATGAAAGAAAGACATTTCTGACCAATTTACGGAGGAAGTTTGTCACTTTGCTGGGTCAGATATGATTGCAGCCTGTATTTTCAAGTATAGCTCTACACCCGTTTCCTGACTGAGGCAGCACATTAGAAAAAACCAGATGTAGGCAGAATTCTTTTAAGAAATGTGAGAGCAGATCCTTTCCGCTTAACACCTTCAAGCACTGAATCTTCTGCACTGTGCTGAGAGAAACTGGGGGGGTTTCATTTTCTCCATCTTAAAATCTTTATAAACACAGCTGTATTCAGTATGGTGAAAAATTCTGTACTGTAAATAGAAATGTGATCAATATAATCAAAATAAATGCATCCCAGATGATTTTTAGACCAGCTGGCTACCACAGTCATCAGATGGCTAAATGCTCAACTGTGTGTTTATATTCAGCGCTATATTTACGTCTTTTTCTTTTTTTCTTCCCCCCCTCCTTTTTTTTTTTTTTTTTAGAATTTCAAAATTGGCCTCTAATTTAGAAGAAATGTACCTGAGTAAATTTTTTATTGCCAAGGATGCATGGGGGGACCGTGTTTTTGGAGCAGGCAGATTTGTCACAGTAGAGGCATATTTAATTCAGTAGGCAGCTCGGCTTGGCCATGTCTGAACAATGCAGAAGTAGGGAAAACAAGTGCTGCACTCAGCTAGTGGAGCTTGGCATGGCTTCTAGCAGCTGCCTGCTGAGAGAGAGGGGTTTTTTTTCCTTTTTTTTTTTTTTTTTTTTTCCTTTTATACAAATCCATAGACCATAATGTCATCCTCAAACGTGTACGAGGGAATTTCCCAATAGTCATGGTGAGCTACCCTGCAAGACGCCTGTCTAGCCCTTCCACTATTTGTTACCCAGCCTACAAAGGCAGCCCTGTGTGTTGGATTATATTTAGCCAGCTGTTGGATAACATTCTTGTGCTGGGGGCAAAAGGACTCTTATTACTCCCAAACTGTAGTTTTCTGTTTGCTTAAAGAAAAATAACCTTGGCAATTTAGCAGGCTCTGCAAAGGAGTTTATGCCACTCCTATACCTTTCTGTAACTGTCATGTGCGTCTAACTCGGGCAGTTTAAAGCAAGCAAGCAAGGAGGAGGAAGAGATACTCTTAACTGACAGCTTCAAAGCTGCAGAGGCAAGCAAAATGTCAGCAGCTTGTAATTAGGAGTCCATGGTTACGTCAGTGACTGTATCTCTCCAAGAATAGCTATGTGATGTGTGCCGCAAAGCAAAGGAAGACAGTCATAACCTGGTTATCGAGCCTGGTTCAAATAAGGAGCAAAAGGGATTAATGAATCTGCTGTGTTCCTAAATCAGATGTGGATGTATTATTACATGCACACAGCTTGCTGAATTCTGCACCAGTGAAGACTAAATGATCAGTTTCTTAGAGGGCACGCATTCACCGAGTGAAAGTGTGAAAGCTTCAGAAAAAATGCTCATGAGTCGTTGTCTTTTCTAGAAATTGTCTTTCCCTGCTCCATCCTGTACAGGCAGCTGCATGTGACGGAGGCATGCTCGGAAGGGAGAGACCAGGGAGACACACAGAGGTGTTTAAAAGGAAGGGTGGAACTGAACACAAAGCAAGCATGCTGAAATTCTGTTCTGGCATTACAGATTTGATACTGAAATACCATCCCAGAGAAGACTGACTGGGATCTGGTGTGATTTTTTTATTAAGGCTTCTCTGGTTAAGCTGAGGGGGGGAGGGAAAAGGCTTCATGAAGCATCTTGCAGCCACACAGAAGTCCTCAGGGCTGCGAGGGGAAGAGGGTTGCAGGCAGCTCTGTGCTCCTAATGCCCAGACCCTGCCAGCAGCTTTCTGACCTCTGCAATTATTTTTAGGTCTGTGCAGGCAACTCGGCAGCGTTTAAGCAGTGAGATTGCAGGGGGTGCTTAATCTGCTCCAACTGGTCATTCTCCATGTTATGGCTGGAAGATGTTTACAGGGCTTTTATCAATACCCCTCCACGACATTCCATGTACATGTCTGTCCATGTTCACGCCACCCGATTGCAAGAACCCTGATGTGGTTCCCTGCTCCCTGTAGAAGTCTGTTGCAGTTCAGCTGTGTTCATGTCACTCTTTAATTTACCAGGATAGGTAGATTGCATTAGGCAAACAGTGGGGTGGTTTGGGTTTTTTTTTTTTTTGGGCTGCGAACACAAATTTGTAGGAGGAGATGACTCTATATTAAACCAATAGCTCTTTGAATTGTGTGTCGTATAATTTAAATATACTTACTTTAATTAATAGAAGGTTACAAAAGCTGGCATTGTCTGGGGCTGTTTAATTTACATCTTAGGTTTAGTCAATGAGCATAACCTGCCTGATTAGAATTGTGTATTCTGTGCAGCCAACAGGGTGGAAGACATTATTTTGTTTGTGTTAGTTCAAACAGCTGGTCATTAATGCAGGCCCCATCTCCAGAGTGAAGTGCTAGTGGACATGAATGGCTGCCTGATTAATGCTGCCCCTCGATGGGTCCTTCATCCAGCAGCGATGCTCGCAGTGGAATAATGCAGTGTGATTTGATTGCACTCTAACAGGGTAGTATGTCATTGTGTCACCGAGCAATCGAGGTTATTATGGGGCAGGGCAGACAGACGGGACAGTGGGGTTACTAGACCGTGGCATTTTTAGAAATGCAGGCCTGACCTACTTAGAGATATTCTCGCTGGCTGGCAGCTGCCTGGTGCAGGGCTCCCCCTGATAGGCTGTGGCTGTTGCTAGGGGGAATTAGCATGAATTTTTCCACATACAGGCTCGGTGATTGAGTGATAAAAGCTGACTGGAATTAAAGAGATTCGGTTCAGTATTATGCAGATTTATCTCCCTCAATTTTTTTAATTTTTTTTTTTTTTTCCACTCTCTCAAATGCCTAAAAAGGAGCAGAAGACAGTTTGTGACATTTATTTTTGACCTTTTTTTTTTTTTTTTAAAATTCAAGGAAGTGCAGAAGTGTTGTGAATTTTTGTTCATTGTTTACTATTCAAGCTGTTGAAATGATATGACAGTGGGCACACATCTTTAATGTATGGGAGATTCAAATGCTGTCTCTTTGGAAGGAAGTGAAATGAATATATTTTGTGTTCTGGTCAGACTGTTGCCTCTTTCTGTTTGAAGCTATGTCAGATTCCCGTGTCTGGGAAGGGGAAACATATACCAGGTTTTATTGCATAACATTACTCTTAGCTATTTTTAGCTACCTATACATCACAAAATTAGTCCTATGTTTATGTTGGTAGATGAAATTAATCCCCAGACTAGATCTCCTATATGCAGAGACAGACACCCAGGGTATGCTGCAGTGTTGTGTGTCTTGTTCATCTGAAAAGGTGTTTACATTCTACACACATATGAGGAGTGCACACCTAGCAGAGAACTGATGCCTGGCCTGTAATCAGATCCATTAGGGAACCTCTTTTGTATTTTGGAGTATTTTTCAGGCTTTGGTTTGAGGTTGGATTTTCTAGATGGCCCTTTTTTCTACATCTGCCTAAAATAGTGTTATCTTTTCAGAGAACTCTGCTCCCTCAGGAAGCAAATAAAAACAATACTCAGTGAAGAATCCTTTGATGTAATTAGGAGTATTTCCTTTGTTATTATCACTAGTTAGAGAAGATCTTTGTTTCAACCACAATTCCTCTCTGTGTGACCCTTTACCATGCAAAGAAGTTGCAATTTAGTGCTTATAATTTTAAATTAATTTTTTGTGGCAATGCATCGTGACGTCACACTCAAAGAACTGGGACTCTTGAAAGTAATAGGTAGTTGGGGATGGGGGAGAGGGACCCAAAAAGGCTTTGGAATTGCAAAATAAAAACTGTGAGTCTGTGTTGAAAAGCATGAGCTCATTTTCATCTGAAATGGTTTAATTTGAAATATTCAGATTAGATACCTTTTAGAGGGGTGTGAGCAGCCTGCACATACGTCTGGACAGCCAGCAGCCTCCCTGGGCACAGAGCTCCCCTGCCTTGGCCTCTGGAGTTTCTCAGGAAGGCATGAATAGGAAGCAACTGGAAATGGAGACATGCATTTGAATGTGTTTTGTGGCCGAGGCAAAGCATTCCGTTTCTACAGATTTCAGTTTCCTATGTCTCTTTCCTGACCTTGATTCATTCCTGAAACTCACACCGCTTCCTTCTCTTCTCCTTCCCAAAGGTCCCATGGAATGGTGTTTTTTTAGAGAAGTGAAGAGAGCCCCTATTTGATGCGCAGTGATTGCGTTCTCCTTCGCTGGCTCTGGAGGTGACTGCAGATAGTGAAACTGCAGTTTTGGTCCTAATTCCCTCAGCAATGTTCTCTTGTTCAAAGCCTGATCTCTTGATCTGCTTTCCTGCCAGATGCTGTTACTGGCTGTGGTTTCCCACCTGGGCTGTGGCTTCCATATTGGTCTTCCAAACTTATCTCTGTGTTGTCTTGTCTGCTGAGGTTCTCCCCAGTTGTTTTCCCCTCAATGAACCAGTTCAAGTGATCAGAGAAAACGGCTGGAGCATGGGGAGGTTTGTCCTATCCGAGTGCCTTCTCAGTGTCTCATACGCAGGTGGACAGCTTCTTTGCTAACAGAAGGGAATTACTAACATGGAAGTCAGTTCCTTATGGGAGGAAAAGCCAACTTTTCTCTTGGGATGCTGGGCAACTGCCAGCCTTTGTGTAGTTGTTAGTTGAGGTTCTTGCCCTCGTTGCTTGTAGCCAGTTGTAGTTTCATCCAGGTTCACCTGGGATATTAGCTAACTTGGACTTCAACAAATCCAACTGAGCATGTAATATTATATTGATTTCAGCAGAAACCTATTTTCTAGAAAAATTATGAATGTCATCTTATATTCTTGCTGAGAAAGAGTGAGTTCAAAGAAAAGCAACAAACAATATAAAGCATATACTCTATGGAAGAGCTGTATCCTTGATGTTTGTTTGGGATTTCAATGCAGTGAACATTTATTAGAAAACCATCAAATCAGACAGTTTAAGAAACCAGCAAGTGACATAATGAGTATAAAAAAATGCAGTGCAACAGAATTTGTGTTCAATATTAGGTTACTTTTCTGAAAATCTCTTTAATGGGAGTTATTCCAAATAAATGAATATATGAATAATGTGATCATAATGCTTTGGGTAATTATAAATAGCAGAAATATGGAGCTAATAAAACAAAAATCTAAGCTCAATGTGTATGTATAAAGCATAAGAAACAGGATATCAGAGGAGTTAAAAATGTATGTCTGTGTTGAAAATATTGTCAGTTGTGTACATTCCTTTGGAAAAACATGTTAATACTTTTCTGATGATCTCCTCTGAGATTTTGATTGTTGCAACAACTTACACCTCCTAGCTTGAAGTTGTTACCTACAAAAGATTGTGTTCTAGTGTTCAACATTCTTGTACCATGACCTCGCCTGTGAGCTATGAAAGATCTATTATACTGAGTTTCATGCTCTAGGGTGGCTGAGCAAGTGCTGATTTACTGGTAGCATATGCAGGCAGTAATTTATTTATTTTTTCCAGCAAGAGATCCAGAATCCTGCCTCCGTTTGCAGCTGTGAGATGGCTGTGCTGCTGGTTGTATTCCTGACCCCAAAGTCTTGGCTAGTCATGGATTTGTTGCTGGTTTTGTGATGTCATTGCAACTTTTTGTTTCTCTGAAAATGATCAGAGGATACAGGACATAGAGCAACACATCTCGATTCCCATGAAGGGATTACAGCAATCAGGACTGAGTTGACTCCCAGCCTTCAGCTCCTGCCAGGGCCATAAAGATCTGTTCTTTTGCAACAAATGTGTTTCAGTTCTGATTTCAAACCAAAAGTATGAGGAATCATATTATATTTCTTAAAAGGCTGACAGTTGGCACATTCCTTTTATTGCAATACAGTAGGGAATACAAATGTTTTGCAAATTAAAATAATCCTTACAAGTTTTTTTGCTGTAATGCATTAAGATGAAAACAAATTCTGTAACATTCTACTGTTAGCCAGGAGCAGCGTTACTGTGGCTCCAACACTCATGCTTTTCCTGCATCCATGGATGTGTGTGCCTATACACTCAGAAATGCTGTATACATGTAGTTGTGTGAATGTGTATACAAAACACAAGCAGAACTTCCACAAATAGAACACTGAAGCACATGTGTGTAATCACAGGGTAGCAAAGCCGGTGCCTCTAGATGTATGATGCTGGCTTGAGTATGATGAAAAGTGACTTGTCATAAAATTCACGCAGTCCTGGCGCATAGTACTGTGTTAATGCTGTCCTCCCATGCACCACCAGCAACAGCAACAACATAAAATCATGATACTGTTTAATACAAAGATAAGAAAAAGGATAGTGTGGTGGAAAGTGGGGTGTACCTAGATAGATGGGTTTCATAACCACTCGTGCCCTGTTTGTAGTCAATAGCAGTGTAAAATGAAATGCATGATGGGCTGTTTCAGAGGAAGAAATATATTTATATTATCATTAATTCTTCCCTCCTGCTCTTAGGCCATACTTACTTCAAAAGTTAATCCAGACTCAGATCTTGACAGAGATCATGACCCTGTTGAAACCAATGGCTGTTTTATCCAGGAATTCAGTGGAGCCAGGATTTCATCTCTGGTGTTTTCCCCTGAACATGTCTTTTTTTTGTGCTCTTACTCCAAAGTGTGGTGTTTCTATTTCTAGTTTGGTTTTTTTTCCTCTATCCCTCTGAAAATGCTTTGAAAGCTTATTTTTTTTTGAGCAGTATACAGTAAATTTGCTCTTGAGTCTGTGAAAATGTGGGAAATATCACTTACTGCCAAGCAGATAAAGTTGAGTTGCAGTTAGTCTCCATCGTTAAGCTTCTCCATGTACTTCTGCTTTCATCATAAAATGTTTTTAGTTTGAAATGAAACAACAAGCCAGAAAAAAACCAAAAAACTAAGGAGAACGTAGTCTCTAGCAAACTGCAGAGACCCGGGTCGTGAGATGACTTGTGTCTTGACCTACAAAGCTAAGGGTCATAGAAATACAGAGGGAGGCAGAATACAACAATCCTTAAAAAAGAAATGCTTTCTAGCTCTCTAGCAACTTCTGCTGTTACCAGCATTGAAATTAATGGTGGGTTCCTTTTTCCTTTTTTTTTCTTTTGACACTTTAATGTTGCATAAGTAGTACTCACATCCACATTCAATGAAGTTACTCATCTGGAGGTAGGTATACCACAGTTGTGTGTGAGTTTGCCATGTTTTTCTTTGTTATATACAGACACAGCAATTGGGTTTTTCTGAGGTCAGATTTTTTTTTATATTTCAAAGTCAGAGGTATTTGAAATAATGGCAGTTATTAGAGCACGTTGTTGGTAGATCTTATGCAATATTTGTATCATTCAGAAAACATGCAGAATAGAGGAGGTGGTGTATTGTGTTGCATACTTGGTTTGGATATGGTTGAAACAAAAGGCTGATAAATGTTAGTTTAAATCTCCCATTCGTGACCTGCAATGATGGCAATGTATTCTAGCTCTCACCTGCAATTCCTGTGTGTATGCATAGGTGCACATACACACCATTTTCCCTTAGCTAAAATTGCTAGTGAAGTCATTTCCAACAGCTCTTCTTATTACTCCTTTGAAACTCAAACCTACAGTTGTTTACTACTTACAGATGGGGCCACACAAGTTCTGCTCTTTTTTTTTTTTTTTCCCCAATGGTTGGTAAGATTATGTCCCATCATGAATTCTATGGATGCATCCTTTTTATAAAGGAGCAGAAAATCCAGTGCACTTCAGTGCCCTATTTGCTCTGTCACAGGCAATTTTGTTTCCATCAAGTGTTTTCTGTTAACAGCCAGGGAGTAATACACTTGTCTTCTCATTGATCTTTTATTTCTTGGCTTTATACTCACCGTTCCCAACTTGTTTGTGGTTGTGAAGATAAACTTACAAACATGAAAAATACTCTGGTGCCTGTATTTGTAGTGTCTTATCACATTTGATATGAGTTTGCCTGAGCATGAGACATGAAGATCAAGCACTGCCCTGCAAAATGTTTTCCTTTGTTTAATGAGAGTAATCTCATTTCTTTTAGAAGAAACAACTGAATGACAGGCCAGGGAGCCCAAGCAAGCAGACAATGTTTGATTTTACAAACCAGGTATTCACATTCTGATATGTTCATAAGAAGAACAGGGAACTAATGGGGTGCAGATCAAATTGGTGTGTTTTCAGACAGTAGATCATCTGAAATCAGAACTATGAGACCAAGTGAAGCCTGGCACTGGTGGAGCTGTTGGAGGGCTGGGCTGACAAGGGCACAGCCCCTGCTTGCACAACTCTGCAAAGGGATTCTCCTAAGTTTCTGGTGCTGCCAGCAGTTGGTTGACTGCTCATTCCAACTGATGCTGTTTTCAGTTTGGTGGTGACTGTAAGGAGAGGTAACACCCTTTATTTAAACCAACTCTCTCCCATAAATCTAGGCTTTTTGATAGCCTTGGGTAGTCCCGGCTGCCTCAGATTAGTGTTGACTTTAATAGGAGTTTGGAGCATGCAAAAAAAATTGGAAGGCTAATAGGATCTTCAAACAGCAGTATTCTGTAATTGAAGATTTCTAGATGGGTTGGTCAGAAAGAAAGAAAAAGGTACTGTTTTCTCAGGGAGAAGTGTCTTTTTAATAAATACAGTCTGATGGGTTTTGTTTCACCCTTGATGTGTATGTATATGATGTACAGAACATGAACTCGGTGTGTATTCACTTGTCTTTATTTTAATGTTTTATATTTACCAATACATTTTTGTACTCCAGACTTTATATGGTAGGATAAAAGTGGACATAGGCAATCAGAACACTGAGCACATGATTTCTCCAGAAAAGTATTTGGTTTAAGACATTATGCCAGCATACTTTGACATACAGGCAGATCTGAAAAAATTGAGGAGAAAATAGCATCATCTGTCATTAATTCATGAGGAGCTGATGGATTATTGAAGGAAAATAATTCTAGAATGAGACTTCCTTTTTTTTTTTTTTTAATTATTTTGGTGGTTACAGTTGCTTAGGTTGAGTGAAAAGAACTGAGCATATTCATAAATGCAAAATCAGTAATAAATGTCCCTGTGGAACATAGAAGTCCTACAAAAGCAGATTCTTGGTTATTTCCCAAAGTGAAAGGGTAAGTTTTATTCAAATAAAAATCTGCTATTATTTGTAGAAGTTACCGTTCTGTATGTAAAAATTGCTGTTTTGGTGGAAAGTATGTATTTTTGTTATATATTTACATTGCTTTTCAGGCCCAAGTGGCATTGTCAGACTTCAGAAGCTGGCAATTAATTCCCGTATGAATGAGAAACTCGTGCTAGCACCTAAA
This sequence comes from Apus apus, assembly GCF_020740795.1. Taxonomy (NCBI): domain Eukaryota; kingdom Metazoa; phylum Chordata; class Aves; order Apodiformes; family Apodidae; genus Apus; species Apus apus. The sequence continues at coordinate 62,158,542 of NC_067283.1, read as the reverse complement.
TGTATTTTTCATGCAAAAAGGTGTTCACAGAGCACATAGGCAATTTTACTTCCCTGAATGTAGGCAAAAATCATCAGAGAGGGTTTTTTTTTTTATTTTCCAGAAGTACCCCACATAGGCATAATTACAAGTGGTTTTCAAAAGAGGCTCCATCTTTCCCATGTCATCATCCTCTTTACTCTCATATACCCTTTGCTTGCTTTGTCTGAAATTATTTTACTCCATTGGTCTACAACCAGAAAAAACCCCACAAAAAAACCCAAACCAAATCTCTGTTCATCCACTAGATTCAGTTCTGCACAGGTCCCAAGCAGTTTACATCTTGGCTTGTCATGTGTGTTGTGTCCAAATGTTTATTAAACTTTTGGTTCCCCTTGCCATTGATTTAACATACGTGCTGGATTTTATGAGGTCTGTGATTGTTTCTAGATTCCTGATGCTGCCCATGCCTTCCTGAAAGCCACAAGAATATAGATCTTGTTCCAGCAGACACATACACATTTTTTAAAAAAGGATGAAGTGGCTTTTTTTCACTCCATAATCCTATGTCAAAGGGTAGAAAATTCAGGGTTTTTTTGCTGTGAGCTGGATGGACATCAGAGATGCTTCTCTTTCTTTGGGTCCCACAGCTCTGCTTTGAACTGTCTTTTAAAGAGATGAAAAGGGTGTAGTTGTAGCTTTAAAACCATGAACTTTGCACAGTACTGAAATGAATGGTGCTTCTTTTTATTCTGGGGTTCAGGTTGAGATAATACACAGAAGTAAAAAAATATGGATGTCTACTCTTTTATTGTCTCCTGACTTTAAATTTACTTTTGGGGTCTGGAAAGAAAGGCATGCCAAAAAGGCCAACTGTATTGTTGTGAGGGAGTTGCTCATTCTTATGATCCAGACACTGTGCCCTTTGACAGGGATAACATAAAAAGAAACATACTGGAAAACACACACCGAAGTATGAAAAATTCCTTAAATTCAGGGTGTGTTCATACAAAGTGAAATTTCTACAGTATGGAAAGCATTAAACCTGATCCAGAAAAAATGTGAGGTGCCCCAGCCATTGAGATGTGAATCTCTTTAATCCGCACAAGCATTAGAAAAATCTGAAACATGTGAAAGTTCAAAAGCTGCAAAGCCATTACATGACTTCTTATTCATTTCTCAAATATTGTAACTTTCTATTGAACTGTGAAAAGGCTTTTTCTTGAATTTTTTTTTTCTTTTCATAAGCAATGGATCAGTCACTCACTAGTAGGTTACTGCACATTGTGAAGCTGAAAGTGAGTTTCACTCGATTATATTTACTTGGATATAAATTCTGGATTTATGCTTTTATGTAGCATTTTTGTGGTTGGTAACTTGTACCTTTTCAGCAATGCTGTTAGGGAGAGGAGAAAGGCAAGACTTGAGTACAATTTTTAAGTTCTTTTTTTAATGTCTTAAAAATTTCACAGTGAGTTTAGAGGTAATTTTAATTACTAGCTTTAACTTCACATGAGAGCTTTTAACTGTATGCTAATTAAAAAAGAGATTAAAAAAACTTAGAAAACCTCAAACCAGAGCAACAAAAAATACCTTTTTTCAGCTTAACTGTACGGCTCTGAAATACACTAAGAGGACCTTCAGATTCTGTGAGAACTTACTTCAGAGAAAATGATGTTACTGTTTGTAAAGGCACAGCCCCTTTTGGTAACAGAAGTGCTCAGCCCCAGGATTTCCCACTATCAACAGCCCTCTAAAGTGCATATATGTCCGACTCCAAGGGCCAGAGTCTCCAAGTCTCCTGTGGAGGCTTGGCCAGCCTGGCAGGTCTGGCTTTCCCACTGTGGGAGTATTAATTTGTTTTGCATCTTCAGTTGCAGTCTTAGGGTTATTTTTCATACCTTTGCCCTTGCTGTGGTCAGTAATAGCAGCGCTCAAGTTCTCAGATAGTTCTCTCTCACAGGGGTATGAGTCATGCTTTAGGCTATTTGCTTAAATTAAGTAGTTGTTGAGATAAAGTTGCTGGGGAGGGGGGGGGTCCCATGTGTCTAATGGTCTTGCTCTAGGAGCTGCCAGGGATGTCGTTTTACACTGCAATGTCTGAAACAAAAACAGATCTTAATATATGGGGTAACCAGATTTCTTAAGGGCAGGAAATGTCATACTGATTTGCCACGTGAAAATTTGCCACAAATTTTTGTCAGTGAAACTCCTGTGAGAAGATAATATAGTGAGAAAAAGAAGTTGGAGTTGGTTTTGAAAATTACATGCATCTGCAGAATCTTACAAAGAGACTTTTTGAGTCCAGTCCCCACAAAAAATGTCTTCTACACTTAAAAAGACAGAGGGAGGCCTGTTTTCCACATGAAAATATTTGGCAACCTGACTTTCATTGACTTGCCAAAAGATGTATCAGAAGAGCTGAGGTAATCCACTAATTTCTGAGGTGGCGAAGCAGAATAGTGCAAGTCCTCTGTGGGCTGGAGATGGAGGTGACTGAAGAAACAGAGGTGAATGTCAGCTGAGAATTCCAGGATCTCTGGAGGAGACCATATTTTCAAGCAATGCTCATCATTTAGAGTTATAAAACCTAAACAAAACAAATGTCTCAAACCTGTGCCAAGATCCAAAGAGTTTAAAGGTAAACATTAGATATGGTTTAGCTGTAGTCATTCTGTCCTGTGCTGCCAAGGCCTTGCAGCACAACAAAGGACTATTGATCAAAAAAGGTCATGTAGAAGAGGGCAGGGTTTGAAGAAACTGAATTTTTAAAAAAAGAGACAAATCCAAAAATAGTCACTTGCAATGAATGTAGTACTGTACATCAGGCATTTCTCACATGCATTCTTTTATTTGTCTGTGCAGATATAGTGAATATCCATAATTCTCTTGGTTTGTGCAGTGACATCCTCATGTAGTCTCCAGAGCTTGAAATGGTGCGTAATTACATGTGTGCCTTTAAATAAAATAGAAAAGGTGGCAAAAGAAAACATGGTTCTGTGCTTGGGTTTTTGACTTGATGCTTGTCTCTGTTACATTTCTTGCAGGAACACTTAACGCTGCTCATGTACATGATGGTAGCCAATGGCTACTGAATTATTACTTGAGTATTTAGGCCTGCCCGCGGTAGCGGCAGATGCTAAGGGGTATGATCCGAACAACTTGCCATTATCTTGATCTTCACTGAGGAGTTTTCCCCTTGATCCCACCCTGACATTGTGGGAAAGGGGAGTAATTCTTTGTAGCTGGGATCGACATGCGAGTTGTCAGTCTCTCATATTCTGAAAAAAATACCTATTAATAAAGGGCAATTCACTCTTGCAAGGCTACTGTAAAAAGATTCTGAAATACAGAGATTCTCATGTTGTCTGCAGTTGACAATCTGCTAAGTGTATTTTTGTTTTGGGGGTGAGCAGAAAAAGAGCATTCCCTGTGAATGACAAGTGCCAATCCCATAATGTCATATTACCATTACAAATGAATAAAGAAAAAGGCCCATTATCTTATATCTAACTAGAAGGAAACCTAACAAAGAAATACACTGTGTTGTTAGTGAGAGGAAGGATAGACTTGTGGTTAGGGCACAGGAGATGTTGGTTCAAATTTCTGGCTCTGCAAGAGACTTCCTCTGTGACCTTGGGCAACTCACTTACTGTCACGCTTCTGAACAGCAACAGCACCCAGGCTGGGGGAGAGATTTCCTAGAGAGATAAGTTCCCATTTAGGCACTCAAATGGGCCTAAGTGGTTATATCTTCCAGATGGGCAAAAAGGTCTTTTGAAAATGGACAACAAAATAAAAGTAGTAACTGCGGGACCTCGAGGTTGTTTTGTTCGTTGGTTTGTTTGTTCCTTGGGTGTTGTGGGGATTTTGTTGCTGTTGTTGTGTTTGATTGAGTTTTTTCCCCATTTTCTTTGTTTTCTTCTCACTTCGCTGTGAAAGTCTGGCTCTGATGGTGGTTATGGAACATTTGAGAATCTGATCCTTGACCTCCCTTGGGATTCTGCCTCTCAGTCATCTTGAGGCATGGCTTCCCAGCTGAAAATGGGGATAACAATGCATCCTTTATCTAACTGTCTGCCAGTTTTGTCTTTTTAGACATGGAGGCTTTGGGGGCAGGGACTGCCTTGTAACATATACAGGTATTTGACCCTAATCTTTGAGAGGTATTGGGAGAAACAGCTCACTGGTATTAAAACTGGTTTTGCTTGTTATAGAAGGAGAAGATAATTTGGGTCATAATCTTTCTTCAAGACTTGGGAATGTGGAGATCCAGGCTTGTGGGTTAAACACATCTCTACCTAAAGTTAGATTAGAGTCTGTGTTGAAGTATGTTTTCAATTATATTCTGTTAGAAAAGTTATGCTGAAATTTATCTTGAGTTGTCACAGTGCTTCAAAGCATGGGCTTTTCCTCTCTCTAAGTCCTTGAACAAATGCAGGATGTGTTGAGGCGAAACTGTTTCCAATTAAGTTGATGCATTCTGTTCTTTAATCTTTCAGGACTTCAAGTTTAAGTTAAATAAAAATCCTGCAGCCAGAGTTGAGAAGGATAATTCAGATAAAATTGCCTGGAAAGCAGTAATTGGCCTAAATTTCATTGGCTGCACCGTGCTGGGGGTGACACATAGCAATGAACTTCACCTAAACTCTGCTGACAAATAGTGGCTGGGGATCTAGTTCTTCTCCTCATCAAGTCCTGAATATGTAAGTGGGACTTGAAACATATGGGTTAAGGGAAAGAAAAGTGATTGCAGCAAATTTCTCTGTTGCTTGTATCCAATGTAAATTTTTGCTGTAGTAAACGTGCCTTGTTTAGTAGAACAAGTTTTTGGAGGCCCAAAGGCTTTTCCTTGCCTAAGTGAAGCGTTCCTGTTCATCACCCATCACTTTGTGGAGTGCTATCCTGATAGCTTCTGTCATGTTGAAGATTAAAAAGGGATTAAAAGGGAGTAATGGGTTTTTCAGATAAATTTATGTACACACACAGCACATTAATTGTTCAGGTTCCTTTCTCCAGCTCAAGACAAACACTTGCATGTTTACATTTGACACTCTTATTTGTCAGTTCTTGGAGCTGCTGCTGCAGGAATCCCTGAACAAACCATGTTAGCAGGCTTCCATATATTCTTTCTTAAGTGTGCTACCTCCATCCCTGCTCCTTCTGCACAAACACTTCCCTGCTGAACACCAGCCAAAAAGGTTATGCCAGAACTTAATTCAACTTACTGATGTTGATTACTCTGCAGTGCCTAGCCTGCTCAATTTTGTTTTCCTTCAAGGCCAAATTTAAGACTACTCAGAATGCAAACTGGTTTTGGCAAAGGTAAAATATATGTGGAAATGATGATAAAAATTAATCCTTGCATTTTGTGATACTGAATAAAGAAAATCTTGTGACATAGGAAAAATTAACCATTTTCTCACTTCGGCCAATATCCTGTTTCAAGAGAATGTGTGACTAGTAGTCAGTAGTGAATTGAGTTTTGAATATATTGCTTTTTTAACTTTGCAAACTAATTTTTTAAAAATAATTTTTTTTAAGAGTGAGGTTTATTGTTGACAAATATACTACTGAAGGAATACTCCTAATATTGTGCACTTAGTTGGAAGAAGTTTGTGCAGGTATTCAGTAAAGCATTAACCATACTTAGGGAGCTATAAAGAAAAAAATCTTCATGAATTATTGAGTAGCTTTGCCAAAGATCAGAATTTTTCTTCAACTTCTTTTCACACAAAGAATTGTATCTGTCTTTTCACCTTGAATGCAATCCAGTGCGTTGTGTGTGGGACTGTGCAGTGACAGGGGTCGTAAGAAGATTTCATTTTCCTACTTGGTTTTGGTGTGTTTAATATTGTGTTAAATGATTAGGTCATTTAGAAGTTGAAATACCAAGTCAGGTTATGGATCCAAGTTATCCAGTTGGTCATAACTGTGAACCTTCTTACACTTGGTTCTGTGAAAACTAGGCACAGCTTACTTTGGTACTCTTAAAAGATCACTTTGAAAACTGGTCTCTGAAAACAGAAGGAAAAAATCTAACACAACGTTACACCATGCAGTAATTCAGAGTGATGTCCTTATTTAGGCTTTTTCTTGAAAAGACAAGTCAAACACCTCTACCATCTAAACTTCTGAAATTTGTTAATTGCAGTCTGTTTTAAATAAACAATCTGGGCTCAGAAGATACTGGAATTTTGACATATTTTGATGGAGGCACCATGGGATTAGTGTTCTATTTCAGGATGATATTTGGTTGTATTCTCCTTTACAAGTGTGCTGTTTCTCTTGTCTGTGTTTTTAATCTTAGCAGTAAGTTCTTTTCATATAAAGAGGCTGTGCTTGTCTGTTAGCATAAATAAGAAAACCCAAGAAAAGTAACCACAGTGTGACATGGGGGCCCTTAGAGCTGGGATAACATTATGAATGCCCTCTTAATGAGGAATAAAAAATACATTTATTTTGCCTTGGAAAAATGTGGAATATTAGAAGTTGTTCTGGAAATTTGGGAAGTCTGGAAAGACTACTTTCTGCCTCGCAGGCTGCACGTTATGTTCTGTGTAGAAGTGTATCCTGGTCACCAGCAACAATTGATACATGTTTCTAATAGGACAAAAGACAGCTAGGACATCACTAAGACATGGCTCAGTCTGTCTTTTGGCAGAAGGGTAGCATTTTGAACCATCCCTACCTGCCTGGCATCATACACTATTACCCACCTGCTGATTGGTACTAATTTGATCTCAAGCTTATTGTCAAAGAAGAGGGTGCCTGTTGTAACAAAAGCACCCTCCACAAGGTATCTGTGGCCAACATGCTAATAGTATGAGTGTGGGGCCCACCTATGAAGTTTGCCTGATGACTCTGGCTTTAGCCAGCTAACAGCTGACTGTGTTACCTCACTGAGCTATTCCGGTTCCTGAAGTTACACGTGCACCGGAAAACCTTTGATGGGTCAGAGATTTAATGGCTTCCCTTCCTCTCTTTCATCTTTCCTGTCTTCCATTCCCCTCCCCACCCTCTGTCTGGCTTTCCAAAGAATGAATATTGATTTTTGGTCCTAAATTATCACTGAGGCAGTGATGAACAGATAATGTCAATGTAGTATTGGTATGCACTGGTCATATTTTTTTATATTTTTTGAACAAATAACTCCACTGCTGGCAGTTTTTGATCATTTAAAATAAAAAGGTGCAGAGAGTAACACCTCAACATTTTCAAATGCTTGAATAGTTGCACTAATTTAACAATATATAAATCATCACTATAGAATCACAGAATGGTTCAGGTTTGAAGGAACCTTAAAGATCATCAGATTCCAACCTCCCTGCTATGAGCAGGGACACCTCACACTAGACCAGGCTGCACAAAGCCTCATCCAACCTGGCCTTAAACACCTCCAGGGAGGGGGCTTCCACAGCCTCCCCAGGCAACCCATTCCAGCACCTTATTACCCTCATGGTGAAGAATTGCTTCCTGATGTCTAACCTAAATCTCCCCTCTTTCAGTTTAAAACCATTACCCCTCGTCCTATCACTGCCCTCTCTGGTGAAAAGCCCCTCCCCAGCTTTCCTGTAGGCCCTTCCATGTACTGGAAGGCTGCTGTAAGGTCTCTCCAGAGCCTTCTCTTCTCCAGGCTGAACAGCCCCAACTCTCTCAGCCTGTCTTCATAGCAGAGGTGCCCCAGGCCTTTGATCATCTTCATGGCCCTTCTCTGGACCCTCTCCAACAGCTCCATGTCTTTCCTCGGCTGAGGGCACCAGAGCTGTACACAGTACTCCAGGTGGGGTCTCACCAGAGCAGAGTAGAGGGGCAGAGTCCCCTCCCTGGCCCTGCTGGCCACACTTCTTTTGATGCAGCCCAGGATGTGTTTGGCTCTCTGGGCTCCAGCTCACACTGGTGGCTCATGTCGAGCTTCTCATCAACTACCACCCCCAAGTCCTTCTCCTCAGGACTGCTCTCCAGCCATTCTCCCCCCAGCCTGTATTTGTGCCTGGGGTTGTGCCAACCCAGGTGCAGGACCTTGCACTTGGCCTTGTTGAACTTCATGAGGTTGGCACTGGCCCACCTCTCCAGCCTGCAAAGGTCCCTCTGGATGGCATCCCTTCCCTCTTGGGTGTCAACCACACCACACAGCTTGGTATCATCAGCAAACTTGCTGAGGATACACTCAATCCCACTGTCCATGTCTCCAACAAAGATGTTAAACAGCACTGGTCCCTGAGGAACACCACTCCTCACTTGGACACTGAACCATTGACCACAGCTCTCTGGGTGCGGCCATTGAGCCCGTTACTTATTCACTGAGTGGTCCATCTGTCAAATCCACGTCTTGTCAGTTTGGAGACCAGGATGTCATGTGGGACAGTGTCAAATGCCTTGCACAAATCCAGGTAGATAACATCAGTTCATCTGCTGCTATCCACCATCGCTGCAGCCTTGTCATAGAAGGCCACCGAGCTGGTCAGGCATGATTTGCCCTTGGTGAAGCCATGTTGGCAGTTACCAGTCAGCTCCTTATTTTCCACTATATTGCATGAAAAAGTGCCCACCTTTTGCCTGAGTTAAGACTGCGTCCAAAGCACTAAAAAGAGATCTGTCAGTGCATAAGGGCTTTAAGCTGAGTCTTTACATGAATTAATGGATGAGTTTACTTGGAAAACATTGACTGGCACTGGAAAACAGAAGCTGGACAAAATTAACAGCAAAGCCTCTCAGCAAAGTTGATCTGTTGACTGTCAGCTGCCCTAGATTCTAGAGCGCAAAACCACTCAAACTGTTGCTGAGCTTCAGTGGCTCAGACAGTTGGGGAAATTAGCCTCTGGTTGTGAAAATAATTGGATTCCATTTGGGGAACTTTCAGAGTTTTAGTATTTCAAATATTTGAGTGAAGGAAAAGTGGTTTCTTTTCATTACTGTATTTGAAAGACTGGAGGGTATTTTCTTTCTCTGGTTCTAATGCCTAATTCTCCTCAGAGGATCTTAGCATACATGCTGGTTTATAAAGCCCACCTTTTGTTGTCCTTACAGAAGCACATCCCCCCCTTCTCCCCTTCCCTGCCCAGAACACCCTGTGAGTCAATAAAACAGGCCCTGTGAGCAGTGCCTCCAAACAAAAAAACAGATACCACTTCCAAACATCCCAAAAACACACATCCCACTTTAGCAGCCCTCCCTTTTATCATAGGTAAGATTTCAGTGAGACTTGAGAATATCAGAAGAGTAAAACCAGAATTATTTTAAAAAAAAAAAAGAAAAAAAAGTAAAAAAACCCCTCCTATTACTTCCTCTGAGGATCTAATGTTTCCTGCATGCCTGTAGAGGGACTGTATGTGCAGAAGTCAGTCTGCTTATTTTTATCTCAGATATCGTGCTAAACAAAGGATTTTTTTTTCCTTTTTATCCTTCTAAACTGAGTTTATGGGAGGTCTCTCTTTTTTCCTCAACCCCAAACTGATACAGATAATAATTCACATCCTCTTTGATTGCTCTTTCTCATATTCCATGAATAGATGTTAATCTTAATGATCCTTCAATCCTGGATTTGAATGGACAACTACCCATTTCCCTTACACTCTGGAGGATGTATGTCAGGGCATGCATATTAATTAGGCAGAATTGTGTAAGCCGTTTTTTCCAAAACCACCAGGGCCAGTTAGTCATCCAGACATTACATAATAAAAGTTCATAAGTTGAAAAGAATGTTCTCAATCATTTATGCTCAGTAAAAGAGAGGCTTTAAAGGTACAAAAGAAAATCAGATTTCCTGAAATTCAGAGCTGAAACATTGCCCTTAGAAGTAGCTCAGATTGCCACAATTAATCATTTAACTGAAAAGACTCATATACATGTGGATATACATATTTATGTATTTCTGCATTTTCTAGACTTTGGTTTAGGAGCTTAGACTGGAACAAATCTGGCTGCTAGAGAAGCTCCCCTGCACTTAGTGAGACGTTACACGGCCACAAATGCTAATCAGCACCTCTAAGAGAGCATCACACTTCAGTGGCCACGAAAAGAATCCAGTTCTGATGTCAGATGTGGAGGCAGACAAACGACATCCATTTGGGTGTCAGTGAGGCTATAAAATCAAGAACATAATGCACTGCAAGGCAGAAGGGGTGAAAAAACCATTGAAGACATAACATTCACAGGGACAAAGTGAGAGATCCAGAAGGAAATATGCTTAGGGCCTTAAAAAGAGGCTCAGTGAAGATTCAGTAGAATGCATTTGTCTACTTATTCAATATAAACAGCAGAGGGGGTTTTGAAAACTGGGTCCCAGGTATGTGGAGACTTGATGTGTTATTCCTGCCTACCTTGATGTAACTCAGGCTGTGTGACTTATATGAGGCTGTGATAGATACACAGCTTGTGTCAGAAAGAGGACATTTAATTACATGAATCTGATTAAAGGCTGCTGCATTGTAACAATGACAATAACTAAAACAGCAGTTAAAGAATATAATAACGATTTTAAAGTGCTGAAGATATCAGGGTTCATTATTTGATTTTAAGGTTAAATTCCAAGTACACTCAATCATTTGGCTTCCCCTTTTATGGAGAGTTATTTGAAGAAAAGCAGGGGCTGGGGAAAGAAAACTGGGAGGGGGGGAGAATGGTGCTTCAGCAAATCCCATAAAATTATGCAGTTTTTTTCCAAGACTGATGTTAACCTTTGTAGTTTTACTTGAACTTAATCTGCCAGATTTTTAAAAGATACTACATTTTCTTTTCTGAACTCATCCCTGTACTTCCAGTATAAAATTTTACATTTGTTAATCTCTCCAGACTTGAGTAAGTCTGGAAAGACATTTCCCTTTACCCAACTCTATACATAGAAGATGCAGGAATGATTAAACTGACAGAGCATCACTATTTGCTCAGCAAAAACACCCATTCACCCCAAGCCCTTCTTTTACAAAATCTGAAACCATTGCATTATATTCTTCTGCTTTGTCTCTTCCCTCTTGTACAGGCTAATGCCACTTTCTAAAAAGCAAGCGAGTTCTGTGAAGGGTTTTGAGTAGAGTTTTGCTTCAATTCACTATTTTGAGTTGAAATCAGTGGATTATATTTTGTCTTTGGAAGAAAAGGTGAAGAATCTACTCATGTAAGTTTATGAGGCAGATGGAGTTCATGATGAAACTGTTAATGTTGTAGAAAAGTGCCTGTTGTCCAGAGCAATTCTGTCAAAAATCTACAATTACCCTAACTTCTGTAGATAAAAACCAAGCTTCTCCAATGTTATTAGATCTAAGAAAAAAGAGGTGAGTTGTTTTTTTTTCTTTCTCATCAAATAAATATACTTCTTTCTTGAAGCTATGTGGCAGTAATAAAATGTGAGAATGAAATGTCTCAGTCAAGGTAAGTTGATGTTTTTAGCAAAGATTTTACTGGAATTAATAGAATCCCATAGGAGAATTTGTGCTATTTTTAACATTAATACCAATTCCTTTCTTACTGGCCTCTTGAATACTTTTTACTGCTTTTGCACCTCATTCCCCATTTCTGACTATCAAGTAGCCAGCTCCTCCTTTCTTCTTCACCATCTTTAACTCTTATGATGAACACAAAATAAACCCTGTTTTAGCAAACTACTTCTGATCCTCCCAGACAGGGAAGGATCTAAAGCAAACAAAAAGAAATCATTGTCACATGACAAGTCGTGGAAGATGCAGCAGCTTTCAGTTTTGGAAAACAAAAGTTTAAGCATTTTAAAGTAGGAATATCCATGTTTATACAGCACTGGCTCACAGCAATGCTCAATCTGACTGTTGCATGCAATATCCACTCCAGAAGGTCCACCCCCTCCTGCCTAGAGACAGCTGTCTATCTCAAATGGTCTTTTCCTGAGCATCTTTCACTTGCTGTTGTTAGAAACATGATGCTGGACCTGATAGTTCTTCAGAGTGAACCAGTGCTTCAGTTCCTGTGTAAAGCATTCCTTCTCCCTGCAAGGCCCAAATTTCCCTGTTCAGATAGATACTTGAGCTGTGTTGCCACTGTCCAGTTTAGACTGAAAATTCTTTAGGGCAGACGTAGTATCTTCCTTTTAATGACTGCCCTGTATTTTAGGTCAAGGTCATAAATAATCATAATACTAAATACTAGGAAAAGTCCAGCTTGCCCTTGTGTAAGTGAAAGGTGAGATGCATTCTCTGACATAGACTTATTTGTTTACAGCTCACATAAATGATTGTCTATGATGAATATTTTCATAGTGATTTCTATTTTTTTCTCATGGCAAACAGATATGGTGGTCATTTTGTCTGAGATTCTTTTCTTATGTAGTTGACTTTTTCAAGTCTAATGGTTCATTCTTGAATGGGAATTGGTTTCTGTGGATTTGATAATACCGAATGGAATTTGGGTGATATTTTTGCCTTTAAATTACAATGGGTATCTGCAGGACAGTGTCTCAAGAATAGAGAGGAAAGAAAGGATCCATCTTCAAAAAACACAAAAGCAATTAAAATCTCTGCAGTGCTGAGAATGTTTCATTGTAGTTGTTGAAACTCTGTGTACAAGACCAGCTTTGGGTCCAGGTGGAGGAGAGTGCCAGCTTGGTAAACAACACATTAGACAACAGATATCTTCTACATAGAGGAGGGCAACCATGCAGGAAAAGAGTAAAATCTGTTACTGAAATTAGTCTTCAAACAGGGTCCCCTTAAATGTCAGGTGAACTTTTGGAGGTGGGTATTATCAGGAATCATAGAATACCAGGTTGGAAGAGACCTCAAGAATCATCTGATCCAAACTTTCTTGGCAAAGGCATGGTCTAGACAAGATGGCCCAGCACCATTTTCAACTGAATCTTGAAAGTGTCCAATGTTGTGGAATTCACCATTTCCCTGGGGACATTATTCCAATGGCTGATTGTTCTCATCATGAAGATTTTTCCTCTTGTGTCCAATCAGAATACTCCCCAGGAGTAACTTGTACCCATTACCCCTCATCTTTCCATGTGACGCCTCGTAAGAAGGGAGTCTCCATCTTTTTTGTAGCCATCCTTTAAATACTGGATCCTGGTGATGAATTCTTCCTATTAACAGTACTATTAATAATATTAATAGTATCAGTAGTACTATTACTAGTACTATACTAGTATTAATAGTACTATTGCTAGTACTATTAATCGTATTAATATTATTAATGCTATTAATATAGTATGTTCAGCTGTCTCCAGCTTACAGGGACAATATTGGTTTCTTACCTGTGAGACTTGTGGAAAATGACTCTGCCACCTGTGTGCTCAAGTAGATATCTGGACAGTGTTATACTGCATAACACAGAGTCAGGAATTGCTGACAAGGTGCCAGTTTGTCTGTGCTTGATGTAGCTCAATGGCTCTTTTCCTCCTGTACAACCTTGGAGTAGCAGCTACAAATCCTGTTCTCGTGCAGCCTCGTTATGCAAAGGAGAATGATACTCTTTAATACTAAGTGTATCCATGCTTAACAAAGGCTATATAAAGTTTTTGGTTTTGACTTGGCAGTCATTTGCAGAACTTCAACCTGGATTACTTGAAATGATAGAGCTGTCACTAATATGATATTTTTTAAAAGTGGGTGTAAATTACTCCCGTTTGCAAGAGCCTGCTGGGTAATAGCAGAAACAAAACAATAGAAATGAGGCAGACCAGTGAGAGGAAGCAAGCATAAATCTAAGATGCTGAATCCCAGGGAGACAAGAGTAGCTTCCATTATGAATAATTCTGCTTCTCTTAATTTATTTCCTCTCTCCATCCCCCAGTGATTCTATTATTCTATAGGGCATCCTTTTACTGATTTAAATCAATAGTAGTCTTCCCAAGATGTTTTATCTTTATCCAGTTTTACATGCAGAATAGTTGGGAGGGTGTGGACACTAAAAGGAACCAAATAGCAATGCTAAGTGTTTCTTCATTTGTAAATCAAACTTTGTTTTGCATGAGTCTCTGAATATGTGGTCTTTGCAAACAATAACATACCATTTAGAAGTGCATTTTAAGTGGCTATGATTTGACTGCAAATGTTGTCCTAGTGAGTTCTGAATATAAAGTGGAGAACTAAACTATGGAGCCTTGCTTTTGGAAAGTCTGTTGTATTTAGTTCTGGCTTACTAGATGAAGCAATAGCTCGTGAAGTGTTTACAAGCTGTAGAAAAACTGTGTATGATTCTTTATATAGCTAGAGAGATTACTGATACGCTTTCAGACAACATTATGGGTCATAATACCACTGGTTCAAAGTCCAGGTTTGATTTTTGCTGCCAAGATTAAATTGGAAGAAAAGGGTGCTCTTAGGAATGCTTGTACAAGAGTCATGAAGTAGTATAATCTCATCCCTTCTTAATGTCATAGAAAATCAGTTTCTGTCTTTTTTCTTCCTTAAAAAATTTTTGGTTTCTGGTAACTCTTAGGCTCACTCTTTTAATCACTTCACAATGTGTAGAGCTGATGGGCAGGGGTCTAGAATATTTCCCTATCCCCACAGGCTTTTTCACAGTGCAGCTGTTGATCATGTGAACACATTCATGTTTCCTTCACAGCTGACACCCTGCAAATGCCTGGCATGCCTGGAGATGGTAAACATGTTCAGAGCAAAAGGAGCTTTCTTCTTCTATAGACAGCATGCCTGTTTTCTAAGAGGTGAGGGAATCTAAAGTGAAAAGAAGGGTTTCTTCAATTGCATGAAGACAACACAGACCATCAATGACCGAGGAGAAAGTGTGTCATGGTGGGGAAACAGATGCCAGAAAAACAAACACATTTATTTTTATTCCCCTAGAAGTAAAGGGTCTCAGAGCAAAAAAGCTAAACATTGCACAGGTTTTAGGCTTTCAGCTTGTCTCACCTCACTTTTTTGTAAGAAATGTTTCTTAGCTGCCTCTTTAAAACTCTCTTTTGCTGTGAAGTTTATTAAATTTTTGACAGCTGTCAGATTAGGGATGTGCTGAGAATGCTGCCTATCACAGTGACCAACTGTGTCACTGTTTCTTTGTTCTTCCATCTGTCTGTCTTTTTCCATTTGTCATTTTTGTCCCACTCTCATACTAGAAGTGCCTTGGAGGCCAGTAACATTTTTGCAAGTTGTATTGTACAGCACTCACACAATTGCTCCTGGTGCATGTCATCCATTTGTGGGGTTTTTTTCTGTTAATGGGGTGCACTTTTCTAGCAGGTGAAAAAAGATCCTTCCCCCATCATACCAAACACAGGGAATCTCATATGAATGCAATTAAAATTTTGACAAGAGTCTAACATGTTAAAAGAAGAATTTCCAAGGCATTAACTTCTGTCAGTGCTTGCTTCTTCACTAAAGCAGAGCTCATGCCTTTATGCAAGGATTGGATAATCCAGTCAACTAATTAACTATACCTTCTGTCATTTTTTTGAACCCTTTCATTTGGGAATGCATGCATGTTTCCCTCCGTAGCCTAGTGAACCTAATAGCAGACAGTGAATTGTCATTTCAGCTAATCTAACCATATTCTTTTCTCTGTTTAAGGAAATAATAAGGCTACAAGGACACATTTATTGCACATCCAATTATTCAGATCTTTTGTGTTCAGTGAAGCTGATTTAAACAAAAATCTGATAAAGGAATAAATATGTTCTGATGAGTAAAATAATGCAGACTGGGTATAGATGACACATCTAATTCTAATTTCAACAGGCTTAGTACCAGAAGACAGACATTTATGCTTCTGTATTCTACATTGCATAAATCACCTGATTAAGTATGTTAGGCTTATATGCCTGCAAAGTGAGCAGCTGTGTTTAAGTTTAACCCTTAGAGCATATAACATCTCCCCTATTTTTTTTTTTTTTTTTTTTTTTTTTTTTCCTGGTAGTGCATGCTCCAAAACTACCTCTGAACTGCTGATCTTCCTAAACTCTTTTCACCAGGATGCAGTCTACTGTTGGCTTTCTGCTTGCCCACTGCCTTGCTGAAGTCCCTCCATCTTGGTACTTGTCACACCAGTCCTCTCCAGCTGCTCCAGGCAAGTGAGTCATCTGACTGCTTTGTTATCACACCACCTACCTTCTTGAATTGTGAAGATATGTCATCCTTATCCTGTCCTAATGAGGATATAAAGGTGAGGCAAGCCTTAATATCCGGGGGCAGTACTTTCTAGAGTCATATAAGGCACATAGATACATGGACAGATGAATCACCTCTCCAGTTGATGTCTTGTCTTGGAAGTGCTCCCTGATATTTCAGATTTCTCAGTTTCCTAGATATTTTTTATTTGTCAGACATAGCCCATCTACAGGATGTCCAGTTTCTAAGCACTCAACTAAGCTATAAGCCTCTCAAGATGTAAGGAAATGAATTGTCACCATTTGCAAATGTTTGTATTCTGTGAGATTATTTTTGACAAACCTCAAAACAAACCCACAACCAACTGAAATAACCCTAGCACTCCTAGCTTCCACCACCTTTCTGTATTAAAAATGAAGCAAACCTCTTCTTTTATACCATGAGACTTTTTACACATCTGTCTTGGAGCTTGCTTACCTGTTTAGGGGGGAGGGAATGAAATGGAAGTGTCAGACTCTGAATGGCAAGCTCTCTTTTTCCCTATATAAAAGTTTTTCAAGAGTGAAATGTAAATTTTACCATGTCCCTGTGAGCAGAAAGAAAAACTGCAAAGTACCTCTGTGGAGTATTAATAATGATTGTATTTGATTCTTTTTTGGTTAACATTTTTTAAACAACAGCATAATAGAATTTAAAAAAATATAAAAAAAGAAAGACAGCTCTACTATAAATACTAACATGTTAGGACTGATCTGTCTGTTGCTTGGCAGAGTGCTAAAACCTACTACAGCAACAATTACTCCACGTGTAATTTGGTCCTTCACTATGAAACAGATACATACCTTCTTAAACCTCTTCTAAGGCATGAGACCTGGTCTTACTCACTTACTTACAAGGGCATGTAGCAACAAGACAAGGCCAGGGGGGTGAGGGGGAGGGCTTTACACTGAAAGACTGGAGATTTAGATTAGACATTAGGAGGAAATAATTCATTGTGAGGGTGGTGAGAGACAGTCCAGAGAAGCTATGGGTACTCTTTTCCTGGAAGTGTTCAAGGCCAGGTTGAATGGGGCTTTGAACAACCTGGTATAGTGAGAGGTGTCCTTGCCCATGGCAGGTGGGTTGGAACTAGATGATCCTTAAGGTCCCTTCCAACCCAAACCATTCTATCATTTTATGAATATTCTCTTCTGTATTTTTGTACACATGAATATAATGTACCTATGTTGGTGTTCTTTGTGGATTAAAATACAGTGTTGATTTTTTCTACCATATTACATTAGCCATCCCACTGAAGTCAACAGAGTATCCACACAAAGAAGGAATGTAGGTCTGAGCCTTTGATTCCTGCAGCATTCTTCTTTAACCAAAACAAAATATTACTCTGTTTTTGGATTATGTTCATTTGCAGCTGAGAGATGGTTGTTTGTCTTTCAGATTCCATTCACATGACTGTCTTTTCATAACTGATATATGATAATTTATACTACATGCTCTCAGGCCTATGTCATGTGAAAAGTAATATTTAGATAGCCAAATATCTGACACAAAAAGTATACGACTATCACACACACACATGCTTAAAAGTCCAAGAAATCACATCTCCCAAGTTGCTCATATCTTTCCCTTTCACTGTTTGTGTTGGTTTCCTTTCAGTAAATACAACTGAAGATCTTTGGACAGTGCCACATGTCAAATAAGAATAAGAACCCTCTACATGGAAGTCAGTTTTCAAATGTAAATGGAGCAGATATGTAAATCTCAGCAGTTTCCCTATATAATACATAACTGTCAACTGCCAGATTATGTAGGCGTATGTGCAGGGATTAATTTGTACATGCAAGAACCCATTTATGATGATTAAACAACTTCCTTGTGGAAAATAAAATAAGTTTAGACCATGCACTTAGGCATGTACACACTTTGCCAGAGTAACTGATGGAATGAATATTGAATACCTCATAAAGGGACACAAAAATACAGACCTGCCTGAAGTCACTGAAAGAGGAGCAGGGAGGAAAGGATTTCTACTTTTTTTTTTCTCTTATAATATTTTACCAGTTTCTGAGTATCTTATTCTGTCACTGTCTTGCTTCAACTCAATGTAATGATAAGAAAGCTTGATTTTAATTGTTTCATTACCTTGCAATTGCTGGGGAAATTGTAGGTAGCTAGAGTTTAGGTTTGGAAGTTTTTAACTACTCCATTTCGATCTGAATTAACATGTAATACCATCTTAAATTCTCTATGTATCACAGAAAAAATTTTACTTGAAAGATACACTTCGGGGGGTATGTTAATTTTACTGTGCTATAATATCACATCTGAAATAAGTAAATCTTTAAATATTAGAGTTCAGTGGAAATGTTGTTAATCTTTGCTATAATAATAAATGCTGAATGTCAGACCTTTTCAAAGATCCAAATTGGAAATGTCTTATCTCACTAAAATGAGTGGAAGCTCCACATGTGTACATATGAAAGTAGGGAGTTTTTACCCCAAATCTATCTTGCAAGGATAATTAGAAAGGATTAATTTACTTCATGTGGCTTTGAAGGAAATGAACAGTCTGCATTGTTCCCAGGAAATAGAATTTGGAATCCTTTACTTTTGCTGGAGCAGAAGTGTTTGCAAAGTTCACATGCTCACGTAGTTATAAATGTACCTGTCCTTGCAGAAGTAATCCAAAACAGAAAAGTTTTGTCTGTCTGAAGCTTATTCATATTTCTACAGCCTTTTTACTTGAAATTTTGAATACTGAATTTATTTTTTCCCTTAGTTTTTAATACTCATGCAATAGAATTTCTTTCAAGTGTTGAAGTGGAGTAACTTATACATGTGTATATTTATATGTACATCAAGGTTTAGAAGACTGTGTCAACAGAATTAACTCATTATATAGTTTAGAGGTCTGCTAGCAGGTAGAATTTGAGGCAGAGAGGCTCAGACTGAGAGGGTTTTTTCAGTCCTAGGTGAGGAGCTGGTTAATCAATCTCTTATACTACTCATCTGCTCCTATAGTTTTACCGGAGTTGCATTTTCCTTGCTTAGCTCCCCTCTTCTTATGCAAAGTCTCTGGCTCAGCAGTCTAATTTCGACCTATTTGACCGTGCCCCTTTCCTTTCACCTGCATGGCATTTCAATAAAGGTTCTGTGCAAGAAATCCCCTTTCTAGCATATTGCCATGTGGACAGAAACTTGACATGAACCTTCTAGGAAAGCTGAGATGGGGTGTAATATCCGAAGTCACCTGCAGTCAGCAATTTTAAGGTGTTATCACTGAAAAGCAGAGGGGATTAAGTGAATGTGCCGTGAAAGAATTAATGGAATATCCACTTTAATGCTCTCCTAAGAATGAAGGCATGTTCTGCAGAAATCTAGTCCAGTGTGTGTGCTAACACAGCAGCATTTGGGTCATCTGGGCCTCTCATGAGGTGAGATTCTGCCAGAGTATCTGTGGTCTGCTGTAGGTGGCTCTTGGTTAGTCCCACTTCAACAAAGAGGTTCTTTAGAAAGAAAATCTCCAGGAGCTGTAGTTAGACACATAGCTTCAGGGGGAAAGAGTCCCAGAACCCCATTAGGAAGCTGTTCCTCTCTAGTGTTGCAAGAGTAACAAATAGACAGGGAACATCCAGTGCACTGGTTGGTACTAAGGTACCAGCGTTCAACTTTTACAGATGCAGATCAGAAGTCTGCAATTCTCATTTCATCATAACTGGGTGGGAATCTGCTTGAGAGTAGGTTGCTTACCAGCTGGTATGGTGACACAGAGTCAGCCTCAGGTGCAGACTCAAGAAACCATGAAATTGATGAGTTTTATAAGATATATAATGTTGTGAGGCAGAGTAAAAAGAACAGTGACACCTACCCAAAAGTGACTAGAGAGTGGCTATAGGGTTGTAGAAGGAAGTCTTTCTACCTATGAAACACCTATAAAACATCTGTAGGTGATTTGTAATGTTTTTTAGTGGGAAAATATGTTTGGGATAGGACCTGCGATGCTTAATGCTGTAATCTAAAATGTGTTTACTGTGTTTTAGTCATGCAGATGTTGTCTTAGTCAATGGATCTGTGTATTGGAGAGCCCTGTTTTGAGCTGAAAGCTCAAGAATGAAAAAAATCATGTCTTTTCACTCATTTGAAGACAGAAGGTTGTTAGACAGCTAATTTTGAGGAAATACAGGTAACCTTGTGCAGAAAGCCTTAGGTGATGAAAAGCCTACACTCATTCACAAAAATGGTTAAAATGGTTTCACAGAGGATGAGAAACACCTCAGATCCTCAGAAATCAAAATAACCGAGTGTTAGTCAGACACCAGTCCATGTTTTACTGTGTCCTCAGCAGGTCAGACAATTTATTCTGTGGAAAACTGGCTGCTGCCTATTGTTCAAAGCAGGGGCTACACCTGTCTCTTTGCTCTTGCTGTGGCTCTTGGTCTTCTTCTCCACGTACTGCTTTCCGAATCTGGACCTCCTACGTTTCCGTGTTTGTCAGCAATGCACATGACCATAATGGTATTTTCATATTTCACTGCAGTTGAGGCCCCTTAGAGCAGAGGGTTGCAAATGTGAAAGAGAGATGTGTTGCTCCCTAATGGCTTATTACCATCCCATTTGCAATTCAGATCAGTTCTAAATTGACTGAAATTTTTAAACACATAGCAGGCAGTTTAAACTAATGATTGTCTGGAGGTTCGCATCTGACATGAACTAAGCTTCTGTTCAAAACAAATTGCAAATAATTCCTCCCTCAGAGTCAAAATGTCACTTTTTACACGGTGCGTTGTTGCCAGATTTTGTCAGCTACGCTACAAAAAACCACCCCAGAACCCACAAAAAGCCTGCTACCCACTGAATGTTCTGAATCAGAAAGCGGCGTGACGCTGTGCTCGTTCCCTCTACCTGCCCCCCCCCCCCCCCTTTATTGACAAGAATGGAGATGCGTGCCTGGCGCTCTGTAGCCTGATGAGGAATCCTCCCCCCGGAACCAGCCCCCCGAAACCCCCCAGCCTGGGCAGGAGTTGGCCTGCGTTGCCTGGCAACCCGCAGCAGGCAGTGGGGCCTGCCTGCCTGTCCCCATTGCTGCTGGGCTTGATGGCCAAACCCTCTTCAAAAGAGGCCACCTTCTGTGTTGCTGGCTTGCCCACGCCCTGCTCAACCGCGGTCCTGAACGCCAGGGTTTCAAGCGCAGCCGCGGCAGGTTGGGGGGACGAGGAGCCCCACGCAGGTGAGATGCCACGCGCTGCCGAGCGTTGTGCTCTTTGGTGAACAGTGCTGGCACAGAGCTGCCTTTTCTTCTGGCCTTGGAGGTGTGGTAAAAGGGGCTTCATCATTATTTCCGTATTTCAGCATCCTACCTTGTAATGGCTACTTCAAAAAGTAGCTCAGAGTTTGGGTTTAGTTCCGTCACGTTTTCAGAGTTGACGGGGTTGATGGTGACAGAAAGGGAAGCACTTTAATAATGACCAGTTAGGTGGAAAGGGTACGTTTAAGACGTGATTGAAATGGCTTTCCCTTGAAGGAAATAACCTGTCTTTGGGAACTCACTGGAGAAGTCTTGATAACTTGCGAACACTGGCGACTAAAATGGCAATTTCGCTGAAAAACCTTGATTTTCTTTCTGAAAATTGTGAATCCACAATTGGTTTCAGTCAATACATGGGAAGAAATCCTGAAGCATAATTTGATTGGTTTGATTTAGAATGCTTCTCTATTTGTGGAGAGGAAAGTTTAAACCAAATGGAAGAGACTTTTTCTTTCCTAAATGTCAACTTTCCTACTACAGGTTAATTCCGTGTAAAAAAATTGCATTGCATGTTGACTTTTTGGAGGTGTTTTTTAACTGAAAGGAGATGGTAAATGTAAAAAAGCTTTTCTTGAGATGTTCCTAACTTTCTGATGCTATGATGATCCACCTGCTTGTAACTAGCTCTAGGAAAGATGTGGTCTGTATTACATTTTCCTTATGCCTTCAATATGTACAATTAAAATGTGGTATACTTAGTATTTTACAAAAAAACCCAAACAAACAAAAAACACAACAAAAAAGCCTGAAAGTGGAGGCTCCACGAGAAGTAGAGGATTCTCTGCCCTCTTGTCACCAGGCAGAAGTAGGGGACCTGAGAGAAGAGGGGAACTGGAAGCGGGTCCCTGCTCAGGGCAGCAGGTGAATACCCTCCCAGCCTCCCTCACCTTCACAGGTGCCCTTACAGAACAGGGATATGGCCCTGGAACTGGAAAACCAGGTGCCTGAGGTTACTGACAAAGGTCCATCCAGGGAGTTGCCAAGGCAGTCAGCCCCATGCATTAGGACTGCCTCTGTTAAGAACAAAAGGAAGGTAATTATTTTAGGAGATTCTCTTTTGAAGGGAACTGAGGGCCCCACACTCTGGCCACACCCTCAGGGAGGTCTGCTGCCTCCCTGGGGCTCGGAGCAGTGATGTCACCAAGAAACTCCCAGGCTTGGTGCAGCCCTCTGGTCACTACCCACTAGTGGTCATGCAGGTGGGCACTGATGAGGTTGCCAAGGCAAGCCCTAGGTCTATGAAAAGGGATTTAAGAGATCAGGGCTGAATGCTTGTGGGATCAGGAGCACAGGTGGTCTTTTCCTCAGTTCCTTCAGTGGCAGAAAAAGCTGAAAAGATTAGGAAAGCATGGCTGACTAACCAATGGCTTAGAGGCTGGTGTTGTCAGATGAACTTTGGGTTTTTCAATCATGGAGATGTTTACACAGTACCAGGTCTGCTAACAAAAAATGTTGTAGAGCTATCAACAAGGGGGAAAAGGATTCTGGGCCAGGAGTTAGCGGAGCTCATTGAGAGGGCTATAAACTAGGCTTGAAGGGGATAGGGGATAAAACCAGGCCCACTGGAAATGAGCCTGGGGGCAGCAAGAGGGCTAGAGTTTCCAAGGCTTATCCAGAGAGCTTTGAACCAGATTGAAAGGAGAATGGAGATACAAGTGGGCTTGCTAGAGAAGTGTCTGGGTGTTGTGGCTCAGCACTTGTGGGGTAGCATGCTAGTATTTTCCCCTCTCAGAAATGCTTATACACTAGTGCATGCAGCATGGGGAATAAACAGGAAGAACTAGAGAGCTGTGTGCTGTCACACGGCCATGATCTCATTGCAGTTACTAAGACGTGGTGGGATAGCTGACATGACTGGAACGTTGTCATGCATGGGTATGTCCTTTTTAGGAAAGACAGGCCAGCAAGGTGAGGTGGTGGAATTGCTCTTTATGTGAGAGACCAGCTAGCATGTATTGAACTGTCCCTGAGGGCAGATGAAGAGCAGGTTGAGAGCCTATGGGTGAAGATTAAGGGGCAAGCTAATACGAGAGACACAGCTGTGGGTCTCTATTACAGGCCGCCAGATCAGGATGGGGATGTTGATGAGGCCTTCTACAGACAGCTGAGATCACAATCCTGGTATCTGCTGGGGAGACCACACAGCCAGGCAAGTACAGTCCAGGAGGTTCCTCCAGTGCAGTGACGATCACTTTTTGACTCAGATGGTGGAGTAAACAAGGAGAGGTGTACTGCTAGACCTAGTATTGACAAACAAAGAAGGACTGGTAGAAGACATTAAGGTTGGGGGTAACTCTTCAGATGTCAGAAGAGCTAATTTTGGCCTTTTCAAGGAACTGCTTGGAGAAATCAAATGGGATAGGGTAGTGGAAGGAAATGGGGCCCAAAAGAGTTGGGTAATATTCAAGCACGACTTCATCCAAGCTGAAGATTGAAGTGTCCCAAAGAGTAAGAAATCAAGTAAGAGAGCCAGGAGACCTGCATGGTTGAGCAGGGAACTTCTGAACAAACTTAAGTGGAAGAAAGAAGTTTAAAGATCATGGAAGGAAGGGGTTGACCATTTGGGAATAATACAAGAATGTGGTCAGAGAGTGTAGGGATGCAACAAGGAAAGCTAAGACCTCCTCAGAATTAAAACTGGCAAGGGAAGTCAAGGATGATAAGAAAGGCTTCTTCAATTACGTTGGAGGTAAAAGGAAGGCCAGAGGAAATGTGGGCCCACTGCTGAATGAAGTGGGTGCCCTGGTGATGGAGTTACTTAATGCCTTCTTTGCCTTGATCTTTACTGCTAAGGCCAACCCCCAGGATTCCCAAGCCTTCCAGACCACAGAAGAAGTCAGGAGTGAGGAAGACTTCACTTTGAAGTCTTTGAAAAAGATTGGGTTAAAGATCAGTTAAGGAAACAGGGCATCTTCAAGTCTATGGACCCTGATGTGATGGACCTATGTGTGCTGAGGGAGCTAGCAGAAGTTATCACTAGACTGCTCTCCATCATCTTTGAAAAGTCCTGGAAAATGGGAGAGGGGCCTGAGGACTGGAGGAAAGCTAATGTCACTCCAGTCTTCAAGAAGGGCAAGAAACAGGACCCAGGTAATTACAGAGCAATCAGCCTCACCTCCATCCCTGGAAAGATGGTGGAGCAGCTCATTCTGGGGGTCACCTCTAAGCACGTGGTAGAAGGTTATCAGAAGTAGCCAGCATGGATTCACCAGGGGGAAATCATGTCTGACTAATCTGATAGCCTTCTATGATGATGTGACAAAATGGATAGATGCAGGGAGAACGGTGGGTGTTGCCTTCCTTGACTTCAGCAAGGCTTTTGACATTCTCCCATAACATCCTTGTGGACGTGTGAGTTAGAAGAGTGGACAGTGGGATGGATGGAGAACTGGCTAAACAGTAGAGCCCAGAAGGTTTTGATCAACTGTGCAGTGTCCAGTTGGAGACCTGTGATTAGTGGTGTTCCCCAGGGGTCAGTACTGGGCCCAGTCTTATTCAACATCTTCAGTGACCTGGATGAGGGTCATGGACATGGAGTTGTTGGAGTGAGTCCAGAGGAGGGCCATGAAGATGATCAGAGGGCTGGAGCACCTCTCCAATGAGGACAGGCTGAGACAGTTGGGCTTGGTCAGCCTGGAGAAGAGAAGGCTCCAGGGAGACCTTACAGCCACCTTTCCATACCTGAAGGAGACATACAGGAAATCTGGGGAGGGATGCTTTATAAGGTCATGTAGGACAGGGGTTAGTGGTTTTAAGCTGTAAGAGGGTAAATTTAAGTTAGAAATTAGGAAGAAATTCTTTACTGTGAGGGTGGTGAGACAGGGGAACAGGTTGCCCAGGGAAGTTGTGGATGCCCCATCCCTGGAAGTACCCAAGGCAGAGCTGGATGGGACTTTGAACAACCTGGCCTAGTGGGAAGTGTCCCTGCCCATGGCAGGGGCATTAGAACTGGATGATCTTTAAGATCCCTTCCAACCAAAACTGTTCTATGATTCTATAATTTTGTGCATGCTCTGGAGGACAGGATGGGGTTTTTCTTGACTATCTCTCTAAAATGTGCTGCACATGATGTAGCACTGCTTTTCTACAGTGTTGTTCTACTGTTTTGTCCCCAGTCATATTTATGCCATGACAATACTCTTAGCTTGGGCCAAGGCAGAATTCATAATTCCTTGGATAAAGACACCATGCCAGGTATGTCATGCTACAATGCTAAGGTGATGTGCATGACATATATCATTACAGTTACCTCTCAGAGCTGTAGTGAACTTATTTTTCTTTTTTTTCTTGGCTGAATTGTGACATGCACAAGTAGGGTTGTCTAGGGCGTAATAAATGTCTCTTGCAGAACAATGCTGCTATCTACCACTGTATTAAAAGCTTCAAGATTTGTTTTTGTATCAGTCTCTTTATGTTTTACGTTCACCTAAACCTTACTTTCACCTAGATGGAATCTCAAGTGAAAATAAAAATAAATGGGTATCCTAACTTCTTACAAACCATTTCTGATGCTTTTGCTCAACATTTTTCACAGTGCCATCCATCAAAAGCTAATCTCTCAGTAAACTCAGGCTGTGCATTGCACTTTCTTGTTTCACATGGCCCTTGAGAGAGAGCGTGAGCGCATTTTCTAATACGATGAAGTCTTTTCCGGTGGAAGATGATAAAGAACAGAATCTTTTTATTTTCTCACTGTGATGCAGCAAGGACCCAGAAGAACAAATTAGTTGAAAGTAACAGAAAAGGCACTTTAAAGAATTGCTAGGCTGCTTATTGCATTAGCTTTGAGATGAAGACCCATGGTCTCTGTTGCCTGGGTCTCAGGAAGATACCATGCAAATCAGTTTAATTCAAGCAGGGTTTTTTGTCATTTGAAGTTATAGTACATATGCTGTAGGTCCAGGATGTTGGAACATCCAAAAGAATCTGAGGCTTTAGTTACTCTTGGATAATCTTCAAAAGGCTTGAAAACTTTTTGGAGCTATATGAACTATTTTCATCTGTGAAATCAGTCTGAAAATCTCCCAAGAATGGCTCCTGGGGAAGATTATTGTTATTTCAATCATCTAAAGAAAGAAAACACCTATTGTCATGTATGATTATGGACTTAATCCTGCAAACCATGCAAAGTTCTTTCAAACATGAAGTCAGTAGAGGTAAGCACAATAATATCTGTATATATTTTAGGTATTATTTCTACCTTAGCAATATGGTGAAAAGAGCAACAGAGAGGTAAGCTATGTTATTTACCACACTTCGCATATTTCTGATTCCTGTTTGTTTGAATTGTAAGCAAACAGTGCAGGACTTTGACAAGAATGAGTCCAATTTTTGTTTCGTTAGTGTATGGTAATGATTATTTGGTTGATGACTGTGGGTCTAGTAATCCTGATAATACCATAAAAAATATAATATTCTTTACTAACTGACTTACTTTACACTGAAAACTGGAGTGAGGTGGTCAGCTGGAAAGTGAAAAAAAGCCACACTCCATCAGTAAATGGGAATATTTTTAAACTTAGTAATTTACTGCACAAAATAATTCCTATTCATGGAGTGCACATTACTTGTTTTGTATTCTGCAAAACCCTTTGCAACCTGTTTTATGTAGTACAAACTATATGATTTTTATAGCTTGTTTGATACGCTAGACTGAGTGCTCTTAGCATTTTTGATGACTCACACTGTCACTCATGAATTAGTGAGTGATCTGAACTCTTCAGTGCAATGAACCCTATCATTTATTTAAAAGAGAAAAGTGTTCCTGTAATCAGTGTATTGATGTTCGACAGGAAAAGTGAATTTTTGAGAGACTACTACTATTAAATACTGTGGATAAAGACAATTCATTTTTATACTTGGCAAAGCACTTTCTGTTAGCAGACTGGATAAAATGTGAAGAAGTGTTGTAAAGGTGTTCTTTAACAAAGTTTGTCTAGTGTCTAGGCCATCATTTTTAAATGGTTGTGAAATATAGGAATTCCTGGTTAAGGGTTCTGTCCAAGATATGTGCTTAGGACTTCTAGTGAGGCTCAGTGTCAATAGTAAATAGGAAATGAACATTCATCTATCTATACATCACTAGTTCTTGAGCCAGAGACCAAGTGTTTCTGTGACTCTGAAAGTGTTTGTGTAACCTCCTTTCACTTAGTTTTTTACTACTCGTACTGTGTACTGAGGAAGAAAAATAAGATGATGTGGACTGGCCAATAATGATATAAAATGTTACCACGCTAATGACAGGAGATCAGAATCCTTTATGAGGAAACAAACAAAAAGTTATGATATTCTGCAATTGTCTTTTGGACGTAAGAATTAGAAGGCAGTATGCCATGACAACTTATTCTTACTAAAAAAACTGAATGTTAACATGAGATTCTAGGGCTTCTTGAATTATTAAAAGAGCATAAGCATGCTGGTATGAAGGAGAATGAGTGACAAACTCAGCAACTGCATTTGTTTTTACCCCCAATGCACAATAAAATTATAAATTGAAAGACAGGCTCTGTATTTTCCTTTAAAATGGCATTGTAGGATGTGTTCCACAGAATCTGTCTGTGGAACCTTATAAAAAACAAATCATCAAAGAAAAGGGGAGAAGTCTCTGAACCATTTTTTTTTTTTTAACAAAAAATAAGGACAGTTCATACTGTGTTTACCTGTATGGAAAAAAGATACTGTTTAGAGGACATTAGGCACCATTACTCATCTGTTTTCATTTCCTACTCATAGTTGAACATATTAAAGAAAATGAAAAATTACTATGAGAAAATGTAGTTTTTTAATGCTCAATTATGAGGGGAAATATCTAAACATAACCTTAAAATCCCCATGATAGTAGATATTGTTGAAATGTGATCTGATAGTCACGGAGTCATTTGGGGAAAAAAAAGTTGGAAAACCACGGCTGACATTCCTACTGTTTTCCAAGGCTGATATTTATTTGAATTCAGCTTGATTCCTAAAGATGGATGTGAGCATAAGGAACTTCAAATAGCTATAATTATGTTTTAAAATAAGTTTTAAACCACCTTTTTTTAACACTTAATTTAAACCTATGGAGAGTCAGTCTTAAATTTCACTTGAATTAAACATTGAGGCTCAGCTTTAGTCTTCAAGATTTACCAAAGCATTTTGCAGACACAAATAATTAAGAGCTTGAGATAGAAATAGTCATATATGTAAATAACTTTATAGACTGGTAATTCCAGTAATTTTGATGGGAATGTGTATGCTTGTGATTTTATTCCCGTGCATGATTGTAGTATTTGATTTCTATAGTGTATGGATGTATACATAAGTATGATCACTGAGCTTACATCTCTGGCATAATTTGTTATTTGTATACATTTTATTAAGCAGACTCAGTTTAAAATGTAGCCCTCAGAGAATTTCTGTTGTTCAGAATATAAACTTATAAGGTATGTGTGGTTTCTACACTGTATCCTCTGTTGTAAGAATTGTGCATTTCCTTTGAAATAATATTGTGAAGGTGAATTTTATTGTACAGATGAGTTTCCAAGTTATAGTCTCTCTCTTTTTTTTTCTTTTCCTGCTAGAAGTTAAACCATAGGAGGCTTTTTGCAGAATTTAAGAAGAAAAAAAAAAAAAAGAAAAAAAGAAGAAAAAAAAAGATAGTGGAGTGATTATCACATTACTAATTAAGCAACTGATTCCAAATGACATATACTGCCAGTAAAATCTTCTCTCAGTGGCTTTAAAAACATCCTAAAAATTCTTTCTGTTTGCTCCAATGGTCGATTAGAGTCCTAGAGTCCAGACACAAGTCATTAATTGGATGTTATATTTTTATTTTGCATATCTCTACTGCTCTGTTGTGTTTAGTCATAAATGCTCTCAGTGATGAACTTCATACAATTTAGTTTTGGTGTCACAAGATCTTACCTTACATTTTCTTCCATCTATGGAAGCTTGAATATAATTTTTAAAGGGAGCAGAACTGAGCTTATATTTCAGTCATGTGGACCTTTCCTTTCCATTCCTATTACTAAGCAATCTTAAATGAACAGAAGAAATTAGAGGAGAGTTAATACATTTGGAAAAAACCACTTATTGATATAATTTCCCTTCATTTAGAAAGAACATGCTTGTTCTAAATCCAGTTTAATATAAAATAAGGTATTGGCTATGTAACTATTTTTGTTGGATGAAAGACAATAATTGCTCAGGTCTTACAAATGTGCAGTAATTAACAAAATACTAGCAAGATAAGAATGTGTTGTTCCTATTGGCAATTGCAAAAAAGAGAATTGCCAGTTGGCCTGTATTGTGGCATGAACATTCAGAGTCTGAAGGTATTGTTTGTGCCAGGGCACTTGACAATGAAGGTGTAGCTTTGAATGTGGTTGGATGTCTTTCTGTCTCTGTGACAGCTGTGATGGCTCAGAATATTAACCAGATCGCTATTAAATAGCCCTTTAGCTAAACATCTGCAAAACAGATAGCTTTTCAGTTGTTTAGAATCTTTTTTTTGACATTCTCTTCTATCTTTCTTTATGAAATTAAAACCTCATCATTTTACTAAAACAAGCTATGGTAAAGTCAGTGCATGCAAGTTTTAAACAGTAGGTTTAGCATTGTAATTTTTAAGCAGTTAATGAAATTCATTGTTTTAGATCTAGTCATGTAAGTGTAAAATTATGAATGTCTGCCCTATTAATCAAGTTGCTTTTGAATTGCAAAGAGATTCTGAGGTAGGAGTTTACTCAGCGAGACAAAATAGTTTTTCCAGCTCAATACAGAGTAGTCCCATTATTCATGTTTTCTTTTGAAAAAGTACTCACGCTGTAATTCTAAGCACTTGTGATAATTACAAAGGATATGCTTGTCTTTATTCCTTTAAAAATGCCTCCTCCCCCCCCTCATTGGCATTATAACAGAAAATAGAATATTATGATCAGATTGAATTTTAGTCTCGGCATTTGCATTTTGCCTGGCAAATTTGCCCATTTTCTTCCTTGACTGTGGTGTTGCACAGCTGTGTGGTTTTAAGCTGCTGATGCATATGTTCCAAGTTTTGTGTATTTCAGAGCTTTTGAAAGATGTCAGTTATGACTGGACAAAGAATTTGTTTGCTATACAGGTGATTTAATATATATTTAAAATGTACTTGGTATATATTCTTATTCAGATAAAGTCTGAGGCAATCAATAATTGAAAACTTTGAGATTACAGGGCATATATATATATATTATATATATATGTATTTTTATATATATATAAAAATAAAACTAGAAATGCAAGTATCATTGCATCCTTATAGAGGTGGCTAAAATGAGACCTTTCTAGCAGTTCACAGACTCTTAGGGGTTGGAAGGGACCTCGAAAGATCATCTCGTCCAACCCCCCTGCCAGAGCAGGATCACCCAGAGCACATCACACAGGAACGTGTCCAGGCAGGTTTTGAATGTCTCCAGGGAAGGAGACTCCACAACCTCTCTGGGCAGCCTGTCCCAGGGCTTTGTCACTCTCACAGTAAAGAAGTTTTTTCTGATACTCACATGGAACCTCCTATGTTTCAGTTTGCACCCATTGCCCCTTGTCCTATCGCTGGACATCACTGAAAAAAGCCTGGCTCCATCGTCCTGACTCTCCTTTTCTTCCCCTTCTTTTTAGGAGGGAGGGTGAAGAGCAATGGAACTAAGATATTATGATGTCAGTAACTGGGAGACTGAGATCCAAAAAGAGAAGCTACTGCTAAAGGTATAAACCATACCAGCTGTTTTTCATTCACTGATTCCACTCAGCATTACACGCTTTTGGATTTAATAACATTTTTATTTGTATCTGCATGATCTGGTTATCATTGAAATGCTAATATGTGAGGACATTAGACAGAAAAGTGTGTTCTTGTCATACAAGTGATTTATAACATTTTATAACATCTAGATAAATTGTGCTAATAGTTGCAGCCAGAATTCACACAAACATGCCTGAAAGTTACTGATGATCCTAATACTGAACAATCTGACTTCTCATAAAGTTTGCAATGGAAAGTAGCAAAGCAACAAGAAGACCGTGACACATTATTTCAGTAAGTGATTAGGTCCATGAGGTCCTAACAATTGCTATCGTGGATTAGGCGGCACTTGAGAACCTTGAGATAGTTGTCAATTTTGTGGGAATCCCGGCGGAGACAATGCAGCAGATTGTAAAAGGCAAAGAGTCTGGAGTCCTCATCAGCAAGTTGCAGGGATGGAAGACCTTCCCACTGAGAGTAAATTTCATTTCCAATCTCACCAGTATGAACCTAAATACACAAAATGATACTGTAATAAATCATAGTGAATCTGACTGGATGTGGAACAGAGGATTTTAAATACTGGCCTTAAGGAATGCTAGTTGCTAGTGTATGGCTTGTAAAGTGTTTCCTGTTATGATTCCCACTGTTCTGTATAATGTTCCGTATCTTCCCTTCACCTTGAAATCTTTGTTAGGACTTGTTCCTAGAACTTCTCTCTGTGTGTCTCCAACTTTGTCTCAGCCGACATCTGAGGTGATCTCTCTGATACAGGCAGCTTTCAACAACAGGTTGCTAGATAAGTCTCTCTACAATACGTCTTAAGTACTGTGCCTCAGATTCCTTTATAAAAAAAAAATTAGTGATTCCTAATGTTAGAAAGCTATGTGTAGGAACTCATGTAGTCAGTTAGTATATGAGGGGAAGATTGGTTCAAATCTCCTTGTTTGAAAAAGACAACCAATAATTTTCTCTTATGACAGAAGTTTACCTTTGATAGCAGGAAGGAATTCTGTGCCTATTGGTGCTTGTTCATCTTCCTTATTTCCCACCAGTTATACTTTGTAAAAGCACATGGGAGAGTTTCTGTGGAGCCTCTATCACTCAGTGATAGCAACAGGCAAATAAAGGTAGGCCTACTATCACTCAAAACCATGGTTTGACACTAATGAACTTGCCAGTCTTGAATTCTGAGTAGAGAGGCATAACTGAATAAGGGAGAGACCAGGAGGGATCCAGTGGAAAGTGGTGGATACAGTGGTGGTGACAATTTAATGCTGTTCATCTCTTCAGAGCCTAAGTAAAAGCCAGTAAAGTCAGAACTTCTTGTTAGCATCTAATTCACTGACAGAATGATATATTCACAGACTAAGACAGGCCCCCTTAAAAATAAAAAAGTTAGAGCTGATTTTATTCAGGAAAGCTTTCAATTGATTACTGATAACAGGGGGTATTCGAGTATGGATTTTATCAGACAACAGCCTTCTTGTCTAACCTTACAAGTGCATTGGGAACCAAGTCAGAGCCAGAGTTCAGAGGAGCCAGTAAGGTGTGAAAAAGAAATTAAAGATACTGCCACTACTTTGCTATATGCCACGTCTTTGTAATAGCCCAGACTTCCAGAACACTTTCAAACACAGTATCTGTTTCTGAAAAGTATACACAATACCTGTATGTATCGAGATCTGTATAAATATGCTAAATCATAAATATGAGCATGAGAAAAAACTCAGAAACAACCTTAAAAAATCAGGATTGCATTCAAAATTCTCAATGGCAGAATCACGATTACCAGTCCTGATGATTACACCTTTCCTTGAAGCAGGACTGGGAGTGAGGTGGATTATGCTATGCCAGTCACATCACATTGTCTGTTTAGAAAATAGAAGACAGGAGAAAAAAGGAAAGCTGAAAGAAGAAAGCTGAAAAGTTCTCAGATCCAGCAATCTTAGCTCCCTTTTTTTCCTTCAAATCCACTATTTTCTTTCCTAGTCCGGGTAGGGAGGGCCTATCAATCACTCTGTGCATCTTCCTTACAGCAACAGGATGGATGTTAAGTACCTAACACTTACCCGCCCAACTATTTTCTCCAGTCCTTCTAGAAGCCTCTTGTTTTGTTCTTCAATCTCTACAGCCTTCCAGAGGATGGTTTCTGGAGCTTCTTTGATACTTTGTACTTCAGAGGCCAGGTGGATCAGGGGATCATTCCAGGAGCGCAGCATTGCCACTACTATATTCAGTAGGTCTTCATGCTGCTCACCCACATGAAGAAAAGGCAGTTAAAATAAGAAGGCTAAATACTGGCAGCATCAGGAGGCATTTACAGCAGTATCCTCATAATAATTTGGGAACTGATTCTGGGACTTGCCACTGAGTATGCCCTGTAGCCCTGTCTCAGATGCCTCTGTGCAGTTGCATTTATCAAGTTTGTCATTGTTGTTACCATGTTTTACAACATTAACACAAGCTGTTACCAAATTGTAATGGAAACTATCATTAAACCCTCTCCGTATTAAAAACTAGCAAGGACAGCTCTGTTGTATCTCTGTGAAAACAAGCAGAACTCCTTATCTGGTGTTATTATTGAAAAATTTTAAATCCAGTTTATTTTTAGAAAAAGTTTAGTAGTGAGTGGAAGGTGTACATGGCCTCTAAGTAACTCATCTGTCCTGCCCTTTGGACAATGGTGCTTCCAGCAATAGTTCTCTCATTTAAAAAAATGTTCTTACTTGTGAGCAATAAAAATTCATAACGTTTATGGTTGTGGCAGTATTCAACCATTTCTTCTTTGCTAGATGTACTGGATCTGAACAGAACCAGACTTGCTATGTACCCAGGGCTGTGACCCTGTGCACTGCCTATTGCGGCCAATAGGATTTCTGAATCACATACAGAGAAGATGGTGATACTGGGATTGCAAGGATATCACCACCATGAAACTGATAAAGAGCTCTTCCTGGCACACCCACATCCATACACCTGTGCTTATTTTTTTCTTCAGAGTATTTTCAAATTGTAACTGTGAGCATAGGCTGGACAAGACTATCTTCATCTTAAGTTTTTAATTATTAGATTGACGTATGTAACGTTTCTCTGTAGAAGTGTTTTGCAATATTTCACACTAGAGTCTTTGTATTTAGATGATGATGTGACCATTTTTGCCTGCTTTTAACAGCAAGAATATCTATTTAACATTTGTTTAATAATCTCAGTGTTTTCAGTTACTGGAAAGCTATTGACTCCTGCCTACATACAGTATTCACTATGCCAATGTATTGTTATGTTTGTTAATATAATAATCGTCTATAAGGTGTTTTAAGATAATATTAAAAAATTGTGGTGTTGCCAGTAATGTACAAGCATGGTAACTGACATTACTCCATGAGGTTATATTGTAACTGGAAGCAAGATGCAATGACTAAATATGACATATAGGAAAATGCAGGAAAGCTGAGAGTTGCTGCTACCTGTATATTCTGTATAGTCTGTACCTTAGTGTCAGCAAATGTTAAATTAACTTTTCTTT
The DNA here is from genome assembly GCF_020740795.1 of Apus apus. Taxonomy (NCBI): domain Eukaryota; kingdom Metazoa; phylum Chordata; class Aves; order Apodiformes; family Apodidae; genus Apus; species Apus apus. The sequence goes on along the minus strand of NC_067283.1, from coordinate 62,123,938 downwards.
GGCTTTTTGGTGCTTTCCGCTTCCTGGCTTTTTTATTCCAATTGAGCTGCTTTATTTCTTTCTCTGCTGCCTCTCTTTCCTTAACTCTCCCTCTTCTCCTGCTCTGTCTCACACTGGACGACGTTAGAAATGGGACTTACATGAATCTGCTGAGCTTGTTCCTTATCTTCAGGAGTGGTTAAGGAGGAAGTGTGGCAGCCATTAACAGCTTTTGTAATAAAACCCCGGCCCTGAGCATAGCGTTCATCCTGCAGATCAGCAAGGACAGGCATTATTGAAACAGATAAGTAAGAAGAGGTCCAGTTCAAGCACTGTATTAACTAATTGTTCTCTCATTGCTTTTATCACTGCTTTTATACTGCAAGGGTAAAAAATTTCTGGTGAGTGGATCTGGCACCCAGCAAACACAAACTTATTCCAGAGGTAAAGACTGATGGAAAAATGGTATCTTTTAATAGAACTGTTGGGGATCTTAGCAGTATACACAGATTTGGTCATCATTGGGACTGTCACTCTCTGTGCAGCAGTCATATTTGTTTACTTACTAAAGGATTTCATGTATTACCGTATGTTTGTACTTTAAAAGTATGAATTTGCATTTTTATAATTTCTCACTCTCAGGAAAAGGCAGTGTACTTACAAATTCAGTGAATATTTCCGAAGAGAGGAAGTGGATGTAGTGTGAAAGTTTAACTGCTCGGTCAAAAAGTTCCCCAAGGGAAACTTGGCAACTGACAGATCCACTGGGGCAGATTGGCAAGGAGGTCACTCCTTCTTTTGTCAGGAGTATGTTGGACACCAGAAGGACCACCAGCAACAAACCTGATCAGGTTTAAAACAAACCAGAATGAAATCACATTGACTTGCATGTGCATTTAGAAGTAGCTGTCAGAGCCAGATGCTGGGTGATTTTTGTTTGTACTGTCACATGGCTCAGAGTACCCCCCGTACTGGCTGAAGAAAATCAGTGGAGGAAGGAAGCGCTCTAAGTCTGTTACCCTTTCTACCCTCCATCATCCTAACTTTATAGCACAGCCTGCTACAGAGTTGGAGGAGAGAAGGTAACCTGTGTTGCAGTGCGCACTGTATTTCAAAGTTTCTCACTGTTGTGCCTGACTTTATTACATAGTGATAAATGGAAGAAAAAAATCAAACCTCTTCACAGTGTAAATATAGGTACATAATTATGTTTGCACAGATATATAAGTCTGGAGAATAGATTGGTCTTTTTTTAATTTCCCCCCCCCCGTCCTCCCACAGGTCCTTTTCTTCTTTGCAAACATTTGGAGTTTAAATTAATTCTGTGAGAGGGTGGTTAGGTCACTATCTTAAGGTTTTGATTGTCCTGGGAGTTCCGTCAGAAGATTTCCAGCAGCTGTGCTGCTTTGTTAGTTGGAGTTTAACCCTGAATTGCCTACTGCAAAGAAATCAGAGAGAACCTTGGTCTTTTCCCTTGAGCTTGTCAAACTGATATAGGGGACTTCTCATTATCTTAAACACAAAGTCTCATTGTTTGAAACAATATTAATTTAACAAAATCAAGTTTTCTATTCAGTGAAATAAAATATGCACATAAAAACAATGGGAAAAAATAAAAGCAAATATTTGATAAATGAACTTACTTATTAAAAGCACACCATTATGTACTCAGAGACTTTTAGTTCTGGAAATTTGCCTGCTACCTGTATTGGTTCACTAGACTAATTTTAAATGCTAAATTTAAGTATACTCCGTAATCAGCAGAGCTGTCCCTAATGTTGTCATGTGATGAATTTCTTTCTGTCTCTAAATTAAAGAAAAGAGCATTTAAACAATTTTGATGTAAGACTTTCTCCACCCCCCATGAACAAGGAACATGCTACATGCTGAAGTTAGGATTGTCCTCTGAGGAATAATTGAATTAATGGGAAAACCTGAGACTTCTTGGCTTAGGAAGTTGAAGATGGTTATGAAGATATTAAATTGAAATTTACTACATCACTTCTAGAGTTGTGGATAATTAATTTTAGTCATGGCCTTCTGAGAGGTGTAGCAAAGCAGTCTGGATCCCGTCTTTCATGTGCAGGTGTCACATCCCTCAAGCCTATTTGCAAAGGTAGTCTTAGGATACAAAAAACTGAGTACAAAAGGTATCAAGCTGCCTTCTAATTCCAAGCTTTGGGCCCTACACATTTGAGGTGGATGTAGACTAGGTGGCTGGAAGACTTCAGTTTCTAGAGCTGTAGCATTTCCATTACTTCCTAATTCAATCTAAATTTAAAGAAACATTGAAGTTACCAGTAAGTGAAAGGCAGGAGTCTTACCTTTCAGGGAAGTCCCCTTGTTGCTCATGGTAGTCATCCTGTATGATAACTTGTTCTACCAGAAAGAACGCTCAATACTTGCTCTTATTCTCTGCACATGCCGCTTTTATATACACAATCTAGCATCCATTTTGCATATATTCAGCGGGTCGTGGAGTTTACCTTGATAATTACAAACATCAAATTGCCTTTCTTCCACATTCATATTCAGGGTTTGGTTTTTTTTTTCAACTGTGAGGAGGAATTCCATTAAGTTCAGCTGTGGGACCTTAGCTATGGTTGGATAAAGAAAGTGCCAACATTTTGCCCTGAATGAGGTGCAAATGCCATTGATCCTAGAAGGCTCCAGTTTTCAGTTCTGAGACAGGTATTCTCAATGTTTCTAGCCTTCTGTTCCCCCTCACCCCCAAATGTCTTCGCATCCTTCCTTGTTTCTTCAGCTATCTAAGCTTGCTTATGTTAGAATTCTGTCTATTTACGGGAGGCAAACAATGCTTTACAATGTCCACAGTGAGACAAAGAAGATAAAATGTATGGAAATTTATCCAGAGAAAGGGAATGGAGGCTCCTGGAAAGACAGGTAACTACCTGTAAAAGTATAGATATGACATTCTGTGTATATAACTCCTTTTAAAAAATACGTTACACAGCACAAATCATGGTATAACTGATCCTTGGTCTGAGAGGTGTTTACAGAAATGAGGCAGTTCTTATATTCAAAAAATAATAATTTTCAACAATTGAAGAGGAGGAAGTTACATGTTTACTGTCTAATCACAGCTGTTTAATGCCTAAATTAGCATTATTTAAAAAAAGAAGCCTGTCTACAAAAACATGAGATTGTTTTCTGTACTTGAAAACTCTCTGCGTAAAAGCTGTGCATTTCCACCATATGCAAAACATGTGCTGTCGTAATCAGTGGGATTAGTTTCCATACCTGATGTGTCTCTGGTGATCTACAAACTAGTCTCAGCAGGCTGGCCCTGTTTTCTTGTTGTGTGAGGCTCGTCTGTATTAATATGTTAGCAAATGTGTCATCTCTCATCCGTTTTTCAAGTCCATTTACCCATGAAAAGACTTTCCAAATGAGATTAAAATAATGAATAAGGTACGCAAAGTTAATTAATTTTCTTGCCCTTAGACAACGTGTTCTGTACTTGGGGAACAGGTATGTCTGTGACCCTAAATCCTTCATTATTTCGTAACTGTGGATGTGATTCCTGAAGCAATGAGAAATAAGGGAAAAGAAAGGTAGAGCACATAGGGGGTAAACCATGGAAGGCATCCCTTGGGAAGCAATAAAAGGAGATGGTTCAGCAATAAACCGGAACCAGTAGCAAGTGGTCTACACCTGCTAAGTTCTAGATAATTGTTATAACAGTTTGCTCTGCTTAGAGGTGGGATCTTGGTTGGAAATCGAGACCCTGCTGAGTAAATGCAGCAGTTGTTGCCTGCAGCAGGAAAAAGTGGCAATCTGTTGAAGGCAGTAAAGCCAGAATAGGGCAACAGCCAAAATTCTAGAATGCATGGTAGAAAAACAGCTGTTTTCTAAACCACAGTCACATGGCTTAGGACCTTGATCTGATGCAGCTTCATTTGAAAAACTTCTCCAATAAGATTACAGGTGAGCTTGAAAAATCCTGCTATCTTATAACATTAGAAGAGCCTTGTGAATAAAAGGAATGAACACTTCTAAACCACCATTTGCTCTTTCATTTTCAGTCTTCTTTTCTTGTAATTTTGAAGGGTTGGTAGTGATGCCAAAAATAACTCATGCAGTTAATTAATATTAGGGACTAGATAACAGAGGAAGATATTCACAAAGGTAGCAGGTAAACTCCCTAGGCTCCCTTACCATTATTTGAGAGGGAAACTCCTCTCAATCTGGACAGCATCAGCTGAAGTCAGGATCCTCATATGACTTGCCTTCAAGAAGAGCCTGTCCCTTGCTGTATAAGGGTAGACAAGCACCTTAAACATTGATCATAGGAGAGAATGGTTATTTAAAACCACTGCATGATGATGTATTCAAAGCACTTTATCACAAAATATTATACTTTGCTTTTCTCTTGCACCTTTCATCCTGAAATCCTCAAATACTTTACAAACATGAATGAATTAAAATTGTCAGCAATTGAGAATCACAGGCAGGTGACAAGAAAACTCTTTGTGAAGTAGATAAATATAAAGGTAAAGTTCTTCTGTTGAATGTGAGAACTGATGTAGAGATTAAGAAGTTTATTTGTGACTGCACAGGAAGTCTTTGGGGGAAAAACAAGCAAACAAACAAAAAAAAACCAAAACCCAAACAAACAAACCAACCAAAAAGCAAACAAACAAAAATTGCTGATTCCCAGACTTGTACCTTAAGCGAAGACCATAATTTCTTTGAATCATGGAATCATAGAGGAGTTTTGGTTGGAAAAGACCTCTGAGATCTTTGAGTTCAACCGTTAACCTAACTCTACTGAGTATGATGCTATTTCTTAGTAGTACCAAAAAAACCACAAAGGTGAGAGAAGAAAAAAGAGATGAAAAATTTTAATAACCAGAAATAGATAGGTCCAAGTATTAATTTCCTTTTATAAATTAGAAATTGGATTATATTTAAAGATTGAAAAAAATGTGAAAGTAGCTGAAAATGCTCCCCTCTGTCTTTTGAAGGTGGCCTGGATTTATATCTTCCAAAGAAGTACTATGGAACCTGGTGTCCCATCTTTTCTGACTGTTTCCTGATCCTTGGTAAAATAAGCTGTTCCTAGCCCCCAGGATCCTCCAGATTCTGTCAGTAGCTCAGGACAGTAAATACTGTACTGTGTAAATAGCTGGACAGTCATCACTATTGAGGGGAAGGGTCCTGGAACTACTTGAGGAACTACAAAGCACAGCTGTGGTTAGCAGTGACTTTCCATCTTCCTTTGTCTTTCATTGTTGCCTTAGGAATTTAACTGAAGTAATATATGTATTTTTTTAATTACCACATTCCTTTTGTCTTCAGGAGCTTTTCTGGAAGTAAAATTAATAGATTATTGCAGACCAGTGTAAAGAGTATGCCAAAAGAAGGGCTTACTATATGCAGGCTTTATTGTATAGCTTTTAGCTCATTGCTCATGCTTCATAGGAATTACATGTGATGTATCAATAATCAGATAACAGCATTTAATGCTCATTTCTCAATAATCTTATCTTGCCTCCTCATATCAGGTTGAAGACCATGATTTAGACAACTGTCACATTTTGATTAACAATTATTGATCAGTACTGGAAGATCAAATATTCCTATTCCATTTAATTTTATTTAAAATATTTGAGTTACGTGAAGTGTGGTATCTGATTGATAGCTACCGCAGAGGAACAAAAAAAGATTTTTTAATAGAATAGTTCTTTGCAGTATACTTATTTTAACTAGGTGGAATGAAGACTGTGTAATATTCCTTGATTTTGTCTTTTACTTGTCCAGAAGTATCTGTGAGACCCCACCTGGAATACTGTGTACAGTTCTGGTGCCCTCAGCACAAGGAAGATACAGAGCTGTTGGAGAGGGTCTAGAGAAGGGCCACCAAGATGATCAAAGGGCTAGAGCACCTCTGCTATGAGGACATGCTGAGAGAGTTGGGGCTGTTCAGCCTAGAGAAGAGAAGGCTCCAGGGAGACCTTATAGCGCCCTTCCAGCACCTGAAGGGCCTACAGGAAAGCTGGGGAGGGACTTTTAATCAGAGAAGACAGTGATAGGACAAGGGGTAATGGTTTTAAACTGAGAGAGGGGAGATTGAGGTTAGATATTAGGAAGAAATTCTTCACTCTAAGGGTGGTGAGGAACTGGAATGGGTTGCCCAGGGAGGTTGTTGATGCCCCATCCCTGGAGGTTTTAAGGCCAGGTTGGACGAGGTTTTGTGCAACCTGTTCTAGTGGTAGGGCTCCCTGCTCATGGCAGGGGGGTTGGAACTTGATGATCTTTAAGGTCCCTTCCAACCTTAATGATTCTATGATTCTATGATTCTATTTAATAACAAGAGTAGTTAATGCAGAAGTTTGAAATGCCCAATTTTTTGCTATGTTTATAAAAGGTGATCTCCAAGTTATGTATGCAGATTATATGCATGATTGATGAGGATGCAAAACTGAATGTGCAGAGTATTCCTATATGTGATCTGATTGTCTGACTCTTCCAATACTGAATACTTCCAATAATGAAACAAAATACTTGATGTGTTCCTGTTTTGCATATGTAAATTGGAGTCCTAATACTGAAAATATGGTTACTCTTCTCTTCCCTTTATAGAATAGTTTACAAAGTTTTCCAGTCAAATTCATTTAATGGTTGGCTTTGGAAAGATACAAAACTGTTTGATCTGGATCAGCAACAATCCTCAGAGCACTTTAACTTTTTAAACATCTGGAAAATACATTCTGAGAAGGAACATAAACATGGTATTTTTTCAGTCTAGATAGTTTCAAATGACAAATATTTTATTTTTCAATTGCTCCCCATAATCTCCATGAAACTTTTGTGCAAAATTCAAGTGATTTTCTAGGATTCTGTAAAACAGGGGCACTTCCTCTTCATCTTTTTAATGTAGAGAACAGGAGAATTTAAAAAGCATTCTTCCCAAATGTTTGTCTCAGCAAAAACAGCAACATGGGGTTTGAGTACTTTTTTTAGTGTGATATCTGCATGAAGGCTGGTAAAAAGTAGATAAGGACATAAGGAAAAATTATTCTATATTGAGGGGGAAAAAAAAGGAAATCTTTTGGAGATTTTCAGTTTACTTTAAGTTTAAGCACCAGTGTGGTTTCATGCAGTTTAAGAAGTAGATACAAAAATAAAATGGCAGAATATGTTTCAAAGATCGTTTATCAACATTGCCACTATGATGACACCTCCTCAAGTGCACCATGAAATATTATGTGTGAATCTCAAGTGGAATTCCAGCTAACAATTGCAAAAAGATGTAGGGAATTTGCAAAGAATGGAGTGAAAAGCTAGCTAGTATACATTGGTCCTGATACTTGAACTTGTTTGAAGCCTATGACTCTGTGTTCACTCATGCTGTAGCTGTGTATTATCAAATAACCTGGCAGTATAAATTTGATCTGGATCACACATAACTGCATTATGGCACTTCAGCTGAATTATCGAGAGACCACATGATGGTACTTATCTTGGCTTAGTACTTGATACCAGATTCATCTGACTGGTGGAGGTCGGATGATAATGGTCTGACATCTGCTAGGACAAAGGTGTCCTACAAAACTTTTTTCTATAAATATGAAGTGGAAGAGTGAGCCTGTGCTGGTTCAGCATTTCATGTCAAGTGGCTGCAATATTACTTATCCTATAGCTTAAGTCCGGTTTTCCTTTTTCAGAGCTTGAAAACCAGTGATTTTTAAAGTAGAGGCAAATAAAGGAAATCCCCAGCCACCAAGAAATCTTTAGGATAAATTCCTGGGAGCATTGCTGTACAGTTGAGGATTTGAGCCACCGTGACATTGTCGATCCAGTTTTAGTCTTACTCTATTCTGGGATGATAGACTTAAATACAGGGCCATAGTTGGCCCAGTTTCCAAAGCAATAAGTTACAGTCCTATCAAAATGGAGTGTTACAAGCATGTAAGTATTTGCACACTTTGGCATATAAGATACAGTTACTGCTCTAAAAACATTGTTTAAGTGCTCTGTCTTAGCTACAGGAAAAAGTAGGCTTGATTCTGAGGCATATTGAACATCATAACTCCAAAGGCTGAAGAGCCAGTTATTTAAACAGTTTGTTTGGCCTTTTTTGCTTATTTTCCCATACATTTGCTTTTATCTCTGATTTATTTCCCTTGATCATATTCTGCTATAATCAGGAAGTTATTCTCCATAAAATCCTGATTTCAGCTAATAATTTTTCAAGATAAAGTAGAATGAGTTTCAAGAATTTATTTAGAGTAGGCATGCCACAGTGGAACTTACTAGTGGACTGGGTAATTAATTATTGGTATTGTTTTAAGTATTGTATTTGCGTAGCACATTTTCAATAAAAGGTAATGAACAGTAAAATTGCCATCAGAAGGCTGCAATTTTCCTGCTAACAAGTGGGGAGCAGCAGAGATAGGAACCTGGTTTAAATATTTACATATTTTTAATTCTATGGATACATGCATCACTGGAAAAACATTTCCTTAAGTGCTTTGTGGATCTAGAGCCTGTAAAAGTAAGAGGATTTTTTTTTTTTTAATTAGAAATACACCATTCAGAGCACTGAAGTGTGCACAGAGATTCTGAGCACATTTCAATAGCTGGGTATTTTCAAGGGTCGTGGTAAATATGCTTCTGTTTAAGCATGCAGCGTTTCATTTTACTGATAGATAGTAACCTGAAATGGCGAATGGAGATTTTTTTCCTGTGTTTTAGAAAAAGCTCATCTTACTGAGGGTGCATTTTTCTTCCTTATGTGAAGAACTCTTTGGTCAGATAATTTCTGATAATTATGTAAGGATTGAATGGAGAGGAAAAGGTCAGTAGAAAATTTTCTTGGGGTTATGGTATTAGCTGAAAGCCAAATAGCAGGCAGAGATCAGTGCTGACATTTTTGCTTCTTTCAGAGGATCTCACTTTTAGCTGTGCACTCATCACAGGGAGGAATGCATATTGCTGCTCGAATTTTCCATTTAATGGTGGGATAGAAGTGATACCAAAACAATGTGACCTTCACTTCATTGACTTGAAGGAAGCATTCAATGTCAGAGGCTTCTCTTACTGATTCCAAAACCTAACATGTTTTCATCTCTTCATTTGTTTGCTACTGTCTCTCAACTGAATACATAAATAAAAATAAATAATTTAAAATACTGGAGAGATGATGTATGTATGTATTGGGCATCTCCTGACCCATAGGTAATTTGGAACTTCAAATCTTGTTCAGTATCTCATTAGAACTATTTTTCTAGTCTACTGCATTTTGTAGATTTTTTTAATTAAGCTTGTCATATTTATTGAATGCAGGCTAGAAATTAATATCGACATAGTTTTTTTTGAAGACTTGTGAAATTGCTTTAGTAAAATACATTCACTTCTTTCCTAAAGTGAACATGTTTCCTTTTGGGAAAAAATGTGAAAGGAGTTATTCTGTGACCATATATCATCTGCTATTACAATGAAATGTGTGTTACAAAGTGAAAAATGCATGGAAATGCATACAGCTATACACAGGAGGCACAGGTTATAGGATGTTCTGTGCAGAGGTTGTCAACTATCCCAGGGTACCTGGTAGGATTCTCTATACTTTTAATACTTACAATACTTACGTGTGCTGAGAGAGCTGGTTAATGTTGTTGCTGAGCCACTCTCCATCATTTTTGAAAAATCATTGAGTGGGAGAGGTACATGAGGACTGGAGGAAAGCCAACATAACTCCAGTCACCAAAAAGGGCAAGAAGGAAGACTCAGACAACTACAGACCAGTCAGCCACAGCTCCATCCCTGGAAAGGTGATGGAGCAGCTCATTCTAGAAGCCATCTCTATCCACATGGAAGAAACAAAGGTTATCAGGAGTAGCTAACATGGATTTACTAAGGGAAAATCTTGCTTGACTAATCTGATATCTTTCTACAAGGCATGTCCAAATGGGTAGATGAAAGGAGAGCAGTGGATGTCATATACCTTGACTTCAGTAAGACTTTTGATACTGTATCCTATAACATCCTCATAGGGAACCTCAAGAAATGTGGGATAGATGATTGGACTGTGAGGTAGATTGAAAACTGGCTCAAAAACAAAATTCAGAGGGTTGTGATCAGAGGAACAGGGTCAAGTTGGAAGCCTGTGACCAGTGGTGTTCCCCAGGGATCAGCACTTGGTCCAGTTCTGTTCAACATCTTCATCAACGACCTGGATAAGGGGATAGAGAGTACCTTCAGCAAGTTCACTGGTGATAGGAAACTGGGAGGAGTGGAACAGGCTGCCCAGGAAGTTTGTAGAGTCTCCTTCTCTGGAGACTTTCAAAAGCTGCCTGGATGCATTCCTGTGTGGCCTACTCTTGGTGATCCTGCTTTGACAGGGGTGTCGGACTAGATGATCTCTGGAGGTCCCTACCATTCTATGATCCTGTGATTCTATGAAATGGCAGCTACATTGGACTTCAGTCATAAAAGCAAAGAAGAAATAAATTATTGTTAATAAAAATTGAAACAGCTGAAAAATTGGAAGGAAACATTTTAAAACAGAAATAGAAAAAACTATAGGAAAGAAAACTTTCTGGTAGCAAACATTGCTAATCACTCCTTAAAAGGTCAAAGACATGAAATTGCACACTTGCAGAGCATTTGTATGTTTAAAAATTCATTAAAAGATACTGAAGGTGCATTTCTGTTCAATCTCTTCTCTAATGAATATATTTGCATGTAATCACAGCTTTTCTCCTTTAGAGTTTCCTTACTCGTTTCCTAAGGCCTCGATCTGTAAACTGATCTTGTGGGATTTACAAAGCTGAGGCCAAAGTCATCATGGAAATGTCATGACATTGCTGTTGTTGGAAGTGCCTCGTCATTGTCTATGGCTGGCACCAATAGCTTCCTGATTGAGCAAAAGCACTAATGTCAGAGATACTGTATGCCTTGTTACGTTAGCCATAGATACTGCTTAGAAAGGAAGAGGCAAAGAAATAGCTGCCTGTTTTTCTTCAGACCCTTCATTAGAGCCATCCAGTGCAGTGTGTTCATTAAACTTGAAGACATGAGCGACACTGAACTGCTCGCCAGCTTACACATATGATGACTTTCTGCTTTTTCACCGTGATTTATATAGCAGAAGTTTTTTCCAGTTTACACCAGACTTGTTCTGGAGATAAGTCATCTTTAGGTAAATCAGATAATGTAATCTAAAAAATATTTCTTGTGCTAGTCAGTTTATTTTTCTCAAAATCTTTCCTGTATAGTTGTATGCATATTTGTGTGCTGGTTTGGTTTGGTGTTTTTTTTGGTAGAGGGGAAGAGCCCCAGGAGTGGCTCCTGTAAGAAGCTGAGAAGCTTCCCCTGCTCCAAACCCAGCCAAGGAGCCATCAGAGAGACAATAAATGCACCTCTGTCATTAACATATGAAAGAACTGAGATGAGACCTGAGCAGAGGAGCAGTTGGGAAGAGCTGAGCTGGTGAGGCAGAGGGGTGCTGTTGGTTGGTGAGGAAGAAAGGGAAGAAGGTGCCCAAGCAGAAGTTTCCCTGCAGCCCATGGCGAGATGGCAGCTGTGCCCCTGCACTCATGGAGGAACGTGGTGGAACTTTCCCTGAAGGAGCCAGGAGGGGTGAACTTGGCCACTGGACTTGGGTTTTTTGGCCAGTGGATTTGCTGCCAGTGGACTCTGATTACACAGCTGTGGAAGACCCCGGTGCCAGGGGAGGTGGCTGTTCCCGAAGCAGCCCCTGACTCTGTGGGAAGCCCAGGCTGGAGCAGCTCCGGACCTCGTGGGAGGGACTCATGAAGGAGAGGTTGGTGGAGGACTCTCTCCCGTGGGAGGGACCCCATGGGGAAGCAGGAAAGGACTGTAAGGAATCCTTGTTCCTGAGGAGGAAGGAGCAGCAGGAACCCCCAGCCTGTGAACTGACCCTAAACCCCATCCCCTGTTCCCCTGTGCTGCTGGGGGGAAGGAGGGAGAGAAACTGGGAACAAAGGGATTTGGGCCCAGGAAGAAGGGAGGGGGGGACAACATCTGCAAGCCCTGCTCTGTGTGTGTCTGTGTCCTGGGTGTGTGTGATTAGTGTGAAATTGTTTTTTCCCCAAGTCGAGTTTGTTTTGCCCAGGACCTTAATCGGTGAAGAACCCTCCTTGTCCTTTGTCTTGACCCATGAGCTTCTAGTTGTCCTTTGTCCTCACCATCCCTCAGTGTGTGTGAGTGTGTGGGGAAGTTGAGTGAGCAGCCACAGGGTGATTTCTTTGTCACTGTGTTAGGCCCAAACCAAGACAGCTGTTAGAAAATCAACAAACCATCTTTCACTTTATACAGTGTCAGCAGAAAAAAAATACATCTCCTGCTTAGAAATAGTGGTGATGATAAGAATGGACAGGCAAAGTGGCTCCACTTTTACTCTCTCTACCATGCATGGACAAGTGTGAAGATTTTGTACCTACATTGGCAAAAACAGGAACTGCAGGTACTTGGTTTAATAAAGACTTCATTAATCACATAAAACCTTAATGTGAGGTAGAGCTGCTGTTAACAGTTCTCACTGAGCTAGATGGGAAGAACTTTCAAAGCCTGCAAAAATTCCAGCAGTAACTGACTATTCTTGCACATTCCCTCCAGCCACCTTTCATCTCACAAAGGTTTTTAATTTCTATTTCTTTCTGAAGACTTTTTTTTAAAAATAATAATAATAAAAAATCTCTGTCCTATTTTTGTCTCTATTTTCTTCTATTCAGTACACGAATCTGGTAGGGTTAAAAAGGCAACAAAAATCCTTGACATCTGAAGATCATTTCAAATTGCTTATTGCCTTCTCAAATGAAATCTATAAGGTTTTTTTTTTAAAAAAAGAGTAAAATGATCAATCAGCAAGAGACAGCTATCTGACAAGCCCATGATAGTGTTCAGTGTTCTCCACTGAAGGTTTTTGTGGAGGCATATGAAGGTTTTTCCTAAGAACGTCATGTCAGAAAGGCCTGGTAGCCTCTGAATAAAAGCAGACACTATTGCTCTCACATTGTCCAGGGCTGCATTACACATGTAAGCCTAAAAATGACAGTGGAAGAAAAAAAGTCCATAGTTAGTTTAAATCCCCTCAGAAAAACAGACTGCTGGTGTTTACATTTGTTGTGTTTTCTGTAGGGAGTGGGCCATAGTGTTTCTGTTTTGTGATAAATCTAAGGGATTGTGGAACTATTCTAGAGGTCTGGGATAAAATCAATAGTGCATGTGTCACTATTTCTGCAGGAAGCCTTCTAACATTGTGGCTTCTAGCACCTCTGGAAATAGGACTATTTCTGTAACCTTAATGGAGTATGACTTTCCCATATCTAAAGGCATAGGTCATGTTCATAAATTCTGCACATAAAACATTCTACATCTCTATTTTAAATCCTGGAGAATCATCCACAGATCATACAATCTTTTTTCACTTGTACTGGATTTGGTTTTCCTTGTTCTACTCTATATATCCTCCACCCCTCCCCTACTGTGACACCACATGAGAAGCATGCTGCTTTCTCCTACAAGACGTTTAACCTCCAAAAATCCATTAGTCTGCCACCTGTATTCATGTATCCAGATGTAATAATGCAAGTACTTGGATGCAACTCACACACATACCTCATGTGCTTCTGGACACATGGTCTAAATCAGTCCATAAATTTGTTGCACAGATCCATCTAGCCATATGCATGCCTGCGTACTGAATTAGTGGAATCTGTGGGATGCAGCTTGGTACAGCTCCCTGTCTAAAGTGTACTCCTGTAGATTTAGGAAAGAACCAGCTTTCAGATTCTTACTTTGAAATGGAAAAGGAGGTTAGAAATTTTTGCCAGGTGTATAGTCTTGGTGCTAATGAATGTTACCTGCATAAACATGGCAGGTAATAGGGAAATCATTTACCTGTCTCTTTGAACCACTGTTTGAGTACCTGAAATGTACCAGTTTCTCTGGCAAAGCCTTTTTAACTCATTTTGATTTGTGATTTTAGTTCAGAAATCTTACTATTGGAAATACTATGTTGCCTTATCCTGTTTTTTAATCTTGGCAAAATCAACATAGGGGTCTAGCAAAACTCAAAATAGTTATCTGTCTCGCTGCTAATAACTGAAAAATGCTGTCAGTTAAACCTTTATTATTAATAATGTATCTTCTTGGCGGAATAAGAATTACATGTCACATTCCCTTGAAGCTGTTTCCTGTAAGCTACTCTGATGTTTTTTGGAACAGAATTCATAAAAATGAAGAGGCATGCATCATTCCCTCAGGGCATCAGCTCTCTAGGTTTCTAGATGCCTTTGACAACAATGAGTCCAGTATCCAAGCCCAGTCCCAGCAAGATCCAGCCTGTATTCTCTCAGGTCTGAGATCCTGTTCAGATGTTTTATCACAGCATTTGATGGAATAAGAAAGGACTTATAGTTTGTGTGTATATATACATATATATGACTAGAGAAGTCTACTTAAGGTTGAAAAGGACTAGATGTTTTCATATACACAAAAGAAACAGTCAATACAAAATATTGATGTGAAATTCTGCCCTGTGGACTCTACTCTTCAGCTTCAGAACTGTCTTGATGCAGTTGGAACCCAAGAATATTTTTCAGATAATCTTAAGGACAGTCGAGGTATTTCAGATACTAGCACAGCCCTGAACCCCTACTGCCAAATCCAGATCTGGCAATCACTTTGTAATTTGGCCAGTCGAAGAAAGAGAAAGAAAAAAAAATATTTCTGACAGTTGCTTTTAACTGTGTGTAATAATGAATCCAGAGAAAACTGATGATCAGGCACCACTATGAAAGCTGGAGCATGAATTCTGTTACTGAAGAGTCTACAGTTTCAACTTGTTCGTGATAATGTTGCCTTCTGCTTACGAGTCCCATATAATCTCTTTTGTTTAGCCTGAGAGTTGTTTCTCAACAAGGTTCATAATTCTCAGAGACATAGGATCAAAAGAACAATGCTCTAACACTCCTGAGGTAAAGGCAGACTGAATCCGGGTTTTGTAGGAAGTACGGTAGAAAAGAATAGCTTCTTTGTCATGTTGACCACTATGCTGGAAGATTTTAGATGTTATGTTTGCTGTTGCTAACTTGCTAGCTTTAGGCCTGTTGCCTACCAGTTGTCTACCCTCCTGTTTCTTTTCCTGCAATTCAACACAGAATCAGAGCTAGCTTTAGAGTGAGTGAGGAGAGAGAGAAACTTTTCATCACTTTGATGGCTGTAGACAGCAAAAAGTTGCAGTGTTTCAATTTTATACCCATCAACTCTTACCTAATTTAGTGGATACTCATTGATCTCCAGCAGAGAATTTTGAAATTATAATCAATATGAAGATGTGATAGAGGAATAATAACAAATCTCTTAGGAGCTGGAAATATATTTAATGAATCAGGAGGTTGAGTAAATAATACCACATTTATGTGGCAGGAACTGTCTGGATAACTGTGGTTGCAGCTCCAAATAGCTCCTAAACAACCTACAAAATAAAAGGAGATTTAGTAATTATTACTGAAGGCCCCACTGATGGGACTATATCTAAAGGGCAGTTACAACAGCATAAAACATGAGAAACACAAAAGCTCTTCTTTTTTCCCTTTAAAAAACAAAGTGATAATTTTATTTGATTTTCTGGCAAAGCATTTCTATGTTTGTAAATGTTAGGTGGATAAAGACATGGGATGAAAGTGGGCAAAAGCAATCCCTGAGAAAAGTTAAGGAACTCTTATTCCAGAGGAAAGAATATTGCCCAACTGAGGGATTTGCAACAAATGCTTAGGTGAGCCTTGCTGCTACCCAAATGACTGCTTCACCCAGCTTCATCTATCTGGGACAGCACCCTAACTCATCAACCAGTACGGCTCAGGCCACAGAGGTGGGCAGTTGAGTAATCTGAACCACAGAAGGGGCTAGGGCACCTAGGCAAGGTCTGTGGTGTGTAATTCCAGCTCTGATACTGATCTAGGCTTCCTGTGTGGCCTTGGTCACATTCCACAATATTTTTTCCTCATTAACTTCATGTAATGTCTCTGCAAGAGCCGAGTGGTAAAAGTGGGTGCTATTTATCTAAAGGTTTTACAGGAATGTTATTATTAAGTAAGTCGTGTAAGGAGATGTAATGCAATTTCTGTACTGAATCTGACTGGAGCAACACCCTCGGCCATCAAGTGGCTGGGGATTTAATCACCTACTCTCATGCTCAACATAGTTGAGCAGTTGTTTGTAATCAGTCCCTACCAAGCCATGTGTGAGTCTCTGTTTTGGGTGCTGTTTCTAAACAAGAGAGGTGGCAATGGGCTGAAGATTACCATCTGTCTGGCTTAGGTAAAGCAAAAGAGTTAGTGGTTCTACAGCTGTTTCAGCAACCCTCACTCCATGCTGCCTTTCTGTGGGAGAACATGCGGAGGGAGCAAACTGTTCTTAGGGTTTTGACTAGGTGACCTCTGAGGCCCTTCCAACCCGATTGATTTTGTGATTGTGTGATTTGAGTCCTGTGCAAAAGTGAGCTGTTTTTGAAGGTGTAATTAGGAAGAAAAGGAAAAAGCCAGAAGCCTGTGACCGTTTCTTCCATCCTTGCTGTTTTATTTTCTGACAGTTTCAGAAGATTGAGAAGGTTCAGAGAGGACCATGTGTATGCACATCTTGATTACAGAGTGACATCTAAGTAAGCACTATGCAGCCTTTTGGGCTGGCTTCTTTTAATGTTAGGGGAGGATTGCCTGTGGTAGTGCAGCTCTTCTCATATCACAGGAACTACAGAAGGTTTGGTGCTTCCTCAAAGTGCTTATGTGCTCCACTCTATACACACTCAGGTGAACCCCTGTATGTGGCTGCAAACAGAACAGCTACCAGCAGTTCTGGCTGCCAGAAAAGCTTGACAGCTGCCATTCTCAGTGGTGATTCACATACAGCAGAAACAAAGGTGCAGGGCAGGTGATTTGCTCTGGTTATAGCAGAAGTTCATTCCCAGCTGCCACCTTTTCTGCAGTCGCCTTGACCCACGTCTAACAAATGCCACCAGTGATTCATCTGACCCTGATCCCCCTGCCTGCACCTGGCAGTCTCCCAGATTACCCCACAGGACAGATGAATTGCCGCAAGGGACTGCCATGTGGCCCACGGGCTGTGGATTGAGGAGACTGATGCTTCTTCTGCCTCGATTATTATTACTATTTTAAACACCCAAGCAGTGGGTAGAACAGATTCCCTGAATGCTTGAACTCTTGGTGCTCCGTTGAGCTGTGTGACGGGCAGCGTTTAAAAATAGCAACCGCGGCTCCCAAGTGCAGCCCCTTTCCGAGCAATCCCTCCCGGCGGATGAAATCGTGCCCGCAGCCCATTGCCCCCCAAGCGGGCAGCCTGTCTCCAGCAGCGGCAGCAGGAGCCGGCACGGCCAGCTTGAAAGGCTGTCAGGGGTTGGCAGGTCATCCGCCCAAAGGCAGGAAAGAAAGGGGAGGGATGGGGGGGGGCAGGGGGGTGGAAAGGAAAAAAAAAAGAAAAATAACCGCAAAGAAAACAAACTCTTTTTTGAAATTGGAAACTTGAAAGAAAAAAGATTTATGAACCTTCGGGTTTATGAAACAGCCCGGTGCTTTGGAGTTTGCTGCTGGTTATATTTGGCGGTTCAAAGTTCCGTGGTTGTTTCTCTCCGTTAAAAAAAAAAAACAAACAACAAACGCAACCTTTAGAATAGTCTCATTCCACATGTGCATTGATCTTTTAAAACTCACGCCCCCTTAACTTTGAGCTGAAGTTGTAAAAATCAGAAAGATTTAGGGGGAAAAGCCTGTTACTTTTTAAGGGCAGCTTTACCATTTGCAGCATGCACCAAGAAGTGCAGCCTCTGAACTCTGCTTTTGCCGTCTGCTTAGTTTCCTTGCCGGCGTGCGGTATGAGTTGTGCTGTGTTTTGACAGTTGGTGACCTCTGATACCCTGATACTCTGATACCTCTGATACCCTGATAAAATGTTTAGGCTGAGGATGCCCAAGAGGAGCTCTCCGACGTGATGGTTGGGGGCTCTTTCGAGACAGGCCCATTATCTTCTCCCCCAGCCCACACGTAGCAGCAGTGTTTAGCCTGTAGGTTTTGCTTGAGCAGCAGTTGGGGTCAGAGACTTGCCCCCATGTCTCTGGTTCTGGGTTTCCAAGGAGAAGGGGGGAAAAATGAGAGGAGGGGAGAATAAGTGTCTCACATTGCCTTTAGGGTCAGAAGATGATTGAGCTGTGCAAGTCTCAGCCATGATGCACAGCAGCAAAATGCAGGCTGAACTCTGCTCTTGCAGAGGCATCTGCAGCTAGGGAGTGTTTCTAGAGAGCTATGAAGTCTGTCCTTTGGTACTGAAATTACAGTAATAATATTTCATTTTTCTGTTGCTCATTTCTTTCTGGTGTTTTATAACAGCTGATTATGCCTTATGACAATATTTGTAGAGATGGATAGTTATTAGATCCGGATGAATCATTCAGAATGAAGAATTTATTCAGCACATTGCTTATTTTTCCCTTCGTAAGTTTGCAATTAAAAACTGTGTTACTCTTAAATGCATTCATTATTTCAAAATTAGTTGTCAGTTACATGAGTGCATATTCTGTTCTGAGTTAATTTGCAGTCATTTCCATGAAAAATATTTGTAATTTCCTCTGCTCTTTCTAGCTTTGGGAGTCAGGTGAAACCATCTCTGTTCCCTTGTTGGTGTTGCAAGTACTTGACTGAAAATAATGCTATTCTGGAACTGTGTGTTTGACTCTAAAAATATAACTTATAATAGGGTTGTTTAGGCTTAATTGTATACATTAAGATATGCCATGGAAGTGTTTGCACATAATCAGGTATTTGAGCTTAAATTTACTCTCTTCCCAAGCTTTCAGTAAAGTGTTTATAGAAAGTGAAGGATGCTGGCCTTTGAGGACAGCTGGCTGATTTAAGAATGTGTGTGAATGAGTGAAAGCCTCAGTTTCGTAAGTGGGAAAACATAGCAAACATAGCAAACATTTCTATTTTCTTCTGTTAATTCTCCTTTGACATGGCCAACCTCATAGCATATTATGACAGCTTTCTTATCAGAGCCTGAAGTCTGTCTGTGGCAGAAGCTGAAGCTGTCGTTACAGCTGAAATGAAACTGAAGATTTTGTTCATTTACAGACAGAAATGAATAGAGCAGGTAGAGTTCACTCCTGTAGCTCAGCAAGAAGGCTTAAAAAGCCAGTCTGTTTCTAGATTTGCCCTGTGACTTCTGACACTTCTGTCAAGGGTCACGCATGGCAGTGTTAGCTTGTCCTTTGGCTTATTAACTCTTACCATCACCTCATATACTTTTCTCTGCACAGTTTGAATTTTACTGGTTTGGAACTTACTAACTCAGTCAGTATTTGCCAAGATCCATATGTGAGAAATGAAAATGTGCTTGTGAAAAAAAAAAAAAAGCTTTAAATAGCACGGGATTCATTTTTTTAGCACAGTGATAGTATTAATTCACATGCTAATTCTGCATTTTTCTCTTCACTTGGCAGCTTACAGCTCTTGAAAGAGAGCATTATGTGCTCTGTCCTTCTTTTTCAGAATAAATGGGAGTTTTGCTACTTGTTCAGTCTAATGCCAAAAGTCTGCGATAGAGATAGAAGTTATTTCTCCATAGTAACACACTCCATGGTGAAAGAACTGAAGTGATTTCCTGGAGATCTAGGTTAAACTCCTGACTCTTCCACAAATTCTTTTATGTTCCTATATGGATTACTTAACAAGTTTCTGCCACAGTTCTCTGTCTGCAGAGAAATTGATCTAACTGCTCCAGATGGAAAACAGTGACAAGTGGTGTCCCTCAGGGGTCAGTGCTGGGCCCAGTGTTGTTTAATATCTTCATTAACGATATTGACAGTGGCACTGAGCGCCCCCTCAGCAAGTTTGCTGATGACACCAAGCTGGGTGTTGTGGTCAATGTGCCAAGGGGACAGGAGGCCATCCAGAAGGACCTGGACAAGCTAGAGAAGTGAGCCCAGGTGAACCTCGTGAGGTTCAACAAGGCCAAGTGCAGGGTCCTGCACCTGGGCCGAGGTAACCCAAGATATGAATACAGGCTGGAGTAGTTCACACTTGAGAGCCCTGTGGAAAGGGACCTGGGGGTACTAGTGGATCAAAAGCTGGACATGAGCCACCAATGTGCAGTTGCAGCCCAGAAGGCCAACTCCATCTTGGGCTATATCAAAACAAGTGTGGCCAGCAGATCGAGAGGTGATTCTGCCCCTCTACTCTGCCCTGGTAAGAACTCACCTGGAGTACTGTGTCCAGCTCTGATGCCCCCAGCACAAGAAAGATGTGGACTTGTTGGAACGTGTCCGGAGAAGGGCCACGAAAATAATCCAAGGGCTGGAGCACCTCTCTTATGAGGACAGGCGGAGGGAATTGGGGTTGTTCAGTCTGAAAAAGAGAAGGCTCCAGGGGGACCTCATAGTGGTCTTCCAGTACCTGAAGGGGCTACAGGAAAGCTGGGGAGGGGCTTTTTACAGAGGCTTGCAGTGAGAGGACAAGGGGTAATGGTTTTAAGCTGAAAGAAGAGAGATATAGGTTAGAGATCAGGTGTAAATTCTTCAGTGCGAGGGTGGTGAGAAGCTGGAACAGGCTGCCCAGAGATGTTGTGGGGGCTCCATCCCTGGAGGTGTTCAAGGGCAGGTTGGATGGGGCTCTGAGCAGCCTGTTCTAGTGGAAAGTTTCCCTGCCCATGCAGGGGAGTTGGAACTCAATGATCTTCAAGGTCTCTTCCAACTAAAAAAATTCTGTGGTTCTCTGATTCCCTGTCACCTTTTATATTGCTAATTAAAACCGCAAAATACTTAATTTGAGTATCACACCCATTTCATAGTGGTGCAGTGCTTAGCAGGTGAAGATCATGACCTTGTTTGGGGTAATGCTTAATATTCCTAGGAAGTGGATAAAATTATCCCCATTCTTCTGGTGGGGAAGTTGAGGATAAAGGGAAGGTATGAGATCATTAGGAGCAGGAAGGTAGAGAGATCTGGGTATATCCTCTTCTGAAGTTCTTTGCTTTACTTCATTTTTCCCCACAAAGACAGTCAAACATTGAAATAGTCTCCCAAGAGAAGTGGTAAATCCCCCCACATTGGACAGTTTTAAGACTCAGCTTGACAGGGTGCTGAGCCATCTCATGTAAACTGCAGGAGTACCTAGAAATGTTGGACCAGATGATCCTCGAGGTCCCTTCCAACCTGGCATTTTATGATTCTATGATTCTGTGTTGCCTTTTCACATTCACTTCCAGGACAGAATTGCATGTGCTAGTGCTTGGAAATTACGAGGTATTTTGTGGATACTTCTGATGTAATATTTTAATATATAAATATTGGTGCCACAGAAGGAAATACTTCTGCACTATCCAATTATAAGCAATTTAGTGAAAGAAAACTGAAAAAAGTGAAAGGGGGAAACTGATTGGTGTTGGAAGAACTGCTCATGCTTCTGTGCCCTCCTGGAAGCCTAAACTAAATTTTCTCACTATTTGGAGTTAGTGAGAAGTTTGTCATTCACTTCCATAGGCGCAAGATCTCAGCCTCTCTTTATTCAGTTTCAGTCTTCTTGTGTAAGACTATCAGGAGACAACTGTGGAAATAAATCTCTCAGGTGCTGGAGCTACCAAGTAATCAAGATACTACTCACAAGGCTAAAGCTCTTTTGACTTTCAACCCGGGGTCTGTGAGAGCAGTTTGAAAGGATACTTGCCCCACCTGTGGCCAATTAACAAAGCCAAAGTGAAACAAAACCCGAGTCCTGTAATAATTTATTTCCATTGCAAAAGGATTCCATGCATCCCCCACAGAAAGAAAGAGAGAAAGAGAGAAAGAGAGAAAGAAAGAAAGAAAGAGAGAAAGAAAGAAAGAAAGAAAGAAAGAAAGAAAGAAAGAAAGAAAGAAAGAAAGAAAGAAAGAAAGAAAGAAAGAAAGAAAGAAAGAAAGAAAGAAAGAGAGAAAGAAAGAGAGAGAGAGAGAAAGAAAGAAAGAGAGAAAGAAAGAGAGAAAGAGAGAAAGAGAAAGAGAGAGAGAGAGAAAGAAAGAAAGAAAGAGAGAAAGAAAGAGAGAAAGAGAGAAAGAGAAAGAGAGAGAGAGAGAGAAAGAAAGAAAGAGAGAGAGAAAGAGAGAAAGAGAAAGAGAGAGAGAAAGACAGAAAGAAAGACAGAAAGAAAGACAGAAAGAAAGAAAGAAAGAAAGAAAGAAAGAAAGAAAGAAAGAAAGAAGAAAGAAAGAAAGAAAGAAAGAAAGAAAGAAAGAAAGAAAGAAAGAAAGAAAGAAAGAAAGAAAGAAAGAAAGAAAGAAAGAAAGAAAGAAAGAAAGAAAGAAAGAAAGAAAGAAAGAAAGAAAGAAAGAAAGAAAAGAAAAAGAAAGAAAGAAAATGCACCAGGCAATACACACGCTGCTGGAGGCTCAGGTCAGAAGTGCAAGCATATGTGAAGAGTGGTGGGAGGAGAGGTCTGGAATGAAAAAACGTGTGCATCCTGCCTCAATTTTAAGATCTGTGTGTTTCTATTACTCCCTCAAAGGCTACTCCTGGGTGGCTCCTGGGACAATCATGTGCCCCAGGCCCTGACGGGATTCTCTTTGAGATCTAGAAGTGGTTTAGATATACCCTAGAGACAGAAAAATATGTTCCACATAGCTCTGACATATTACAGGAGTAATGCAACTAGACAATAAAAGGAGTTATTTTTGTATGAGTTAGCTTTGTAGTTGCTGTTACCTTCCTTTACGTACTCCTTCAATGTTTAGAAATATAAATTAGGATATTGCTAAACATTTGGCAACACTATTCAAGTTTAATTCTCTTTGTATATACTTTGTGTGCACATATACACACCTATAGATAAATGTCAGAGAGCTTTGCTCAGTATGATTCTGGTATATAGACCTAGTAAAGATCTTTAAAAATTGTAAATGGTAAGTTAAAAGACACTTATTGCATTGTCTCTTGGTATAATAGAGGAGAAACTATATCAAGAACACCGAACTGTGGACTAAACAAATTATAATGGTCATCTAGGAGAAGTTTCCAAGTGAATCTTACCTCTTTCTCACAGCTATGCTGATTGCCATCAGTTTGTCTGAATTATTTGCCTTTCAAAATTATTTTCACTGAGGCTCAGCTAGTCCCTTTCCCTTCTGGTCCCTTCACCTAATGCTTATACAGCCCAGCAGGAATCTTTGAACTTGAGCTCATGGGCTACAACCTTGAGAAATGTGACTTCTCTTTTATTTCCAGTACGGATACCACCTAGAAATGAGCTCTGCCTGTTTATTTAACATAGTGCACAGTGTCTGGATTTTGGGTTTCTTGTTCTTTGTGCATCTTGGTATCTATGGACACCTGTGGGTGATGCAAATTCATGTATGTTTAGCTTACAATTAATGAAGCATGTCTTTCAGTGTACACCAGTTGGTCAAAAGGAATGTTTAGGAAAAGTTTTGTAGTCAGAAAACTAAACAAGAATCAAACCATCAATTTTTTTCCCTTTTGAGAACAACTTTTGGTAGAAGAATCATTTGGCTCTGACTTCACAGTCTCTATCACACCTAGCTTGGCCATGACAACAAAGAAGTAAGCTTTTGGCCAAACCTTTTTCTAGGATGAGCAAGCACAACCCATATTCCAGATAGCTGAGCTTTGTGAAGAATGTTGTAGGAAGATGACACTTTGTTCTCAGATTTGCCAAATTAAGAAAAATTTGTTTTTTTTTTTTTCCTAAAGCTGGTACATTTGGAATGTCCTTGCAAAACTATACAGAGAAAAATAGTATCTCTGTACAGGTTGTACTTAAGGAAACATTAAGATTTATGCCTACCCATCTTGACTCAACAAGGAACTGATCATATATGCCATTATGTTCTTGAATAAATGGCAGAGGGTCCATGTAACAAATGGGAACTAATCTTGCAGTTAAAAACATCCTTTTGCATGGTAATTTGTTTCTTTTGATCATTTGAGAAGTCTTTTTACCCCAGAGATACATACTAATGAAAATAGCCAGTAAAATTTAAAAGTGACTGGTTTAAGCAAATAGTTATGTCCAATAAATCCTAATGCAGTCATGGTAAATATACAGTTTGCCATCTGCTTTAGTTTATATCAGGTAAGGAGAGCAGAAATCTTCAAACTGTGATTTGTGGCTGCAGCAGAAATATCTAGTCACATCACGCTAGTTCTTGTTCTGTTTCTCACTCAGAGAACCTGTGAGGAAGGGGTAGACAGAGTGATGAGTAAAATTAGGCTGCCTAAATCCTTTGAAAAAAAGACAAAATATTTAACTAAAAATTAAAAAGAAACCCCAAACAATCCAAAACCTCTAAATCAAAAGGCACATAAATGCTTTCCAAGCAACATTTATCTATAAGAACAGTTGCTGTAAACTGCAAGGGTGTTATTGTTTTAAGTGTTATTATAAAAGAGAGGAGAGATGTGCTTGTCACAAGACTTTATCTGAGTGACAGTGAATGGTCATTTTTCCAGCAGAATCTGTTCTGTTGGAAGTTTTGAAAGATCCTGAGCTGATTGATTTGAGCAACACAGAGTCTCTGTTAGAGCAGTTTTTCTTCTAACGTTTTGTTCTGACTACGAGGCTTTGGGAGCTGATGGTTGGGAACTCACGGTACACCACTGCAACTGACTGAGGCTTAGCAAGTCACCATGAGAGCTGCCAAGAGTGCTGTTTGCTGCTGAATTGGCCATGGCTGGACTGAATGAGGACCTGGTGTTTTCTGCCAGCTATGGTATGGCAACAGACCATCAGCTTTCACTGCACAACAGCAGCAACAGTAAACTTTGTGGGGTAGACGTGATGTGTTCCATTGGGAAATTACAACTGCTTCCTATTCTACTCATTCAAAGAAGCAAGAGTCTGAAATTGCTTTTGCACAGACAAGCAAGGAGTAGTTCCTCTCTGAGGTGACATAATCTAAGATACAAAGTATCAAGTTCCTTTCTCTGTTTTAGTGTATCAACATTTTTTTTTTCATTATTTGTTTATTATTATTTCACCATGGAATAAAGTATAACGTATCTTAGAATTATGCAAATCTTTCCTCGTCCCCACTGAGAAAATGACAGATTTTTGTTTTCTTTCAAAGCCTGACCTGTTACTTCCCCTATAATCTTTGAGTAAATTCAGCAATGTAGTCTGTAAATTGATTACATTTCCTCATGATTTGTTTGGGAATAAGTACTACTAAGTGTAGTTCACCCCAAATAACTTAATCTGATTTTAAGAAAGTTGTCCCTGATTTGCATCATTTTTATTGAGAATATAATGAATGCCTGTGTAATGACACAATTTAAATGTGTCTCAGATTAGTTACTAGTATTTGAAAACTCTGAATAGCTGGATTTTATGTCAGAGATTTTAATCTATTATCTGTCCAAAAAGGCAACTGATCATCTGCTGAATGTGGTCTTTTCTTCTCTCCCTTTTTTTCCCTCCCATATTCTCCAGAAAACTATGCTAAGTAGCCATTGTAGCTGATACTGTTTTATCAAATTTCTAAAGAGATAATAATGAACATTTCTCATTCCCTTACCTCTGAAGCACTCATGCAAACCTATTATTAGGAAACTTATGTTATTAGGGTGCTACTTGTGCTCATGCCTGAATACAAATTATTGAGTCACAACTGCTTAGAAGAAAGAAAATCCTTCTAATCACTTAAAAAAATACAGAAGTCTGCTTTTAAATTAGAGGATTAACTGGCTGGAATTGACATTGCATATGGAATGGCAGGAGGAAAGGGCAGCCTGAGTCATATAACTGGCCTTGTTTATCTCAGTAAGAGAGAGAGAGAGGAAAATTTCATTTAGTGCATGCAATTTAGCATGCAAAACGTCAAACTGGTGCATGGCTGCAGGTAGTTAATCAGAAAACTGCTATAATTCCCAACCCAAACAATGTTAAGCAATAGAAATGCAAATATTGGCCCTCGCTCCGTGAGGCTGATTTCAGCTGATACTCACAAAACCCTCTTGCTTCTGTCCTGAGTATTTTACATGATACAAATGATTTTAATTAAAAAAGAGAGTGTCTTTCTGCCCTCAGTGCTTTTATTGTCTCCAGAACGGTTGGAGCAGAGTATATGTCAGAGCAGAAGTGCAGCTGGTATAGGATGCCTCTTGGGTGGACTCAAGTTTGTTTTAATTGAGTCTAAAAAAAAATAAAATACTGTCTGACACATGTGGCATGTGCCATCTGACAGTGGACAGAAAGCCCCAGATCAGTGACAACTGAGATGGAAGAAAGACCATGGCTGGATTAGCTGACGGCAGCTCTTAGTCTAGGTGAAGGAAGTGTGTGTGTGCAGAAGTTATGGGAAGTCTTTCGTAACAGAACACTTCCCTTTCCTCTCCTCTCTTTTTTCCCTTCTCCCCTGTATTTTACATTCTCTGTTACTTTAAAGTTCTATGCTGCAGTTTCAACCCAATAAAGACCATCATGGAGCAGTAGCATCTGAGTTCATTATTGTGCCTGCTTTTTGTTTTATTGGCTAGTAACCTGGGAAACATATTGCTTTGTTTTTTAAGACACTGAACATCTTTAGCTCCTTTCAGTTTCCCAGATGTATGCTGCAATTGGCAAAAAGATACCATTCTTCTGTCCCATTTTTTATTTAGTAAATATATACTGAGTAGCTTTTTTTTTATTTTACCCCACATGGTCTTGTAGGAAAACTACTTTCCTTCAAACCCTAATCTACATATACATTTCTCTTCATCTTGTAGTACTGCTCTCTGATACTCTGTTGTGTCCTGTTAAAAATAATAAATGCCAATCCCAAGATGAATTTGTCTCAAATAAAGTATTGCTGTTAAATCTTAGTTCTGATTGTGACCCTATATGCAGCAAGCTTGGAATTCACATTTCCCTCCCAGATGTCATAAAATGGTGTCTGCCTGCAAAACCTAAAAGTCTTGGAGCTAGTGGTATGAATGCAGTTGCTTTCTTAACTAGTGGAGCTGGTCACAGGCAGCATATTATTCTTACTTTCTTACTAAAGTCTGCCCTGGCTTACAGAGGTGTTTCACGGCATAAAGAGTTGATTTTGATCTGTAAACTCATGTGTGGTTTAGGCGCTGACTTTCTATGGACATCATCCTTTCACATGTTGAGCACCTTGTGGGAGGTACAGAGTTCCTTCAGCTCACATCGTATTTAAGGGAAGTGCGAGGTAAATGGAAAGAGGCAGTAGAGATCTTGAGAAACCTCCCTTCTCTATGCAGTACTGTAATGTACTTGAGCTCAGCTAGGCACTTGTAGTCTCCAAACATTTGGCAACTGAACTAGTCAGACATAATCTAATGTAAACCTCATTTATTTCTGTTCGCAGAAGGGAACGGATGAGGAGGGCAGAGTAGTTGTAATGATCTTGAACTGTGTATGGATGTTAAGGAGACAATACCATTGTTCGTTGTGGCATGTGTTTTAATTTTTAAATGATGAAGATGTATCCAGGCAGGACACATTCAAGTCTACTTCCTTGTGCAATGGCTGGGAAAGGGCCGGCACAAGGGCTGCTCCTCTGCTCCTTTCTCTCATGTCATGCAAGTGGCAGTGCAGAGCAGATGAAGTCTTACCTCTCAGCTGAGCAGTGGGCAGAAGCACACCTCTCCAGGGAGCTCTGCAGTGACTCAGGCTGATGAGTGGGGGCCCTGGCTGTGAAATGCAGCTGGCTATTTCCTGCCTGCCTGCTTGGTTTGGCTTACTGGTATCGGAAGCAGAAGAGACCTGTACGCCCACCTCTTCCTTTGCCTTTCCTGTATTTTCCTACTGGTGAAGTAACGAGTCAAAAAAGAAAAAACAAAATCAAGCAAACAGAACCAAAACAACCAACCAAACACCGCCCCCCCAAAAAACCAACAACAAACAACAAAACAACCAACCAACAAAACAACCAGCAAACAAAAAAACCCCAAACCACACAACGGAACAAAAAAAACCAACAACCCCCCCCAAAAAAATTCCACGAAAACAACCAAAAGAATCTATAGTAAAGGAGGGAGCTGGAGAAATGCAACTTCCAGTTTCCTGTTCATAAACCTAGAGGCAATCAATTGGATTTGACCCAAAAGGTCTAACAAGTGTTGACTATTTTACTGCACCCTGATTAGTAAAAAACGTTAATTAAGTTAATTAGAAACACAAGTGCAGTTATTTGATGGCATTTCCACTATTGTTGTTGTCTAGGTATCTAGCATCTCATAAACAAATAAAGGCTCTGGTCCAGCATTAGAGAAGGTCTGCTCCAGATTCCACAGGGGTTAAAACAGAGCCCTGGATTGAGAAAGGGAGAAGCTGGAAAGATGAAGTGTCAGCAGTGAACTCATATTTGGTCCTGTAAATAGTCAAGTGCTTAAACTTAAGACCTCAAATAGCTGCTTTGATTTATCTTAAGTGAAGAAACTTCAATGAGAAAGTTGATATGTGTAAAATTAAACAGTCTGCAGAACTAGGGCTTAAGCCACACTCAAAACCTGTCATGATTTTTCAGTGACTTTTTTGTGCCACTTTCTGTTGGCTTAAAGGCAAACTACTAACTCTGAATAAGAAAATGGTAACTTTGTTTAGTGTTTCTCAATTTACCTTTTTTTTAATGCTGTAGGTTTCATAAACAGGAGAGACCTTTTGAAGTTTCTAGCAAGTTAACATTGGTGAAAGCAGATTTCAGTCAACACAGCCAAATTTTCTCGTGAAGGTGCTCATTGTGTTCCTAAATCTGTAGCTCTCATAATAGGCTCGAGTCACGCTGCCCAAGAAAGAAGAGGAGAATTGTGAGTCACTTGCAAAGAACCTATGAAGTCTTGGTCTTTGAAGCACAGAATTGTCACTTATGAGCATCACCTTCTTGATAGAGTTGAGGGTGCACTGTACAGCTTAGGCTCTAGATTATCTAGCAAATCTATGACTGTTGGAGGATATTGTAACAGGAACACCTGAATAGACACAAAGATTAATACACTTAGGAAATAGTGTTTGGACAAGCATCCTTTTTCTAGTATTTCTCATCTTTCCTGGGAATGGTCAGATGCATAGGGAGCATCACTAAGGTAGAATGTAATACATGGTTTTCATTGTGTTTATGGAGAACTGCAAAAGAAGAGAATAGTGAATTTATTCAGAAAACCTTTCTGTTCCTAGAAATACTAATACAAAAAAACACACTCCCTGCCTCCTTCCCCCGAGCAAAGCACCAAGGATGTGGTCTTCTTGCTGATAGCTGGTCACAAAGGCCTGACAAAATTTTCACGCACACACACAGACAAAACCTTTATGTGCACCATTTAGATTTGGCTCCAACTGTGATTTTGATGACTGAACTAGAGGGTTAAATATGTTGGCAGTGAAGGCCAGAAAGCTGGACTAAATACTAAGAGGCTGCATGGTGGGGGATAAGGAAGACACTCTCCCCTGCAGGCACAGGGAATGGCTCCAGGTGCCTGGTGGTACTTTAGACCTAAGGTAGCAGTGCTCATATCAAATTCAGCCTTCTCATGGGTGTCTGAGTGAGTGTTGTCATGGGAAGACTCACACAGCTGTAGATACCTAGCTTTGTGCCTTTCAAATGAATCATGACCATGTCTGCTTCTGATATAGTCCAGTGCCAAAAGTAACCCCAAAGAAACCTTTAAAGACTTGGGAAGTGTGAGAGATTAATGTAGATTTGCTCATCATGGTAAATTCTCCTCTAAAAATGTGGGCTACTAGACTTCTGACGAGCTGGTCTTCTAGTATGTGTTAGTCTCAGTACTGCCAGTGAAAGAAACACAGCTAGAGAGAAGAGACACCAAGAATTTATTAGTATTGTGTGGCTATGATAGAGTGAGCTTGTCTAACATGCTTTTGCCCAATTTGCAATATCAAGCTTCCTGGTCTGAAGCTCTCACTAATTATAACAAGTAGATCAATAGCCTTTAACCAAGCTGAAGGAAAATGGTTCCCCAACTATTACTCAGACCTGTGCTGTGGCTAATGGGCATATAAATGCCACAAGCATTTAATCTTAGTTATTTAAAACAAAATGCATTACTCTGTAGTTTGACTGATTGCACAAAATCATTTTGATTATATTGTCAGTCAGTTGAACCAAGTGTTTGAAAACTTTAGTGACTTGGAGAAATGCTAAGCAAAGTGGTAATCTGATCAAATCACTAGGACATTTTATTCTCTTATTGGTTTAGCTTTTATTAGTGCTGTATATGCAGATAGTGCTTTGCACTCTCTGTCTCTAGTGTAGGAAGATGAGAATTTTGAGTTATTTGACATTGTGACTCATTAGCAGGGCCATATATAGTGGGATTAGAAACTGCTGAGCAGACAGGCAGAGAATTTGTGTACTTTTACAGGCATTTGGCATGTTCTCTTTGGAAAATACTTTGTCTTTGGTAATAGCACAAAGCTGTAGTGAAACTGTGGAAAACAGATGAATAAATTAGGACATCTGACACAAAAAACCCCACCCAATTTGCCAAAGGAGCTTCAGGAAAAGAAATAAAACAATGCATTGTGGAACAAACAGGATGCTACCAAAACTACACAGTATACTTGGGACAAACTGCCAGCAGAAGGCAGATAGGCCCAGGTGTTGCTTGGCTGGTGTATCCTGCTTCTTTTGAAGTTTGTTGTTTGTTTGTTTGTTTTCCTAGTGATATAAAGAAAGAATTGTGAACCCTGTGTACTGAATGTCTAAAGCCAGGATTTTAGGAGTTTCTCATAGGAGTTACTGCTTCCACAGCATTATTGACACCAGTGTTAGCTGTGTGTTTGTTATGTGATGTACTTGAACAGACAATACACATTTTGTCTTACTACAAAACACTTGACTAGATTTTTGGAATATCAAGGGAGCTCACTGAATTTCAGAGATGAAACTGCTTATAGCATGGTATATAGGGAGCAAGCATGTTTTGCAAGCTATTGCAGATAATGAAAATAAATTTGTTAATCATAGCAGGTTTCTGTGATTTTAAATACTATAGGGATGCTGGTAAAATATGAGTGCTGTGAAATTTAAACTCCAATTTGCTCTTGGGGAGCCTTCAAGCAAAAATCCAAATTCTGCCCTAAGCCTAATCTAGAAGTAGATGCTGCTGTAAACTGAGTTTACATTGCTGAGTTCAGTCAAAAACAAAGAGGAAAACACTAGCATAAACTCTCCCTGGAAGACAGAGAGAATGCAGTGGGTGTGCTTACAGAGCCATTCTAATATGAAAATACTGGAAACTGGTGAAGGATTAAGTCCAAGATGTCTTCAGTTTTTGTTATTAAACTCAAAACTGATGCCAGTGGGAGGTTTTTCTATTCAATTCTGGAATAACTTGAAGGATTTGGTCTATTAACAAGGAGGGGGAATTAGAAATAGGGTAAAGCCTGAATTTATGAGATATTAGAGCACTTCTCAAGAATCTGAGGCTGCAATGTCAACAAAAGAAATGAAGAAGGGATTTTATTAATCTGAAGTAGAACTAAGATACACCTAACTGAAAAATAATGTTAAAAATTCCACAGAAGAATAAACATTTGCATTAGAATCCAGACATCAAATTACCTACCCCGTATTAAATAGAAACACATGCTTTGTACTAGGAGCTAGATCAGGGTGGGAGGAGGAGGTGGCAAGAAGCCCCAAGCTCCTTTTAATTTCAGGGTTATACTCAATCATGGCCCTGCCAAAATAGCCCATGAAGTTGAGCCAATTCAAAACCATTCAGTTCAAGGCTGAAACATCTCTCTCTTCCCCTCCCTAACTTTGTTCATAAACATGCTTCAGTCAGGTGTTAATTACAAACCCCAGTAAAGCCTCAGAGTTGCACAGATTCTCCTGGGGAAAATGACTGGACTCAGCACTTTGCAGATCTGTTTATTTTACTTTACTGCACTTTAGTTACCCCAGCTGGCTTGCTATATACAAAGAAGAGAGGGGAAAGCCCAGCATAGTGAAGAGTCCAGGGAAAAGAAAGTGTATGACTCTCTTAAACTGAACAGCTTACATGAATATTGCTTGCCCAAAGTGTGTTGATTGGGTGTTGAAGTGTCCTTCCTCTGGGGACCTGACCTTTCAATATCCTGGGAAGTCTGCTTCTTGCCGGTCATTCTAAGCCATCTTCTCCTGTGCCATGCTTCACAGGCAAAAAGCAAGCATGAGGACATCTTGCCACATATTATTTATTATTTTTAATAGTAAGAATTATTTGCTAATCTCTGATGATGTAATTAACACTGGATAAGTCACAGATAAGCACAGAGCGTGCCCTAAGGAGTTTACAATTTTGAAAACAAACACAGATGAGACAATATGCACTTGGAAGACCCTGAAGTGAATGTTGACCTACTAAGAATTTAGACTGAATTAACTGGGAGTGGGAGATGATTTCTTTCTGATTCAATCTGTTTTAAAGAACAGACTTTTTACTCAGGGTTTATAGCAAGAAAATGTAATTAAAAGCATGCACATCTTACTTTACTATGACCTCTGGGAAATAAATAAGGCCGTGCTCTTACTTATCTAAATTGGCAGACTGTTGTTGAAGCAGATGCACCTGTGTTAAGCTACATCAGGTGGGCATCTGACCACAGAGATACACAGGCACCTGCACGTTTTAAGATATGCCAACAAGCTAATTGTTCTGAGCTCACAGAGGACTGAATATGAGATCCTGTGTGCCAGCTTGCTTGCTAATTCATGGAAGCTGCAGTAGAGAAATACTGCTGTATTAGTGAGGAAAATTATTGAGATTTTTTTTACCTAAAGTGTGCAAACCACAATGATTGGTTCTTAAGGAAAACCTGTTTAGATAGCAAATTAACTTCAGACTACCTAGGTGCACATATAACAACAGAAATAGAATTTTTAATTAAAGGAAGGAATACTTTCTTTTGGTTAACCTTTATTCCTGTTGAGGTTTTACAGGAGCTTGACGGTTTAAACTGCTAGCCATTACTTTCTGGAAATGAGGCAAATTCACAATGCAAAGGCTCATCTACACAGGTAAAACAACAGCAGCAAGCTAAGATGTGGAATGACGTCACACTAGCTGCTCTGCACTAAAACCCCTTGTGGACATTCAGAGTGCACACTAAGAGTTCCTTTGTATGAAGGGACTTCCTCAACTGCATGTAAAAGTACACATGCAGAAAGCAGCCAGAATTGTGTAAATTCACACTGTAGCTTGTAAATTCACACCCTACTTTCCTTGTATAAGCAAACCCTTAGTCAAGGCCTTGCATTCATTCCGCTGGAATAAACCTGAATGAATAGATGAGCCGGACACCTTGCCCTGAAGGCAAGCACCTTTGGGCTAATGCTGTCAGGAGCCAGGGCACAGTCATAGATAACCTTGGGAGAGTTAGTAAAAGTACTTCAGAAATTATCAATGGCCATGAGGGAGAGAGGACATTCTCAGTGTCAGAGGGAGAATATCATCTAGCAATCCTGAAGAACAAGAGCATGACCTGGAATATAGCTACAGACCCCTTTGCCCTGTGTGTTGTTCCTTAGTTTTTGAAGAGAATCTTACTGTTGAATAGTAGATTTCTCCATCATTTTAGGCAGAACAAATATTAATTATGTATTATTTTTGGCAGTGAAGTTTTAGGAGCACAGCTGAGCTGAAACCTGCCAAGTCTTGGGTAGCTGAAAAGGAGACTTTCTCACAGAAGTCTCTGGGCCTTTCCTAAAAGTCTCCCACGCTAATGAGTATTCCTCAAGGTGTTTCAATGAGGCATTTAAAGTCTTTTTGAAGTACTTTGAACTATCTTTCCAAACTGCCACTCCTTGACAGCCCTGTAAGACACAGACATCCAAGGCTGAGCTGATTCCCATCTGCAGTAGGTGATCTCGTCTGCTCAGGTTTCACTAAGGGTCAAAAGTAGTCTAAAGACTGGGGGCCCCTCTCTGAGAGGAATGAGGATCTCCCTTTCCTCCTGCCACTGTTACTTTTGCAGGAATATACATAGAGCTGCCTTTCACATTTTATTAGATTCTTACGTGAAAAGAGTATCTTTGTCCAAACATGCAGGAGCCATCAGGCTGTTTTTTCAACCTCTGTTATTTGATGGCCTCAGGAACCCATTTGCAGAATGTGATTTTACCTAAACATGCATATTTTTACTGTGAAGTATTTATCTTCGATTAACAGCCTAAGAAATTGCATGTGCTCAAAAATCCACTCAGTTGTCAAGAACTGGAGCCACAGCAGTTTTGTTAAAAATACTCGCTTACTTGTGTTTTGACCGTAAAGCTTAAGAAAGCTGTGAAAAAAGCATAGTGACTAAGAGCTTCTCCCTACATCCCTGACCTACAAAGTGAAGTTGTGTTGATTGCAGACCGGGGAGGTGACAAGCATGAGCTAGTTACTAGGGCAGTGGATTTGGAGGGCTACTGCAGGGCTCAAAATGGGCAAAGCACAAGAGCAAAGCACAAGAGCTCCTGAAACCTGGGTCTATGGTTACTAGCTCATTCCAAAGGCCACATCTTCAATCCTGTAGCCAGCCAAGCGAGCCAGAGTAATTCTTGCACAAAATTATGCTTTTCTCATTTGCAACCATAGCTTCATTTTTCTGTCTACACATTCATTTTTTTCAACTTTGGAATTGGATATCTCATCTGAGGAAGTTTTAGTTATCTTCTGTAACACTCATGAGGCACACCCAGGGGAGAATGTATCCTACTTGTCTCAGACATCTGTCATGGTGGATTGAGTTTTCCACAGATTTCTCTTGCTTCCTCCCTCTGATAGAGCTGTATCTTAGATAACTAGCTTGAACTGGATGGCTAGCTCTTAGCCAGCCAATTTTAGAAGAGGTAAAACCAGGCCTAGAGAGTGAGCACAGACTATGTGGTCACGCATCTGCCCAACTTGGTGTGCTAGAAATAACCAGGGACTGCTATACTTTATTCATTATTGGGCTGAATTCTGCTAATTTTCTGTACCTGGAAATTTATTGTTACTTTTGGGCTCTGCCCTGTGTGCTATATAGAGAAATGCCACACCATTTTAGTAGATGCTAAATAAAGCTGTCATATTGGTGATGGCTTGCCAGAACTGAAGTGCTTCCCTGATCCCCAGGTTAGCCTCTTGAGCCTCTGGTACCACCTTCTCCAGAGATGTGTTTTATATCTTTCAAAGGACAGTCTAGGCAATATGACAGTATTTATCAGTTTATGCTGGGAATAACCTCAGAGTAATATAAATTTGGGGTACAGACCCCTTGAGGGTCATTTAATTGTGTCCCCAACACAGGATGTTAGAATTTACGACTGATTGCAGAGATGTTTCGCCACAAAGGTTCTCACAGTGAAGCTGTGCTGTTGTGTGAAGAGACCAAAAAAGGCTTTCATCTTAGGAAAAGTAGGATCTGTGACAGTTTCTGTTCTAACCATTTGTCCCCTATCTCGTGCTGCCAAACTCATGAAACCATCCTGGTAAAAAGTAAGGTAATGCTGTAGCCGCCATGTGAAAGCCATTCGTTTTGCCTAGACATGTAGGATATCACAGTCCAAGCTTAGGTCCTCTTCTCAGGATGTCTCTTCATGTCTCAATTGCTTATGCACAGCAACCCACAGCCCAGCTCTTCTCACTGTACTTGTTTTGCATGCATGTCTTGTGGAGTTCTGAGGTTGTTTTAAATCCCGGCACAAACTGCATGAAACTGCATTGTCTGTTCTGTTTTGGTATCTGGCAGAAGTGAGCTCCTGGTGGCAATGGAGAGAGCTTGCTGTGGTCAGCCTTGATGTGACACCACAGCTCAAGGGAACTCTAGGAACCCTTGCAATCACTTCTCTGTTTTGAACTTTGTGAGTGAGCAAGTTGTGCCTGGTGCTTACATCAACAAGGCATTTAAGCTAGGAGTTTGTATTAGAGATTAATTTTAGGTAATTCCTTCCTCCTGTCCTAAATTTCTTCTGTTCTATAAAATAATGTTTTTCAATTTCTTAATACGTGAATAAGTCCCTACAATAACTTACTACATCAGAGCACAATGGATAGAGGCCAGCACCTCACAAAGCCTTCACATAGCTTGGCCAATGGGACACGGTGTGCTGAGAAAAAAGTATTTTGATGAAATTCCAGCATTATTCCTCACTCTTTCTGTAAATACCACAGGATCTGTAACTGTTAGCTGGTTGGCCATGGGGCAGCTGAGAAGAGATGTTGATTTTAGCGTGTCAGGTGTTCATGCTCTCTCAACATGGTATTGTTAAACTCCTTGGGTGTAGCAGCAAAGTGGAGGCATATTGAACTCATTAGTTCCACGCAAATGGTTTGAACAGAAAATAGTCCACATTAGTATTATTTCTAAGGAAAGATGAAGTAATGTAATGCAATTATAAGAACCTGAAATATGGCTGATTTATTGAGAGACACCATATTTGGCTTGAGTGACACAGCTGAAAAAACCTTGGAAATAAGAAACACAACAGGGAGACTTTTGGTTTAAAAAATACTTAATGTGAAATGCAGATTTTGGAAGTATTAACACAGATTTTGTTCTCATTCAAACTTATGTGGCATAATTAATTATCTATGGGCAGAATCTGGCTTTCTTCATCATTTCTCTCTTTTTTTTTTTTTTCTTTTTTTTTTTTTAGCCTAGGGCACAGTTCTCAGTTATATTGCTGGATGTTTGGATAAAGTGAGATTTCCCATATTTGTCTAAAGCTTAAATTGACCCCAGTGGAAAGAGCTGGAAAGAGTTGGCTTGTTCTTCGTCTTCAGTCCTCTTGAGCACTCTGGATTCTAACTGAAAAAGAAATGGAAAAGCTGTAATGTGACCTGAAAGAAAAGCTGCTCCTGTGACACCTCCAGACCACAAAGGTTTAGACCACATTTTTTGAGTACTTATGCAAACCCAAACTGCATTGTGTGCAGTTTGCTTTTCCACAGGTTTTTGAAGTCACTGAGAAATCACTACAATGAACTAGTCAGTCCCTGGGCATATTAGCATCCTTCTGTTTTACCTAATTCTTCTTGTGCTAAGCTCGTGCCTTTCAACTAACCTTTTGTAAGTATTTTAAAATTACTGCTAAAAGTCTAGCTTTCGATTTTGCTTCTAAGCATTTTTAATAGCATTAAAAGGCTTCCTAACCAAAGAAGACTTGGTGTTTCAATTTCTTCTCAAGTCCAGGGGCTAAAAATCAAGTTGTATTGTGGAGGTCTGGGATCAGGTCCTTTTAACCACTGGCTGAGAATGCAAATTTGAAGGAGAGACTCTACTGTAAGAGTACCTCGATGTAAAGGCTGAAAGATATGGCTGTACTACCATGTTAAAATTATTTAGAGTGCATTATAATGTTGGTGCTAAGCTGGAAGGTGTGATACCTTTACTGGTTAGTATTTTGATGGCTATTTTA
This sequence comes from Apus apus, assembly GCF_020740795.1. Taxonomy (NCBI): domain Eukaryota; kingdom Metazoa; phylum Chordata; class Aves; order Apodiformes; family Apodidae; genus Apus; species Apus apus. The sequence continues at coordinate 62,086,581 of NC_067283.1, read as the reverse complement.
AAAAGCCTTATCAGCCCATGACACAGTATTTAGAGTTGTCTGCAGGGGATTCTAGGTTTACAAGTGAGGAACTGAATTTAGAATATTTTTTTTTTTATTTCACAGTCTTACAGTGGGAAAATGGAATTCTGGGTAGAATAAAGGAGAGGTTTTGCAAGTTGATCTTGTATAAATCCTGTGAGCTCTCCATGCAGTCTGATGCCAGGTAAGGTGTAAAGTTTTATGTCTCCAGTGCAGTCAGAGAGAAGAGCAGGTATTCAAGGTACTTTCTGAAACATCTGCTGTAAACTAAAATCCGTGCCACCAATAGTCTATCCTGCCTGTGTTAGCAGAGCCAGAAATCACCCTGTCCACTATGATAGGATGCCTTCCTAGGCTGAAAAGCATCAGGCTAATGGCAAGATTTGCCAAGTATTTAATTGATAACTTTCAAATCTGCTCCTTACTTCCTTCTTAAGGAGTCTTGTATTTACTTACTAAATACATTCATTAAATTCTCTAGCTGGATTAACCCCATTTCTTTCGATCCCCTAACATCATCTAAGACACTGTTAAAAACCCAGATGCCGTCGGCTCTTTCTTTATTCAGTGGAGTATCAAGAGAACCCATTCAAGAGTGGCAACAGAGGATAGCTCCTAGTTCAGGTGCCATTATTCAGTATCTAAAACTAAGTAGGGTGACTCAGAGGCTCCTTGCTGCAAATAACACAGCACTGATGCACAGTCTCACAGCAAAGTATGCTTGGGTGCTTCTCAGACAAAAAAGTGCAATCAAAGTGCCAGCTACAACCTGCCTTTCTGTCAGAGGGACAGCATGGAGGATGTGGGGACGGTGGGTTTTAGAACATAGTCAGACCTCTTGCTGCAAAAATCTGCTCCTGATTATAGAACCTGTTGTCCCCATTTATTCTGTCAAATAATAATTTTTCTTTTCTTTGGCCATCTGTTTCATTTTTTGTCACTATGTCCTGGTTTAAGCCAGGATGAAGCAAATTTTCCTTTTACTATGTATTTTCTTTTTCCTTTAGAGAAATCTTTTAACTAGCAACAAGTTTTCCAGCTAGTGCACTGATAATGCTGGAGTGTTTATGTTACTGCTGAGATGCCAAAATCGCTTCACTCTACTTGTTGATCTGCAGCCTCACATGCTAAAGGAGCAGAAGAGTCGTATCTGCATCCCTTCCATAGGGAGGGGTGGACTAGATGGACAGCAAAATTGGCCAGAGATATTCCATACATATATAAACATGTAAGACTTGGTATAAAGGTCAGGGATCACAGAAGTCAAGCCCCTTCCTTTTTCTTCTTCCCTTCTCTTCCATCCATGGCTGGTGTCCAGGGAAGACTCTGTCTGTCCATCACCGTTGATCCCCAGCCCCTTGTGTTCCTGACCCTCACACCTCTCCCCTCAGCTCCCGTCTGCTCTGCCGCTCTCTCTGGCAGCTCCGGGACATTTCGGGTCTGCTCACAGCTCAGGAGATGCCCTGGGAGTTGCTGGGGGTGGGGTGAGGCAGTAGGGTTTGCACATTCCTCAACATATTTGTATATAATTGTACATATTTTATCATTAATATTTAATTAAAGCTGTCTAGTTTAGTTTTCAATCTGGAGGGTCTCTCTCTCTTCATTCTCTCTCTCCTTTCCTACCTGGGTGGGAGGGGGAGGGGACCAAAGCATTGTTGTCAGGTTTTGTTGCTGATCCTGAGTCAAACCATGACACACTACTTAGAAGAAAAAAGTATTCTAAGCAACACCAATTTCTGAATGACAAAAATCTGTGAGCAGAACTACTCTGCTTCATTGTCCCCTTTCTAAAGGCTGTTTTTCCACAATGCCATATGAAATCTGAATACTTGGGTAAGGTAGAAGAGAAGAAAAAAGGAAAGCATGTGTGTGGAAGATATATCCAGAACCATGCCATGTAAAATTGTTACAGCTGTTTCTGTTTTTATTGACTGTTTCTTTTGGATTCATTTATCTGACAACTGCTGCTCATGTGAGCAGGAAGGCATGCAGCATGACATTGCTGTGGGCTGCGTGGTCCTAGGGCCAGGAGTAGGTGGAGAGTGGAAGGAAAGGAAGAGGCTGCAGTACTGAGGACATTTATGTGGGACACATCAAAGCACATCCTTGTAATACATTACAGTAACCCGGGAAATTCAGTGCAGATGCACTGAATAACCTCATGGCCATCCAGGCTTTGCAATACTTTTACAGCAGCAGCTGTCACAGAATTTGATTTTTCAGATTTCAGTGAGCCACTTTTTCCCCTGCTCTCTCCTAGTAGTCCATTCTCTTAATTTTTCTCTTCAGGGCAATCTTGCTAGTGTGCTACAAATGAATTAAAGAAAGCTGGTAAGGACTAAAGAAAGTGATTGTTATAGTCTTTTTAAATTTGCTTACAGATGACATTAAAGAGACTATTCTAACATGAAAATAGTGAACTGGATAATCCTGTACATAGAGGGAAATAACAAGAGATAAATTTTTCCACGTGGGTAGATATGAATCTTTTTTTGGACAATATGAAGTATGTGCCTCATTTGATAGAAACACTGGATGGAAGCTGAAAGATAGGAAATGTGATTTCAGATGTTCAACTTGCTTCACTGACCAAAGAGGGAAAAGTCTAGAAAGAAGTCTGAAAAGCACATTTGGCTTTTTTTTTTTTTTCTGCTCTCTTTATCCCTTGGAGTTGCTCCATTATAATCATGCTGCTAAGTAACTGTCCAGTCTGAAAGGGGTAGATCTTGGTATTTTTTGTTCCATGCATAACATGCACATATGCTCATGTGTTCATATAAATGATTTGGACTATACACACACTCTTCATATATCTTACTTAACTACTATGATCTTACATCCCAAGGATGTATCAGTGACTTAGGTCAACAAAAAGGCTGTCTTTTTTTTTTTTTTTTAAAAAAACAACAACCTGTAATGTTGAGTTTTTATTTTGCTAGCCAATGTAAAGAAACAGAGTGTGAATTAAGAACAAATGCATTTTGTGATGTATATTAATTTGAGATGAAAATAAAAAAATACAAATATAATGTATTATAGATCTATGCATTTTATATTATTACTCATTGCTTCTTGCTCAGCAATTTGTACTGTAACTCTTTCTCCCATCTGTCCCTGGTTTTCATCCATATGTGGAGCCTCAGTGTGTCCCTGATATTTGTCAGTGTGTCAAAACTTTGGCACAAGGAGGAGGAAAATAGACCAAAAACCAGAATCTTCAGTCAGAACACACTGAAATCATGTGGATTGGATTCAAATCCCAGAGCCAGTCAGCTCTTGATTCAGCTTTTGATTAGAAGTTAAACTCAAAACTGAAGGACACATAGCTCTAAGGTTCATAGAAGCTCTAGCTAAAATGAAGACCAGAACCGTAGACCTGCTTTGAAAGAAGCCGGCCTTGATCCAAATGTGAAGAATTGACATCAGTCACCGTGAACAAAAGCAGCATCTAAATGGTAAGTTCATTCCCACTGTGAGGACACCAGTTCAGAGTGATGCAAAAGCATCTTGGTTTTGATGTGCAGATCATGCTAATTTTGCTCAAAGTAGGCAATGACTTTTTGAACTGAGGTCTCTGTATATAATGGTAGTTTTTCCTGAAGGATGTCTGTTTGCATATACAAATTATGCTTCGGCATAGCAGAATACCTCAGAATATGCAGTTATCTGCTTTCACCTATCTCTGTTTAACGAGGACCTGTAGAAGATTTCTAACTAATGAGGCACTATGAAAAACTGGTGCTTCATGAACAATAGAGATGCACGGTGAAATGCCTGAGAGTTCTAGTTCTCTACGTTAATGTCTGGAGCAAACCATTAATGAAACACAAGCATTATTTTAAAACCTGGGAGCAGCACTGAGCCCTAAAAACAATTTGTGATGTACTTTTTGTGACTATGCATTTCCAGGCCATTGCCTTCTCTGTTGGATGTTCTTGATAAAATTGATTGAAAAAAATGTAAATAATAAATACTTCTAAAATGAGATTTCTAGCAGTTCTTGGCTATGGATGCATCAGAAGTACTGGTATAATAGGGATTTCTGCAGAATTTTAGGGTGTTAGTTTTAGGTCACTGAGAAATGTTTGAATAAACAAGTGAAAAGTTTGAATAAACAAATCAAATACCCACCAGACGTGAAATAACCACATCTACTGAAGTTCACAACTGCTTGAGAGACATTTGGGTAACTTTCACTTTACCTTTCTGTAAACTGAATTTGATTGTTCATTTCTAACAATAAATGCCTGCAGCTCTCAAGATGCTCACAGTGATAAGATAAAAATATTAGAATTGTGAGGATAAAATATAAATCAGTATATATGAGAATCCTTTATTCTTTCATGGACTTACTGGGAGAGAATACTTTCCCATACACTCTGCAAATCCAAAGCCCAGACTAGCATGTTGCTACTGGCATACAAGCATTCTTGTTTTCTGTTAATCAGCAAAAATCTTCCTCTGCATTCTTTTCTTGCCTGTTTTTTTTTTAATAAGACAAATATTGAAAAGTGAGAAAGAACTTAAAAGCTGTTGTTTTGTTTTTTGCTTGAAAAAATGTTCAAAGCAGAAACTCTTTTGATCACTCAAGTATGCTGGGGCTCCTTTTGTTCCTAGCATGGTTATGTCATACTCTTCAATTGCTCTTTTTTCATTCTCTGACTTTTTGTTTCTTATTGTTGAAAATATATTAGAAAAATAATTTCTGTTGTGTTTACAAATTCTGGAATTGTAATAATTCAGCCAAATCTTTTTATTTTCACTCTGATTTTTCAGTATTTGCTCTCAGACTTAGCTGTTGGTCTTGAGAATATTGTTATTTCATTCCCTTCCTTAATGTTACTGCCTTTCCTAAGTTCCTTATGTTTGTAACTTGCAAAGAATTACATACAATCTCTGCCTACCCTCAGCTGAGTCACTTGAAATTTTACTGTTTGGCTCTTTGCTGCTGATTAGTATGTACTCTTTTTATTCCATTGGTGTGACTTACAAAATCAGCTATACCAACCTTGTGTATTAAAGACTGGTGGAAGAGCCAAGTGGAAGATGACAAATAGGCAGGTTGTGTAGCACCTGGGAAATACTGAAGCAGGATTTTTAGGGGACTAAAGTCAGCGATGGTATTGATTTTCATGCCTAATACTGAAGGAATTTGGCAACTCCTGTCATGTAGAAGAAAAGTCAGGGACTAGTGAGGGTAGGGACTGGCTAGGCACATGGCAGGCTGGTTTCTTTGATCACCTAGACTGGTGTCACTGGTGCGTGAACGTCTAAATCATCTCGATTTGTGGATTTCTTTACTAAATCAAAACAAAGTACTGAATATGGGGCAAAATATTTTTCAGCACCTAATATTTAAATGTCCCTGATTTGCCCTGAGAAGCACATGGATACCCACACAGAAATGCTGCTCTTTGTTCCAAGTCCATTCCCAGCTTCATATTCTTTTCCACAGGAAAAGGGGAAAACTGGAGAGCCATCAACCAATTGTCATACATTTTCACAAAGTCTGGCAACTGCTGCTTAGTATTTTGAAGAGTCTTGCCCACAGGAATCTGTGTCCCTGATTTAAAGTCAGAATCTCTGAATCTTCTCAGTGGTGTCCAGTGACAGAACAAGGGGCAATGGTCACAAACTGATAAAGAGTTTTACCCTAAATATATGAAGATGCTTCTTTACTATGAGGGTGACAGAGCACTGGAACCAGCTGCCCGGGGACTTTTGGAGTCTTCATCACTGGAGACATGAAAAACCCATATGTATTTGTTGCTGTGTAATTTGCTCTAGGGGATCCTGCTCTAGCAGGGGTGTTGGACTAGATGATCTCCAGAGGTCCCTTTCAGCTTCTACCAGTCTGTGATTCTGTGAATCTTGGGACTGCCTCAACAATAACTCAGCAACCTCCTGCTTCACTAGCCCTGTGAATTCACAGCAATTGTGACTAGACTGGACAAGGTTAACCATAAACCTGACCTGGAGCAGATTTGTGCTTTACTTTCTTAAAGCTTCATTGCCATGAAAATTGCTTAGCAGCTATTGGAAGAAAATTGCAAACAGGAAATATGTTAAGATCTGGTTACTTCTCTGTGTCTGGAAAAAAAAAAAAAGTTGTTTTGTTTGGGTGTTTTTTTACAGTTCGACCATTGTAACTAATATCATGGCTAATCTTGTGGACTAAATATTTAAAAGTTGGCTTCAGATTAGCTGAGGGATAAACGTGCTTGTTTTCATGGCAGAACACTTTGATCAAGCTGGAGGATCAGTGCACAGAAGGTATAAACTGCAAAGAGAAGCAGAGAAAATTGTGACTGATGCTGACCAATCAATAAATCATACATTTGGGATGAAATAAACTAACCAGAGTTACAAATAATAGTAAATGTGTACATTAATTAGAATGGCATACTGATATTCTGGAATGGAAGGAGGTCACTTTTCTTTCAAGGCCTCTCTAAACTTGTGTTTCTACTCTATAGTGGTTTATTTCTTTTTTATTCCATTCTAAGAGCTTGTCTCCTTTTGAACAGAGCTGCAGCTTTTACTACTGCCTTTTATAGTGTGTTCCACAATTAACCCTTTCAAAACATATCTTTTTTCAGCCCACCTCAGGGTACAACAAAACCTCAAAGCTATAGTGGAATTCTAACCAGAAAGGCTTAAAACCTCTCTAATGAATTAGGAACAAGAAGCCTGACATTTCCCTTATTAAAGTGGGGGGTACGTAAAGGGAAGGAATAATGATTTATGTCCCTTTTTTCCCCCCCAATTTGTTAATATAATGCAGTTTCTAGAATTGACTTAATTTCTTGCTCTCCCTACACTCATATATGCAACAATATCACAGCCAGACAATGATACGAGGATAAAATAACCCAGATGTCTTCAGTTCATGCAGAAAGGCGTCAATGTTTTCTTCCACATTTGCAACTAACTGTATATAAATAAGGTTAATTTTCTCTAAAAATGATATCTTCATGTTCTTTAGTTAAGGCTGTTTTTGAAGCCTGAAGATAAAGAGATGAGCCTTAACAACATCTGTAAGTATGCCAGTAAAAGGCTAGAACAGACCTACATATTTTTAATGCATTTTTGGGTGACATTTTCAGCTGTGAATGCTCTTAAAGAAGGTTGTTCCTTCCCTCCTTTTTTCTCTTTTTTTTTTTTTTTTTTTTCTTCTTTGGAAGTCTCAAAACCAGTGTTTGGTCTTATGTGGTTGCCTTCAGAGAGGCAAAAGGGTCAAGGCTTCTCTCAGCTTCCTGTGACTCTTGCAGGGAGATGCTAATGAACACATTGCAGAGGTGCCTCATTTGGCTGCCCATTCAGAGCCGATTTCTTGGACACAGGCTGGAGCTTGGACTGGTGTTGCTGGTGTGTTTGCTTTTGCTCTTAAAGACCTCCTTAGCCCAGATCTTCTACTGATATGTTTTCCATAGTGAGGTGATTATGAACAGTGCTCTGCTACAGGCCAAAAGCAATTCTCTGAGGCTACCTCATTTAGCATGTGAGCAACAGGCAAATTTGAGTGTTTTGGCTTATTTAACACAGCATAAGATCTGGCAAATACCAAGGTATTTTCTGCATTGTTTTTGCTGGTACACAGGACACTATCCATGAGACTTCTAGTGCAGTTTTTTATGAGCTTCTGTGTTGCTGGAAGGACTAGTGGGTTTTGCTGATTTATTATAGCTGTCTGAAGCAGCTCTCATAAGCACTTTTTCCATGTTTGTGTGCACATGTAAGAGAAGGAGGCACAGGAGGGAGAGGTGACTTTAGTTGTCTTCTGCCTGTTGGTGGAGGAATGGGATATTTCTGGTCAATTGCAGTTACCATCTGAATCAGGTTTATTCTTCTTGCTAGACTTGTGATATACTGTTTTATGCAGAAAACATATTGCTCTGCCTTTCTAAACCAGATTGTAGGCATGATACCAAATTCACTTGGGGCTTTATAAGGTAATATTGTTTCTTTTCTTGCAAGACTCACAGAAAAAATGGGTAATTGTACCACAGAATAGCTGCTTTACAGAATTCCTTCATGACATTACACTCTACTGAACTCCAAGGCACAACTTATATCACAGTTAAAGTAATTAAGTGTACAGACAAGTTGCTTCATAGAGGCAAACCTTTTGTTACTGGTCTTTCAGCTTAATGTTCTCTCTGCCATGTGTGGCCTGTGGAATAATACCTAGGATTGCTATTTGAAAATTATTCAGATGGCTTGATTCAAGAAACCTCCACTCTCATCTGTTGTAAGCAAATTTCTGAAGTAAATCATAGCACCGTGGAGCTACAAGTGGAAAAAACAGCAGCCTTCAGATGACATTTTGATAGTTAAAGGGCCCATTGCTGTTGCATTACTGGCACCACTGATTATTTCTGTTTATTTACAACTATAAAATTGTTAGCTTTGCAAAGAAGAACCTGCCTCAGGTGAAAAATAATGATTCTTCGTTAAGGCTGGACCCAAAGGGAGTGAGAATTTCTCAGGAAAAACATAACCACATTTTGTGCTGTGCTCCAGTCCCTCACAGATTCAACCTAGCATGCAGACAAATGGAACTAAATACAGTGCTTAAGTGTGCATGTTAAACCCTTGCCAGAAGCTACAGTTATTAAATAACACCAGGATCTCCCCCAGTCTTCTACTAAATAGTTGGAGCCAGGCTCATGTTTTCTGGGTAGATTATTTCAGTCCTTTGGGGAAAGAAGAGCCACTCTAAGAAGTTAATACCTCTGGGGCTGTATACTGGAAAGCTTCATTTGATCTTCTCTGACATATATGACAGTCTCTTATTTTCAAGCTGAAAAAGTCCCATTCATGGGTTATGCCACTACCAACGTGCATAAATAAGGATCCAAGTAGAAAAGGGAGAGTGATGGGATATTAGAATGAGTGGCAAATGTTATCTGAAGCTCTTATTAGAATCCCACTATTAAAAAACATGCTGACAAAGCTGTCTGGGATAACCGTGGTCTGTTGCTGGCTTATTCGCAGTGCTTGGCTGAGTGGGTGATAATTGTCAGTACAGGGATCATGTCCGTAATCAGGGAATACTAGCTTCCTAAAACTGCCCTGGCTGGATCTGTGAAAGGACAGCTCACTGAGATCATAGTCTTCTCCACTGATTACCACGTTTCACAATTCATCCGTGTGAATGGCACTAATTTTGTTGTGGTCTAATGTATGGAAAATCAAATGTTTCCTCTAAGAACCCCTCAGGAAGTTGTTGAATAGTGATATTCAACTAGCCTAGTGATAGAGAAAAAAGAAAGATGGAGATGTAAAAAGAAAGAAGCTCCTTCTACAGTCTACATCAGCCATTAAGAACCATTAAGGCTGTATGAAAAATTGCTGCAGATTTCCTCTGGGTGCTAGAGCTGTAGTGGAGAATGACTCCTGCACAATAGGTTAGGAGTTGCAGTGGCAGTTGAGGGCAATTTCTTGCAAATCCTTGACTGCCTTGGACATCTGGTCCTCCTGGAGAATGATATTTCCACACATGTTTTTTATCAGTGAGACAGAATTGCTGGACTATGCTGTTGATTCCAATTACAACACTGTGTTTGAAAAAGCTTTTAAAAGCAGCACTTACTTCTCCCTGTTTCTTCAGCTCTCTAAATCTTTCTGATACTGTTGCTCCAAAATAGTTTGGATGGGACAGTGGGAAATAATGTTTCAAAATCTTTCGTTGTGCAAGGATTTCTGTGTTTTGTTTTGGTTTTTTTTTTGTGTTGTTTTGTCGTTTTCTTTTCCTACTGCAACTATCAGCTATGTGATTCTGCCTTTTTGGCAGTATAATAGCTGATTCAAACTGAAATGACAAAATTTGAATCATTAGGACAAAAGTCAACAAACATTTGCAATCCATGATGCAGAGTTCTTATCAGTAGTGGGGACAAGATATTCCTGGCCTATACTTCACCGAGACAAATACTGTTTGAAGATGGACATTGTTTCTAAGGGGTGGTGGTATTTCCTAATTTTTAATCCACAGAAAGGTCCCTATTCCTAATAAGGAAAGCCCTTTCAATTCTTTTTTATTGCCTTTTCTTGAGCAGTATCAGAAGTTAGTTTCTGTGTTTAAAGAAATTGGAAACTGGGGTTTTTTTGCCAACTC